>NC_132844.1:64212219-64524005 GCF_048164855.1 Canis lupus baileyi | reverse complement strand
GGAGTGAATGGGTGACGGGCACTGGGGGTTATTCTGTATGTTGGTAAATTGAACACCAATAAAAAATAAATTAAAAAAAAAAAAAGAAATGTGTATGCTTGACCTCGGCCATCAACAGAGAGAGGGTGCCTCCTCAGCCTCCCAGAGCACTAACTGCTTCTCTTTCTCACTAAGCACCAAACTATCTGCCAGTTGTTTTTCTTTTAATGCAGGTCACACAGGTCCCTAGATTGCTACCAGGAGGCCAATGGACTGCCATTCATTATCTTTTGGCATCTCTAGACCCAAACACAGCACCTCACACACAGTTTCTCAATACAGAGCATAACTTCTAGTTCATTTCTTCAATTATATCCCCCCATTCTGTGATAATTTAAAAGGGGATCACAAACATCATTTGGTCTCAATAAAAAAACGGAGGTCATCTGATTTACGTTGCTTCAGAAATTCCATTTTGTTAGAACCTTTTTTCGTGTCAATGTTGTAATTATTACACTTTTTCAGGGAGATTGGAAAAGCCTTTAACATGCTATCAGCAACACACCCCCTTCTGACACACACACACACACACACACACATTTGTTAAGTAAATAAATGTCCCTTTCCAATTTGACCAGTGTGCAACAATAGGGAAATCACTGAAAGTCGCAGTAGGGAACTAATATAATCTGATTTATATTTAAAACTATACTCTGGCTGCCAAGCAGAGAATGGGCTACAAGAGCAAAAGCAGGTAAATTGTGAGCAGCTCATGCAGGAGGACCAGGCATAAGTAGGGGGGTGATGGAGAAGTCAGAGAGAAATGATGGACTGAGGGATACAGAATATACTTGGAATGTATACGACTTGAAATTCATAGTAGACTGAATTTATTATTGAGGGAGTATAGAAAGAATAATGCTTATGGCCACCACTTATTGGGTGCCTTCAAGATATCCTGTAATCCAGGAGACAGGCACTATTAATCCCAACTTACTGATAAGGAAACACTGAGATGTTAAGTTACTCCCCTAAAGTCACACAGCTAGTGATAGGCAGAGATGAGGTTAGTCTAGAATCCTAGGATGGTCTCCTTCCAAAGCCCTTTGTACTTTAATTAAGGGGCCTTTATGGGAGATGGCAAGAGGAAGGGTTAGACCTAGAAGGAGATGGAGGAGGGTAGAAGCCGCAAACCAACTAGCAAAAGAAACAAACAAGAAGGGAGATACAGAAATTCCTTTACCTTATTTGGCACTGGCTTTAGTACCAGTGTGGTTAGTACCAGTGTGGCTTCTGCTATAAAAGCTGTGTATGGAAGTGTTTGTGGTGGTCACAGCACATGGGGGCATCCTTTAGGGAAAATACTTCCATTTCTTAAATACCAAGCTGCTTCCCACCTCAGGGCCTTTGCACCTGTGGTTTTTTGAGCCGAATGCCCACTTGCCTTCATACCACCTGGCTGGCTCCCTCTTCGCCTACAAACCTCAGAAAAAATGTTACCACATGTGCCCTTGGCCTTGTCTTGGGTTTTTCCAAAAGTGGCTCCTCCTTATGAAATGTCACCTCCTCAATGAGGTCCTCCTTGCCCACTCGATCTAAAGGTGTTCTGCATCTCTCACCCCCCCAACTCACTATCACACTATCCTGTTTTTTCCCCTTTCATAGCATTCATTATTCCACTCTTTTGTTTATTGTCTGTGGCCCCCAAAGCAAATGTGTGTTCTGCGAGAACAGGGCTTCATCGACCTTTATCACCCTGTTTCCTCGGATTAAGGACAGCAGCTGGAACAGAGTGGGCACAGGATATAATTTTGCTGAATAAATGAATGATGGCGAGGGAAAGGAAGATATTAAAAGAGGATTCCTAGATCCAAGGGAGTGATGCAAAGGCTGTGCTTAGCCAGGTGACTCCAAAGAAGGAGAGCATTTGAGCAGTGGTCAACCTGAGCCAAGGCTTGGGGTGAGAAGTCACAGGATGTGTGGGCACTTGGGGCTGCTGTGGGGGTATGCCTGGTGAGGGAGACGGGGCAGAGGGGGGTGGTTCTGCAGAATTGAAAGTCATAAGCGTTCTGGGCTTACTGTGGTAGAAACTTGTCACAGAAAGAAATATTTTATCTTGGGGACTGTTTTCTTCAAGCTAAATTCAAGAGTGGCAGACGGAGGATATGGATGCTTCCTTATCAATGACAACCAAGAAGCAATTACAAATAGAAGGCTAAAGAAATTTCTGACAAGCCACCTTCTGTCAGCAAAATTATTAAGAGAGATGGATGGTAAATTGGGAGGGGAAAAAAAAAACAATTTAATGAGAATTTTCACACCAGAGCAAACCCAGGAATGATAACAGAATCAATGAAAATGTGCTTAAGACAGAATTCCTTATGAAAAACAGAGTAATTAATAAGAACCAACTGTGAGTCCAGCATGTCCTGTCATCCTTGTGTCAGGACATCAGCTTTTGGGTTTTTAATGGAAACTTTCTCAAGCTCAGCTTCTCTGGGTCCAATTCAATGATCTCATAGTCCTTTGGAAATGAGACATTACAGGCAAATCCTCATTGTGTGGGTTAGACATTGTTTTTTAACTGCAGAGAGGAAAAAGGGTAAGGGAAGTAGATTCTAAAATCTTAAGCGATTATGCTCAGTGAGTTCTAATCAACAATAAAGTTACCCTGAGACAAACTGCATGCAAGGAAATGGGATTGTTTGAACCCTGCTGAACTCTTTCTCTAAGTCTGATGGAACCCTGCATGTCATGGAGAATAATATCTAATCAAAATCGAGTAACAATAAGTTCTCGTTGGTTTAAAAAAAAAATTGCCTAAAACCAGATTTTGTGCAATAATAAATGAACTAAGAGAAACAATTTTAAGAGGAGTAAGGTACACTTCTGCTTCGGTACATTTTTCATTTTCAAAAGGGGTTTTTGGCTCTCACTACACTTTTGAGATACAAAGACTTTGTCACAGATTGTCTCAAAGCACCGAATTTCCCTCGGTGTCGTGTCCTGTATTCCAACACAGATAATCCAATCTCACACCTGCAAGGCCCCTTGCCGCATCACTCCTGAGTGAAAACGAAATGAAAATACAGATGGGCATCAAGCTCATCTGCAAAACACGAGGATACCAAGAATTAAAGGGTGACAAGTCTGTAATACTCATCGAAATACTGTTTTCACCTGAACATTTACTGTTGCACTTGAGTACGTTTCCCTAGTTCAACAGCGGTGCACAAGCGTGCACAAGCTACGGCCACCTCTCGCAGTTAGAGGGACCCCATTTTTGCAAGTTTTGTGTTCAAATGCCATGTCTAGAGCAGAGGCTGTCCGGGCTGCATGCGGCCGAGGTGCGAAGTCAGAGACATACTTCGCTACTGCCACTTCTTAGCAGTATCCAATTAGACCCTTTACGCCCTATTAGCGGAGGGCTGAGGCTGCAAGTGGTGGTGGAGAGGCTTCCCCGAAGCCGCAGGGCATCACAACCACTCGCTGTGAGGAACTCGAGGGCAGAGGTGCGTTTTTCCAGGGCCCTAGACCCCTCGTTTCCCGACTGCAAACAGGAGCTGCGTGGGTCGCAGGCTGGGGGAAAAAAAAAATGTCAAAGCCACGGATCAGCGCTGACACGAGTGGCCGGAGACGCCCGGGCACTGCCGCCGCGCAGCAGCCCAGCGCCGCCAGCCGCGGTGGGAGCCGCCGGAGGGGCGGGGCCTGCTCCTCGGCGGGGGCGGGGCCCGCGGGGCACCAGGCGGCGGGCGTGGGCGGGGCGCGGGCGTGGGCGGGGCGCGGGCGGGGCGCCGACCGAGGCTTGCCCGGAGGCGCAGACGGCGTCCCGGAAGCCAGGTCCCGGGGGCGAGGCCTCCCTCTCACCTGAGCGAGGCTGGGCCGGGCCCGGGTGCTGGCGGGCCTCGGTTTCCACACGAGGAACCGTGTCAGCCAGCCTGGGGCTGCCTTGGGAGTCGCGGCCGCTTCCGCCTTCTCTCCTGCGGTTTGCGCACCGTGGCTCCGCGTGCTGGGTTCCGCCGCCAGCCCGGCCCGTTTCCTGGCCGCCCGGAACTCGGCTAACCGCTGTTCCATGGCGCGCGCCTCGGGAGCGCGCTCCCGCTCGCGGGGCCCCGGCTCTCCGCGGTGCCGGGCGTCCGGCTGCAGTGCGCCTGCGCAGCGGCGGCTCCGGGCCGCGCCTGCGCGCTGGCGGCTCCGGGCCGGCCCCCGAGCGCGGGCTTTGTGACGCTGGTGCGGCGGGACGCGGGGCCGTCGGTCCCTCCTCGGTGCGCGCGGCCGCGTCGCCAGCCTCTCGGGGGCGGTGCTTAGGGGTCGAGGCGCCGGAGCGCCTGCCGGGCCCGGTCGGAAGAGCCTCGGACTCTTGATCTCGGGCTACGGGTTCGAGCCCCTGTTGGGTGTAGAGATTACGTGAGTAAATAAAAACTTAAAAAAAAAAAATCTAAAGCGTGAAGACACCGCGGACTTGCTGCGGGGCTCTCCTGAGGGCAGCTGCACCGTGTCCATCCAGCTCGGGGTCCGCCCCCAGCAGGTGCAGGTGCCTGTAGCAGTTGGGCACTCCTATGGGGTGCCCGCATACAGCCTCCCCTTCTGCCTTTTAGAAGGACGCCGGCCTCCTTAGCACCTGCCGGGTGACCTTCCCGCCCGCCGGGCCGCGGGCCGCGCAGACCTCTTCATTGCAAACTGCCTCTCCATGGGCCTGGATGGCTCAGAAACTTAAAACCAGAAACCTTTTCTTAGGGTGCAATTTAACACACACGAATCTTAAGAGTAGGGCTCAATAGGTTTGTGATTACGAATGCACCTGTGTAAGCTCCGCCTAGAAAAAGAACCTGCTGGTACCTTGAGGGCTCCCTTGTGCCTTCTCCCAGTCACTACTCGTCCAGAAGTTCACAATCCAGGTGTCTGTTAAATAGATTTTGCTTAAAGATTTTATTTATTTATTCATGAGGGACACACAGAGAGATGTTAAATAGACGTTTAAAGCCCTAAGCATCTAGCTAAGTGCCACTCACATAAATGAGACTCAAATATCTCTTGGAGCTTGCTGAGTTGGAGTCAAGAAACTAGACAAAGGAGAATGGAGCCTTGCGTTCACTTAGCAGATATTTATCAAGACCCTGCTGTGTGTCAAGTATTGTACTTGGCACCAGAAATGCTGGAGTGAATGAAATAAACCCATTTTATTGGCACTTACATTCTAAATAGACAAATGCATAACTACATATTTATATTTAATGTGATGTCAGTACTGATCTGTGCTGTGAAGAAAAATAAAGTAAGGATTAAAGACGGCAGGACTAGTTAGAGTTAATGACCAAGGAAGTCTTCTCGGAGGAGTAGCTGTTTCCCCCAGAGACCTAAATGAAATGAGTGCACCATGTAGGTATCTGGAAAAGAGTGTTTCAGTTGTAAGAAACAGCAGGTGCAAAGGTCCTGAGACCTTAAGTATATGCTTGACTTGCTCCTAGAACATCAGGGAGGCTGGCATAACCAGAGCAGAGGGAGGGAGAGAATTGAAGAAAATAAAGAGTCACAGATATCCAGACATAAGGCCTTATAGGCATGGTGAAGACTTTATACTGCATTCAGAGTGTGATGATAACTTCTTGGAAGATTTTGAATAGGAGACAACAGGATATGATATATTTTTAAAGGATCACACTGGCTGCTTCAGCTGGGACCCCCAGAAGAGTGCAAGAGTAGAAGAAGGAAAACCAGTTGGAAGCACAGTAGGACAAGAAAGACTATGGCTGTTTGGGCTAGAGTAGTGGTGATGACAGTGGTCAGATTCTGAATATATTTTGAAGATCTGAGCCACATGATGTGTGGATGGATTGGATGCAGAATGTGTGGAAAAAAGAATGGAGCGTGATAGATTTCTGCCATCCTCTTTCGCCCTCAGACACACACTCTGAGTAACCAAGTAAAAAACGTGTTAAAGTCATCTCTTCAACGTGCGGCTCAAACTCATGACCCAGAGATCAAGGGTTGCGTGCTTCACTGACTGAGCCAGCCAGGGGCTCCCGGGTGGTGCTCCTTTGGTCCTTTTGGTTGCTGGGGCCATCTAATGAAATGAGGGAAGACTAGGAAGAGAGGGGTATGGCATGAGCATGGAGAGTTTTGTTTCAGACATGCCAGGAGTCCGAGATACCTATGGGATACTCAGTGTAAGCAACTGGGTGGTGAAAATGAGTTCAGGGAAAAGGCAGGACTGGAGATGCATATTGGGAATCATCAGCATGTGTGTGATATTTAAAGCCATAAAACTAGATGAGATCAATTAGAGGGTGAGTGCAGATAAGGAGGGAAGATATTGGAGGACCGAGCCCAGGAGAGAGATGGTTTGTAAGAAAAGAATGGGGTCATTACACCACAATGACCTCTTAGAGAAAAAAGGGCAGAGAAAATTGCCTCTCTTGGGTGTGCGTGGGGAGGGGGGAGGGGGCGGGGAGGAGTAGGTCTACTTCTCTCAAGGGACTAAAGGTTCTTTTATCGATTGTGTTTCCCACTTGGTAATCACACTGAGACCTGAGAGCTGTGTTTATGGTCTACTTCTAGTGCGTATTTACACTTAAGGCATGTGATTTGTGGGCTCTTGTAATCAGGGTCCCTAGCAGGAAAAATGACACTTTCGAACAGGTTAAGATGAGTTTCATGAAGGAGTTATTACAAAGATGTGGCGGGATTAAGGGAGCCAGTTGGGGATGGCTTGTAGGAGGTGTTACCAGCCTCTAGGATGAAGCAGCAAGAGGAGACGGTGATTGTCAGACCCTGTGAGACCTGTATAGTATAGGAAAAGCCCAAGACAGGGAAGCCCTTAAAGGAGGACAGACCAGTAGGAAGGAGGGAAAGAGGATCAGGAGGAGGAAATGAAGACTGTCCAGCCAAGCACTAATGCCATTCCAGCCCCATCTTGCTTTGGAAACCTTATTTTCCCTTTGCCTTATTTTCTGATTTATTATACATTTATTTTGTCTCAGTGTTTTGTAAACCTCTTTAAATCCTTCTTGGGAGAGGTTGAAAGAATGAAAAAAAAAAGTAAAGATGAAAAAGAAGAAAAACAACTGCCAAACTTCATTTCCTTTTTGTTCTTTTTTTGTTTTGTTTTTAAATTTTTTTATTATGTTTTTAAGATTTGATTTGATTTATTTATTCCTGAGAGACACAGAGAGGCAGAGACATAGGCAGAGGGAGAAGCAGGCTCCCTGCGGGGAGCGTGATGTGGGACTTGATCCCAGGACCCCGGGGTCATGACCTGAGCCAAAGGCAGGGGCTAAACCACTGAGCCACCCAGGCGCCCCTTCATTTCCTTTTTGAATAAGATAATGAGGCTGGTAAATAAGAAAGGTCCTGAAGTGTACCTAATGTGTGAAATTTACATTTCTTATGAAATAGTTTGCACATACCAAGTTTATATATATATGAACATATATGCATATATACATATACACACCTGGGGCAAACCTGTATGTGTACATAAAATTATCATATTTGTAAGTTAAAAATAAAATATTCACATGCCCTGTGATATATTAAATCTTTGGCCTCGATTCTTCACTCCTTATATCTGTGCCATAAAAGACACAGTATAGTTTCCCATTCCTTGACTTTGAACTCAGCCATGCAGGTTGCTTTGACCAATAGGATAATGGCAGACATTATGCAAGCAGGGGCTCAAAGCATCTTTGTCCCGTTGCGGCTTTGCACCCTCTCAATACTCCACACTGCCATGAGATGAACTTGCATCAGCTAGCCAGCCGGTCCAAGAATAATGAGTCATGTGGATATAGTCACCCAGCTGACCCACAGACCTGCCGTTTAAAGCTGGGGTGCCCAGCTGAGCCCAGCCTCAAATAACTGACCCTAGCTTCCCCCAAGATGTATAAAAAACAAATGCTTATTTTATGTCACAGAATTTTTGTGGGTTTTGTGACGCAGAAAAACTTACTCAAAAAGAACATTTCTCTGTGTGCTTGTGGTCCATTCCTGACTCCTTGCCACCTCTTCAATCTATTAATGTAATGAGTTACATTAATAGATTTTCTCTTAAAACATCCTACATTCCTGGAATAACCCAGTCACTTTATAAAATATAGAATTCAAAGCTCGATTCAGCTTAGTGGTTATTTTACAGACTTTTATGAAATAAGCTAAAGTACACCTCCATCTTTGCACACACACCCCTTTTCTAGAACGGTTTGAATAAAATAGGAATTAACTTTCTTGAATGTTTGATAGGACTTAGTAGTAAAACCATCTAGACCTGGTGTTTTCTTTTTCTTCTTTTTTAAAAAGATTTATTTATTTATTCATGAGAGACACAGACTGAGAGAGAGAGGCAGAGGCACAGGCAGAGGGAGAAGCAGGATCTTTGCCCAGAGCCTGATGCAAGACTTGATCCCAGATCCCGGGATCACACCCTGAGTCGAAGGCAGGCGCCCAACTGCTGAGCCACCCAGGCGTCCCTGTCCTGGTGCTTTCTAAATCAGATAAATAACTGTAAGCTAGGGTTTTGTTTTTCGATTTTTTTTTTTTAGATTTTATTTATGTATTCATGAAAGACAGAGAGAGAGGGAGAGACATAGGAGAGGGAGAAGCAGGCTCCCTGTGGGGATCCTGATGCAGAACTCGATTCCAGGACCCCGGGATCATGACCTGAGCCAAAGGCAGACGCTCAACCACTGAGCCACCCAGGTGCCCTGCCTCCTAGGATACTTAGCAACATCCCAGGCCACAACCCATTGTTGCCAGTAGCATTCCCTGCTAGTTGTAAGAGCCAAAAATGCTTCTAGACAGTGTCACATGTCTAGAAATAACTAGATAAATAAATTTGCCCTGGGCTAAGAATAACTGGTCTAGAGACCATATTATATTAAGAGTGGTAAAGGCAATGGATGATTTGGACCAGAGAAGAGGAATCATAGTGAAAATACACTAGTTACTTTTAGAAACTATTAAAAGAGCTATTGTAAATGGAGGAAGAGAATCATTCTGTGGGGATCCAAAAGGCAGACTTAAGGTCAACAGTCAGAAATTACAAGGAACATGTGGAACCTTAAAAAAAAAAAAAAAAAAGATTTTTCAGCAACTCAATTATTCCAGCACTAGCATGGGCTGCCTCAGAGCAGTGAGCTCCCCAATATTGGCAGTATTCAATCAGAAGCTGACCAGCCACCTCTCAGGAATGTTGAGAACTTCATGTTAATGTAAGTAGAACAAACCAGGAGGAGAGAATGGAAGACTTGTAGGGCATTAGGCTAAGAATATGTCATATAAGGTGTTGGCACTGCTGTTCCTATCTCCTCAGATCACACTATGGCTGCACTGGCTGATGAGTTCTTCTGTAACACCTGTGGGCTTACTGTGGCTGCTCAAGTACTTTCAACTAGTGCATGAGGCAGACTAGCAGCAGTGGGCGGTTATTCCCCACACCCCTCAAATAGCCTCCAACCAATTTTGGGTGGGAGTTGGCCGATGAATACCCCAGCTCCCTCACCCCTCATGGGGGATGACTTTGAGGTGTGTTCCATAGAGTCTCCCGATTACCGGGTAGAGCAAGCCTCAGTTGCCCACAGCAGTATCTGCTAATGAAAGCATCCTATATCACTTTTCTTCTCTTTCCTGTCTCACTTCCCTGCTCCGCTGGCGGTGCTCCCAGGACTCACTTCCCCAGTAAGCTTCTTCCATTCAAATCATTATCTCAGGATCTTCTTCCAAGAGAATCTAAGGCAAGACCCATGTAAGACCTAAGCAAGACAGAAAGGGAAGTAAGCCAGGGGGGCTAGTTGGTAGTTCACATTCACTAGACCCCTGTCTTGAAGTTGGAAGCAAGCAAACGGGGCTTCATTTATTTTTTTTTTTTTTAGAGAGATTTTGTTTATTTATTCATGAGAGAGACAGAGAGAGAGGCAGGGGCATAGGCAGAGGGAGAAGAATCCCAAGACCCTGAGCCAAAGGCAGATGTTCAACCACTGAGCCAGCCAGGCGTCCCCAAAAACAGGGCTTCAGACTTGGACAGTCTAAACAGAATGATATTTGGAGATGGGAATAAGAAAGAGAAAAGAAGAGGAGGGATGGCCACAGTGCCTCAAGCGAAGCAGCCTGGGCCAGCTTCTGGGAAGATGAGTTGGCCCACGTGTTATGTTGAGCACTGCAGAGGACAGAATCCAGTCATTCTATGATTCAGTCCTCCAAGGACTTCAGAGACCATTCAGTCAGCAAATGTTGTTGACTAAAATCTTGCTACAGGCCAGGCCCTGTGCCAGGCTTTGAGGATGCAGAGAGGCATAAAATACAGTCCCAGCCCTTAGGAGTTTAAGGTCTAGTTGGAGAGGCAGGCTCATTAAAAGACAATTACACCTGAAGGTCTGAGGGAGCAGAGGAGAGTCACTAACTCAGGCTGAGGAGTAATATGACTTCCTTTTATTTCAATATGGGGAAACTGACGCCAGCAAGGGCAAGCTGATGAGGGTATTTATTTCCCCCCCCACCTCCTGCCCCTAGTCCTGCCTAATCCCATTATCTGAACCTTCCTCATTATTACCCTCTTCTGCTTTAACCTGACATTGTTCTGGTTTTTTAAAAAATATTTTATTTATTTATTCATGAGACACAGACAAAGAGGCAGAGACACAGGCAGAGGGAGAAGCAGGCTCCCTGTGGGGAGCCCAATGTGGGACTCCATCCCAGGACCCCAGGATCACTACCTGAGCCAAAGGTAGACGCTCAACTACTGAGCTCCCCAGGCGTCCCTATTGTTGTTTTGAGTCCCATTGTGCTTAGCTCTTATCTCTAATGCTCAGAGAAATGCCTCTTGTGGGTTGTAGGACAGTGATCAGACAAAGGCCACAGAATTATAGCAAAGATAATCTATATGTAAATCCCATCCCCAGACTCTCCTTAAAATTATCTGTAAGTGTTTGGAGGAGAAACTCTTTGCAAGTTGAGGATGCACATAAAGCATAACGCAGTAGGCATTGTGCTTCAGGTGAGCTTGTTCCTCACTGGTTATGTATGGGAATAAAGTTGGGAGGAAGGCAAGCTTTTGCCCTTTAAAGTCCTTCGAAGAAAGGGGCTGTTTTGCTAAAATATATACACATGCACCCAGAGTGGTATATTTCCTGATTCTTGACAAAATTGGCTGCTTAGTCTCTTCCCTGGTAACTCCTCCATTTCTCTCTAGCCGTTGACCTTCCAGAGTTTGGCCTGAGCACAGAGGTTTGGGGCCCAAATGGGCCCATCTTTCATCCTAATGGCATTAGCTGCTGCTAAGGCTTAGAGGGAAAGCTGGCCCCTTCTGCATGACTTAGCAGCGGGAACACCGCCAGGGCGCCTGACTCTGCTTGGTTGTCACCTACTCAGCTCTTAGTCATTTTAGTGCCCTGCACCCTGGGGAGCCATTATTGCTCCTGTAGTAAGGTGGACAGGATGGAGGTGAAGTGAGGCAATTCTTAAAATATTTGGCCTCCTTCCAACTTGTGTGTTACTTTTCTAGATTTATATCCTACAGACAGATTTTCTGTCTGAATTCTTCTTTAAACAAACAGAAAACCTTTTCTTTAACTTTGAGGACCAGTTGAGTAATTCCCTATCAATGATGGATACTTGTTTGGCTCAAATAATAGTGGATCTTTGTGGAGTGACTCACGTGTGCCAGGCACTGTGCTATTATGCAAATTATTATGCTCTTTAATTTTCTTAACAACCCTTCAGGAATGCACTTGGTTGGGATTAATTCACTAAGACATAAGTGAGCAACCAGCAGGGCCACAATTTGAACCTGAGTCTGACTCCAGAGCCCAGGAATCCACTTGATTTCTGCTATTTCTCTGCACAGACCACTTTCAAGGTTCTACGCATACAAACAGGTATGAATTGTGATCCCCAGTCTTCAAAAAATTTACAAACTCGCTGGGAAGATGAAATAAGAAAGTGAAAAGATAAGTAATGCCTGGCACTATCTGCTAAGTGTTCAGTCAGTGGAATACACAGCAGGAACTTACCAGGTGGAGGAAAAGACCAGAGAGGCCAGGGTGGTCTAAAAGGCTCCATGGAGGAGGATGGCATTTGATTGGCCTGGAAAGACATGAAGGACTTAAGTAAGCTGAGAGGAGGGAACCAACCAAGGTACAGAGAGGACTTTAAACACATGGATTCAAGTCCTAGCACTGACATTATCTCTATAATCCTAGGAAAGTTCTTATCCTCTTTATTGCTCCATTTCCTTTACTATAATGAGAGAGGCTTACAGAAGTGCCATGGAGTGGGGGAGAAAGCAGAAATTTGGAACCAGGAGAGGCCTCAGAGGTGAAGAGGGAGAAGGTAGTGATTTGAGGGGAGAGGGACGTTAACAAAATTCTCTCTTGACTTAAGTGGTGGTTCCCTGAGTAATCACTATGGTAATCCACTGAGTTGTAAAAATCAAACAAACAGAAACTGCCAGCTCTAATTTTTATTTTGCCTTAGACAAAGCAATTGTCCCTTTGTTTCTTTATCTATAAATGGAAGGATGATACTTCACAGGAGGATATCAAGATGAGCTGCACCAATAGGGGGTATCCGGCGGTACCTGGATCATTGTAGATGCTTAGTCAACATGGAAACATGCAAAGCTAAGAGAGTAGGAAACCAGCATGATCTATACTAGGGGTAACCAAAGGCCTGGGAAGAAACAGAGGGAAGAAAAGAGCATCTTCCTAAGCCAGACAAATTGGAATGCATGTGGAGAATTGGTATGTTGGTAGGTTTTTGACTAAGGAAGATACTATTCATCTGAGATGGTTGAGTTCAAATTTTTTCCATGTCGAAAAACTGACATATGGCTTCTGTTTCTGCCTTCTCCCAGACTCCTATCTCTCTCCAGAACTTGTTAGAACTAAAATAAACCTCTTCTTCCCAGTACCTTAATAGGTAAGGGGTAAATTACTCAACCATTGGCCTCACATTGAGGTTGATTTGTGGTGTATTGCTAGGCCTATCAGTCAACCAGCCTCCCACAGTGTAGGAGCCACTGCGGATTCCTGTCCGCCTCTCAAGCAATTTGGCTGGCAAGGACATCAGACTGAGCCCTCTGTGAATCTGGGATTTCCATTAGCAAGCTGAAAATAGGGGAAACCATAAAGCACTTATTGTTGGCTTTCAGTCTCCTTCCTTGCCAGGAGCCACTCAAGACATGGAGAAATTCCATAGTGAGGGATTCTCTGCTTAGAATTTTTATCATGCCACCACACTCTCTTTTTTCCCCCTCACACAAATCCACTCCCACATTTGAGCCCATTACTTCCCATTGCCCATCAAAACCCTACTTATCTTCTATGATAATTTGTAATTTCTCAAACATCCTATACTCAATATATCCTACCTCAATATCTTTGCCCACATTTTCCCTTTTTATCTGGGGCACCTTTTTCTCCCTTCCTATATTAAAGTGCCATTTATCTTACGTAATTGACTTAAACATCTTCTCAAGGCACCTGGGTAGGTCAGTTGATTAAATATCTACCTTCTGCTCAGGTCATGATCTCTGGGTCCTGGGATCGAGCCCCATGTTGGGCTCTCTGCTCGGTGAGGAGCCTGCTTTTCCTTCTCCCTCTACAGCTCCCCCTGTTTGTTCTCTCTCTCTCTCTCTCTCTCTCTCTCTCTGTCATCAAATAATAGATAAAATCTGTTTTAAAATAAAATAAATAGGGACACCACCTGGGTGGCTCAGCCATTGAGCACCTGCCTTCAGCCCAGGGCAAGATCCTGGAGTTCTGGGATCGAGTCCAACATCAGGCTCCCTGCATGGAGCCTGCTTCTCTCTCTGCCTATGTCTCTGCCTCTCTCTCTCTCTCTCTGTCTCTTATGAATAAATAAATAAATAAATAAATAAATAAATAAATAAATATAAAGTAAATAAATAAATAAATAAGAGGAAAAACCCCAAAACATCTCCTTCTCTAGAAATTGTCGAAGGCCTCATTCTTCAGCTGGTACTTGGTTCCCTCAATATGTTCACCTAGAACCAACCAGATCCTCTATAGCAGCCTTTATGACCTGTATTACAATGGTTTGTTTACTAGTTAGTAGGATATAGTTTAAGATTTTTGAATGAAGAGCAAAAATAATTGTAGCTCGAACAAGATAAAAATTTATGTTTTCCTTCTAGGCATCACTTGAGAGTACCATTGGGCAGTGACCCAGGCTTCTTCTGTTTTGTTGCTCTGCCATCTTGAGGGCATTGACCAGTATCATACAAGTGGCTCACTACCATGCCAAAATTCCAGCCTGCCTTAGTTCCAAAGCCAGGCTCTTAATCAGTAGGTCATATTGCTTCTATTAGTGAAGTTGAGTTCATTGCAGATTGTGGAGGAAAATGTGAAAAATATTAGAGAAGTTCAAAGTATATTGGGAGATACTTTGTGTGCCTGGTGGGAGTATAAGGAGATGAGATCATGAAGGTTGGGTCTCACTGTACGAGACTTGAGTGTCAAAAACACATCTGATGATGCCAGTGAACTTCACTGTCAGAGATTGTCATTTCTCAAACACATACTCCAAAGTCACTGCCTCCTAAGTAAAAATCAGCTCCAAGTGCGTCTCCTAAATCTCACATTATTTTGGAGAGACATGGGTCAGGTCTTTACAAAGGGAAATGGAGTAGAGAAGCTTATACTCAATGAGTCACTTCTGAAGCAGGAGCCCATGGACCTGATCCATCCACCTCTGAGCTATTTCCAAACCTGACTGATATGGCTTGTTTCTACCTTCTTCTCAGACTTCCCAGACTAATCAATCACCTTGGACCTTTAATAAAAAAGAACAGGATCTTGAGACCTTCAATAGCCCTTGAATCTCTAGGGTGGGGCTCAGGAATCTATATATTTTTGTAAAATTATTTCAGTGATTCTGATGAAGAGTTGGGTGTGTGCACCCTTGCACTTAAGGGACATACAATCACCCTGTATTTAAGTGCAGATTCACCAATTGAGCTCTGTTTTCTTTCATGGTGACAACATTTTTCTCTCTTTGGACCTTTGGCAAGGTAATTCTTGTTTGACATTCTCTTTGAACTCTAAGCCCCAGGTTGTTGGAATGTCCTAAAAGTTTTAGATCTTCTCCAAGCTGGCTCAGTGACAAATCCATTCTCTAGAAACTTAAATACATAGCTGTATTAAAAGTTATGTTAACTTCCAACCCAACTGTTTTACATCAGGTAAGGGGGTTTGGAAAATCATTAGACCTCAAAACTTCAAGGTTTCTTTTCTTAGATTTGACCATCCATATCCATGATTCTCATCTCACTAGTCCCCCGGACCAGACTTTCTGTCCTTATAAAATTACCCAAGCAGAGACTGAACTCAGTGGTGATAATAGAACATTTATTTAGTGCCTTCATGAGCCATGTGCTTTAATATACATCATCTCATATAAACTTCCTTGACAAGCTGGGGATATTAAGGTTATTAGTCCAGGGGCACCTAGGTGGCTCAGTCCATTAGGTATCTGCCTTTGGCTTAGGTCATGATCTCTGGCGGGGTCCTGGGATGGAGCCCTGTGTCAGGCTCCTTACTCAATGGGGAGTCTGCTTCTCCCTCTCCCTTTGCCTTTCCCCACCCCACTCATGCTCTCTCTCTCAAATAAATAAATAAAATCTTTTAAAAAAAAGATTGGTCCAAATTTATATGTGAAGAATCATTCTCAGAAAAGGAGAACTGGGATTCGAACTCAGATCATTTGAGTCCAAATTTGAATTAGTAAACGACTCCCCAGTGTATGTGTTTGTGAGTGGGAGGGTTGCTGCATGAAGGCAGAGAAGAGGAAGAGGACAAGGAATAGAGGTGGTAAGATAGCATTTCCTTGTCAGAACCTGATACTTATTGTCCTTTTCTGTCCCCCTCACCTCCCCCCACTCCTGTAGCCTCCTCACGTTCTCATGCCATTAGCAGCCAATACAGGAAAAGCTTTTTATGCTCCAAGGCAAACTTTAGCCTTAGTTGAGCTCCTTCTACAAAATCCAGCTTTCCCTGCACATATTTCAGAGCCTCAGTAGACCCACAAATATCATTTCCAGCTAATCACGTATGCGCCAGACAGTTATGATATACAATAAGTGATTAACACATTCAGCTGATTCCCTTGAAGACAATTCACCAAATTTATTGGAAAGCACTTTTATTCAAGATGCCATACAGGTTCTTTTTTCCACATTTCCTTCCTTTGCTGATTCATCGTGTATTGTGCCTGAACCATTTGGCTTTTTTAAGTCAACAGAGCTGAATGGGAGAAGCCCAGGCCTGTGATTACTGCTGGGAAAATGGCAGGTTTGGCTCATGAGAAGTACATGTGGGGCACTCTTTGGGATCAGGAGCATTCTAAATCTGAGGCACTTGAAGGGGGAGATAACCATCACATTTGGTTCAAAGCTTCCCTTGGAGATTGCTATTATTCGTTGATAGGAGGAAAATTACAGTGGATCCCCTTGGTTTGTGGCAATTAGAGTGAATTCTCCTGTGGCAGCCAGGGCCCTCTGGAGCTTTAATTGATTCTAATGCAGAGTGGCTTAAAATGATTCACTCTTCCATAAGCTAATCTCTCATTTCCCAGAGCAGATTGAATTGTTCAGAAATGAGCCATTGAGAGATATCTTTCTTCTCACTCAGTCCTAGATTTGTGGGTGGTATATCTTTCCAGAAAAGAGAGACCAATGTTGAAGGGTGGTGGATGGGATGAGGCTGGCTGTACCTGTTCTGTGACTGTATTTTATTCCCCAGTCTGAACAGTCTCATCCTTTTCCCCAAAACCTGCTTCATGTACCCAGGATAATATGCATTTAAAAAAACTATTCTGTTCCTACACTACTTAGAGTATGGATGGTTAAAAAGAAATGTCAGCCAGTGCAACTGTGTGGAAAGAGTGCCATGGTCTAAGTTCTTGCCCTAACCCTACAACCAACTAACTCAGTTTTCTCATCTGTAAAATGAGCCAGATGGATTCTCTGCCCTCGGAAGACTTAAATGTGATTGAATCCATTTCATTATTCTAAAACAGCATTTCCTGAACTCTGTATGAATAGCATTCGAGGGCAGATAATTCTTTGTAGAAGCTGTCCTGTACATAGTAAGATGTTGAGAAGTATCCATGGTTTCTACCTACCCCACTGGGTAGCACCCACCCCACTGAGTTGCAACAACAACAACTATTTCCAGACATCGCCCAATGTCCTTTAGGGTCAAAATTACCCCTAGTTGAGAACTACCTTCAAAAGCTCCAAATTGCCTACAAATAATGTATCATTTATTAAATATTAAATATTATTAATTGGTATTTACTAAGGCCAAAGAATAACTGAGTCTCAGTCCCTGCCCTCAAGGAACTCAATGTCTAACTAAGAGAACAAAGAAACAATTGTAATTTAGTGTGGCATATATAATGATAAGGATGCAGAGGAAGAAAGGGGAAAATTTTTTGAGGAAGAAGGCAAAAAGAGCTCAGAAAGCTTTTTGAAGAAATTAATGATTAAATTGAACATGAAAGGATGAGTCGAAATTAACCAAGCATTCTCAGCTAAAGGAACAGCATGAAAAACAGTGGTGAGAAAAATGACCTATCCCAATGCTGTTTGAACTGGAGAGTAGTGAAGTTGAATCCCTCAGGGACAAAAAGATCCCCAATCCCAGCTGTGTGTGTGTGTGTGTGTGTCTATGGCTTGTTTTTTTTTTTTAATTTTTTAAAGATTTTATTTATCTATTCATGAGAGACACAGAGAGAGAGAGAGAGAGAGAGAGAGAGAGAGAGGCAGAGGGAGAAGCAGGCTCCATGCAGGGAGCCTGATGTGGGACTTGATTCCAGGTCTCCAGGATCAGGCCCTGGGCTGAAGGCGGCGCTAAACCGCTGAGCCACCCGGGCTACCCTGTTGTTTTGGTTTTTTTGTATTCTATTCTGGAGAAGCAGTGCAGAACCCTAGAGAACTCCAGCCATTGTTCTTTTGAATCCTCAAGAGAATATGACTATGTGGAGCTCTCCAGGGTACTGAACCGAATCCATATAAATTACCCTTAATCAGCAGCTCTCTACCTAGAGACCCGCCTGGAACCCTGCTGTTTCCTGATCCTGACCTCTGTCCATGCCTGCTGCCCTTGACTGAAGCTATGTAGTGAAAAGAGCATAGGTTTACCTGTCTAAATGATTCAAATTAGGAGACAGTCAAATAAATGATACACTGTTATAAATTATGTCATGTTCCTGTGAAAAAATGTTACACAGTGATGGCCTTATATATACATTTTTAAATTATTTGAAAATTTCCATGTTTTCTTTTTTTA
Organism: Canis lupus baileyi; assembly: GCF_048164855.1. Lineage (NCBI taxonomy): Eukaryota > Metazoa > Chordata > Mammalia > Carnivora > Canidae > Canis > Canis lupus. The sequence continues at coordinate 64,505,724 of NC_132844.1, read as the reverse complement.
AAAGATTTTGTTTATTTATTCATGACAGACAGAGAGAGAGAGATGCAGAGACACAAGCAGAGGGAGAAGCAGGCTCCACACAAAGAGCACAATGTGGGACTCGATCCCAGGACCCCAGGATCATGCCCTGAGCCAAAGGCAAACACTCAACTGCTGAGCCACCCAGGCGTCCCAAGTATTTGAAAATGTACATGTTTTCTACGATATCTATAGTAGCATGTATTTCTTTGCTCAGAAAAATATCATTTAAAATAAAATAAAAATAAAGGGATACCTGGGTGGCACAGAAGTTGAGCATCTGCCTTTGGCTGAAGGCATGATCCTGGAGTCCCAGGATTGAGTCCCGCATTGGGCTCCCTTCATGGAGCCTGCTTCTCCCTCTGCCTATGTCTCTACCTCTCTCTCTCATGAATAAATAAATAAAATCTTTCTTAAAAAAATAAATAAAAATACAGAGCCTAGGAACCAAAGGACTGAGATGTGAATCCTAACTCTTGTCACCTCATAGCTGTCTGACTTTGAGTTAGTTAATATAATCTTAACTGGCAATTATTCAAAACAAATGGAATAAAAAGGACAAACTGTCAATAATTCCTGTATGCCTATAATGCAGGCTTCTTGTGGATATTAAATGAGCACAAGTGCATGTATCTACTACTGTGTGGCTTAAAGAAAACAAACACTTGGCAGATGTTTGTTATTCCCTACCCCATCACTTAGATGCTCAGTTTCTACTACAGCAATGACAAGCTTGGTGTATGACAAGGATGGCAACATGTTTTGCATGCATGGACCGACAGTGCCCTTCCCACTTCCCATTCTTGAGGACTTCATTGGAAACAGAACTCTGCAATAGGACTAAGTCTTTATATGTCTATGTTATTTCCACACCTGGATGTCAGTACATTAGCATCTAGCCCCTTACCCTCATGGCAGGATACTGGAAGATCATTCCCTGGGTAATCCAACCATCTGAAAAGTAAGTGCCTATTTTTGGTGTTCTTCCAACCAACAGCTGGGCCAGATCACCCTACTTTGAATCTCAAAGTTGTCAGGCCCCACAGCTTGCCCAGAACTTCTAATTAGTTTTTTACTTTTACCCTGTTTATTATCGTGAACATACAGCCAAGTTTACATCTAAGGAAAGCCCGTGTTAGGGGAGACAGAGATCAAAAATAGAGGAAAAGCAATTTGGAAGAAACAAAAACTATTCAGGGAAGAAAATTTCCCAAATAAGTTTTATGATTTTTTAAAAAATTTTTATTTATTCATGAGAGACACACAGAGAGAGGCAGAGACACAGGCAGAGAAAGAAGCAGGCTCCCTGTGGGGAGACTGATGCAGGACTTGATCTTAGGACCCAAGGATCACAATCTGAGCCAAAAGCAGACGCTCAACCATGGAGCCACCCAGGTGTCCCAAATTTTATGATTAATATACTTTGAGAAATAACATAACTTCTATGAAACAAGAACAGGATGCTATATTTTTAAAGAATGTTCAAGGAATAAATAAAAAGGTCTTGAAAAAAAAAGGTCTTGAAAATGAGAAATTGATAGGAGAAATGAAAAATTAAATGGGTAGGAAGATAATATTGAGGAAATCTCATCTCACTCTCATCTTCTGGCTAAAAGAGCAAACATACATAGAAGGAAAATAAGAGAAACCATTAAGAAGAGAGGACTATCATAAATGTCCAACTTTAGAATAATGGCATTTCAAAAAAGAGACAATAGAGAAAATGGAGAAGAGTAGAAAATTCTTACAGAAAGAATGCAAGAAATTTCCCAGAATGAATTGAAAGGGCCCACTAAGTACCCAGCTAAATGAAAGAAAAAAGAAAGAAAGAAAGAAAGAAAGAAAGAAAGAAAGAAAGAAAGAAAGAAAGAAAGAAAAAGAAACTTACAAGGCACATACATCATAATGAAATTTCAGATCGCTGGGGACAAAGAAAAAATTTCACAAGCTACCAGCAGCAGAGGATATATATATATATATATATATATATATATATATATATATATATATAATATCAAATATATAGAATCAGAAAGACTTCAGAATTCTCAACAGGAACACTTGAAACAAGAATATAATAGAGAAATTCAAAATACTGATGAAAAAAGTAACCCCCACCTGGAACTCTATAACCAGCCCAAGTATAAGTCAACTACCATGGAATAAAAACATTTCTAGACCTGTACAGTCTCAACAAATTTCTCTCCCCATGTGCCTTTCCTCAGGGAGTTACTAGAGTATATCCTCCACAAAAAAAGAGTATGCCAAGAAAGAGAGACATTGAGTATAGGAGACACGTGCTCCAGCACCGGACAGGGTGAAAAAAGTGCCCAGAGGATAGTAAATGGTCTCAGATTGACAGCTGGATACCAGGTATAGAGGACAACCAGGCCAGATGATAGCAGAGTGCCTTAAAAGAGATGTGTTGAGAGCTGTCATCGTCAAGACTCCCACTGCTATTAATCTTTCTTTCTTTCTTTCTTTCTTTCTTTCTTTCTTTCTTTCTTTCTTTCTTTCTTTCTTTCTTTCTTTCTTTCTTTCTTTCTTTCTTTCTTTTTCTTTCTTTCTTTCTTTCTTTCTTCCTTCCTTCCTTCCTTCCTTCCTTCCTTCCTTTCTTTCTTTCTTTCTTTCTTTCTTTCTTTCTTTCTTTTTCTTTCTTTCTTCCTTCCTTCCTTCCTTCCTTCCTTCCTTCCTTCCTTCCTTCCTTCCTTCCTTCCTTCCTTCCTTCTTCTTTCTTTCTTTCTTTCTTTCTTTCTTTCTTTCTTTCTTTCTTTCTTTCTTTCTTTCTTTCTTTCTTTCTTTCTTTCTTTCTTTTCTCTCCTAAGTACAGAATTCCCGGGTGAGTCTGGCTGAGCCTATGATATGTTCTGACTTGCCTTAATCATTTCTGATGTGGCTACTGCTTTTCCTATTACTATAGCTTATTTTCTGATCAGCTGAGCAAGCTCTTTTCACCCCACAGAAGTGCTCTGCTTTGATCTACTTCAGAAACTGGTAAAAGTAGGCTGTGGTAAAGCAGAAAATCCAGAGCAATCCATTCTGGACCATATTTCTTTTGGATACCCAGTGCCTGGCCCCACTATAACCCTACCAGATGTCCACCTCTGCTTTCCCAAGACCCATCCATGACCTTATCCACCTGCTTCCCCAGAAGAGGAAACTGAAACCAGACTGGCCCAAGGACTGTTTAGCTTATCTCTCTCCTGGATGACTTCCAACATTGCCCTTTCATTCTTAGCTAGATTTATGCTTCCACAGAATGCTCATTGTTTAGAAAAAAATACCTAGGTAGTTAACCTATCAAGAAAATCAAGAGAAAAAAAAGAAAATCAAGAGAATGATTAGCACAAAATTCAAGATAGTGCTTACCTCTGGGGAAGAAGTTGGAGGTTTTATTTAGTAAAGGACATTTGAAGACTTCTGAGGTACTGGTTAATGTCCTGTTAATTTTTGTGGTAAGCACACAGATATCAAATATACTATATTTTCAACTCTGCATGTATCTACAACTCCATACATATGGAAGAGTATTTTATTTTATTTTTTGTTTTATTTTTTAAAGGCTTTATTTATTCATGAGAGACACAGAGAGAGAAGCGAGACAGGCAGAGGGAGAAGTAGGTTCCCTATGGGGAGCCCTATGCGGGACTCCATCCCAGGACCCCAGGATCATGACCCAAGCCCAAAGCAGACACTCAACCACTGAGCCACCCAGGCATCTCTATAATATACTTTCCAATAAAAATTTGCATACCAAGCAAAGCTACCCTATGGAGTAATGAAATCATAGTTCATAGGTACTCTCTGGGTCTTGAACAGAGAGTACTATGAAGAGGAATACAAGGTTCTCCCTCTCTCAGAGCCCTAATCAAGAGGCTGTGAGAATAACAAAATAAACAACCAGCAGCACAATGCTGAGGTTTTTCAGGCCAGTTTAATAAATTGGTTTCACAGCACTTGGAATCCTGTTGTAATATCCTGGATTCCATGAAAGACAGCTCTGCATAGGAAAGCAATCCAGAACCACCTCTTAAGCCTTTAATGAGAGAGTAGGAGGTAGGAGGCTGTGTATTTTTCTTTTGCCCCTCCTGACCCATTCTCTGCCCTGTCCACCTTGCTTTATGCCCAAGAGGCTGACTTCTATGGACTACAGCACCCAGGTGCCTCTGTTCTTTGGCCCTTAGCAGGTTCTGCCAATGGGAGCACCATCAAGAGAACAGAAAGCAGGAAAGAGAGAGGTCAAGGGGAATTCTTCCCCTCTCTCTCCCTGCCTCACCATCCCTTACTCTTTCCTTAATTCCACAAACACCTCTTTGAAGAGTCCCATATGAAATTTTCTTCAGTCAAACCATTTTGAGTATCTGTTTTGTTTCTTCTGGGGACACTGACTGATACTCTATTTTAATATCATTTACTTGTCCTTACTGAGTGGTACATTTTCATGGTAATGTGGGTTGTGAGGACCCCAAAGCAGCTGTTTGTTTGTTTGTTTGTTTTTTTCTTTAAAAGCAACCTTATCCAAGGCAAGATGCACATAGGAAAACATTGCTCTCCAATGGGGCGGGAGGGGGTGGGGGGCAGTGTCCACAACCGTGGCTTTTTGCAGAAAGGTTATATGTTAGTTTATTATTTTTTTAATTTTTATTTATTTATGATAGTCACAGAGAGAGAGAGAGAGAGAGAGAGGCAGAGACATAGGCAGAGGGAGAAGCAGGCTCCCTGCACCGGGAGCCCGAGGTGGGATTCGATCCCGGGTCTCCAGGATCGTGCCCTGGGCCAAAGGCAGGCGCCAAACCGCTGCGCCACCCAGAGATCCCTATATGTTGGTTTATTATTCGGTGAATATTACTGCTAGCTAAGTGTAGAAAGGCTTAGCAGAATTTGCACCTGGCTTGCGGAATTTTTATTCCCTTTCCAAATCCATCCCAGAAAAAAAGGAAGCCTTCCATGCAGGCACTTGGCAGGGATGCAGCTCTCACCAGCATCCTCGCGTTGCTCTAAGTGAGGACTTTTTTTTTTTCCTCCACAGAGTGAGTCAGATGCTGACAGACTCCTAGCATCTCTCATCGTCTTCCTGTTGCCCCTTCCCCTCTGAAGATCAAAGCTCACCTCAGGAGAACTTCCAGAGAGAAGAAATAGCCAGCGGAACCCCCGGGCCAGGCAGGAAAACCAAGTAAACAAGTGATTGACGCACTTGGTAGACAAGCTGGAGGGGCCCCCACGCAGTCTTCTCTCCTGGGGGTGAGCGTGAGCCGGGGAAGCTGAGGAAGTGGTCCAGGATGGGGGCGGAGCCCCGGAGGGCTTGGGTAACAGCTCATTGTTCCTCTGGGTTCCCAGGGAATAAGGCAGGCCTCCAGCAAAACAAACGTGCGAGGAGGACAGACTATTTGTGTTGTTCAACACGGAAAGAAGGGAAGTGACTAGCGGGAGGGAGCAAGGGTTTAAGTGCCTGATCCCGGGCCCCCTGGGACACAAGAGGAAGGAGGAGAGGGGCTTGGACAGAAGGACCCAGTGCTGGGTGTTACAAACTCAGAGTCTGGAGGTAGGCAGCCCTGGATTCAAGTCCTAGGGCCTCCACTTCTGGAGTGACTCGGCCCTCTTATTGAATTTCTCAGGTTTTACTCTCCCTGAAATAGGAATGATACTTCTTACCCATAAGTTTTCCTGGAAGACGTACTAAGGTAATGCACTTTAAGTGTCTGACATGTAGAAAGTTCTTGTTAGGAGATGCATGGTGGGAGGCACCTGGGTGGCCCAGTGGGTTTAGCATCTGCCTGCGGCTCAGGTCATGATCCCAGGGTCCTGGGTTCCAGCCCACATTGGGCTCCCTGCTCAGTGGGGAGTCTGCTTTTCCTTCTCCCTTTGCCCTTACCCGTGCTTGTGCTCTCTCTCTCTCTGTCAAATAAATAATTTAAAAAAAGAAAAAGGAAAAAAGGAGATGCATCAGTGAGGAACGGGAATGTGGGAAAGAAGCACTGTGCCTCTGCATCATCAAGTACCCAGGGTTTAGTCAAGGCTCCGGCACAAATTTATTGTGTGAACTTGGGCACATGACTCCCCATCTCCGGTGCCAAGTTTTGCCTCCCTGGAATGAGGGTGCTGAGCAAAGTCTCCGAGGTTTGTTCTAGTGCCAAAATCTGGGGTTCTAAAGAACGCTAGCTAAGGTGTGGCTAAGAAAATTCTCTGACTTGAAAACAAAAATAATGCAGAAGCAGCCACATGAGGTGTCTGTCCCCATCACCCTGGTATCCTTGGGAATTTTACTCCTATTAACGCGATGCTGCCCTTTGTCAAATCACTGCCAAATCCATTGGTTTAAAATTATCTGCAGAGCCAGTTGTCGGGGCCAAATGAGAAAGTCATCTTTCTCTCTAGGAGTCTCTTTTCTCTTTGTGTTCCTTTCATCCATCTGTACTCACCTTCACTCTGCCATTCCCTCCCCATCCCAATTACCCACTTTATCATTTCTTCCACTAAATAAATTCACAGCTCACTTAATCCACTGAACTATAGGGCCCTGTAGAGGTGGAACCTAAGTATTTCTTCTGTGGCTTTCCCTTTACTTTCATACAAAAAACTTCTGACACTTCTGGTCACTAAATGTGTGGGGTTTCTCTGTGACACCTGGTCGGCAATTCTCTGTGACTGGGTGTTCTACAATTAAACTCAATTCTGACACTGTCTCCAGGTAAAGTCCGGTCCCTGACCATCCCAGAGGCAGTGTCCGATCCCACAGGTTAAGGGCTTTGTCCCACGAGACTTTCCTCCACTTTAGATGCCAATCCCAAGTAGTGGGTGCCAGGTTACCCACAACTTCTGTCTGCCTTGGCTATAGATCAGAGGTTCTCATTACCTTCCTCCTTGGGTTGGCTGAATTTGCTAAAACAACTCACAGAACTCAGGGAGACACTTCCTTACGTTTAGTCATTTATTAAAGCGTATGATAAAGGATACGGATGAACAGCCAGCTGAAGTGGTGAATAGGGTGAGGTTGGGAGGGTCCCAAGCATGAGAACTTCCATTTTTGTGGAGTTGGGGTGCATCACTCAGCTGGTACACGGATGTTTCCACCTACCTGGAAGCTCCCTGAACCCATATTACTGGGATTTTATGAAGATTTTCTCACATATGCATGACTAAATTATTGACTCCTTTTCTAATCCCCTCCCCTCTCCAGAGAAGTGGGAAGGGGCTGCTGAAAATGCCAAGATTCCAATTATGGCTTGGTCTTTCTGGTGACCAGGCCCCAACCAGGAGCCCTCCAGGACCCTGCCCAGAGTCACTTCATTAGAACAAAAGATGCTTGCTAGTGCTCTTATCATTTAGGAATTTGCAAAGGCTTTAGGAGCCTGCATGAGGAACTGAGGACCAAGAACAGATATACACTTCTCATTATATATATCATGATATGTATAGGCTCTCACAATATCATAGGCTCCAAATGATTTTCTTCCATTTCCAAAAATGAAATATACTTTCAGAGGTAAACATTTGCTACCATGAAGGACATTTGAGGGATTTGCTCTGATTTTGAATATTTCTTTTTTGACTATGCACCACATTTGCCTGCGTGTATGTGTGTGTGTGTGTGTGTGTGTGTGTGTGTACATTTGGTGTTTAATAAAATCCTCAACCCCTGTGAGACCAGCAGATAGTAGACCTACCACCAGTGCAGTGATGCTGAATGGGTACCTAGCTTCAGAAAGCCAGGGCTCAGGATGATACCCAGAGACAGAGAGACGCTGAAGGCAGAGGCACACTCTGGAGCCAGCTTGGCCTGGCCTTGGGGCTCAGGGCAGCCCACTCTGGCTGGGTGACCTCTGTCAACCATATCGTCCTTTGAAGTTTCCATTTATTTATCAGGAAAATGGGAGAATGAACACAAGCCTCACAACATTCTTCTGAGGATCTTAAGGATGAGTTTTATGAATGAGCAAGGAGGCACAAGTGAGCAGAACATTAGTTCAACGTTGCGCACATTACACCAGACCACATGCATCAGGGAGAGCTAGAGAGGAAGGACAGACAGTAGGCTTCACTCTGTCCAGTGTAGCCTCTGGAAAGAACAGTGCTCTCCCCAGTGCAGCCTGGTCACCATCCCCCTCCTTTCCAGTTGGAAGACGGGTGCTTTGTTCTCTCCTTCTCCCCCAAGGAAGTCATTTCTCAGCCTCTGGCCTCAAGCAGCCCTTTCAAACATGTTTATGAATGCCTTCACCTGAAGTCACTTAATTGGTTTATCAGCCCTGGCCCTGGAAACATTTCCTTACAATGAGCAGTGACATTTACAGCTTCAAGAAGTGCAAGGGAAACATTTTTCTTGCTGACTCTTCTCGCTGGCTAATGAAGCTGTCATTATCATCTTCCAAAGGTGGACCCTGTCCGTCAGAAATGTGCCGTTAACTTCCCACAGGAGAAACACTGTAAATGTCACAAACCTAATAGTATTTATCTGAAGCACATCATATCAGCTGCTTGAAAACGTAAAACAAAAGTCATGTTTCTTCCCGTTCTGCAGCCAGGGCCAGCTTCAGGGGCATGCGACCCTGGCAGCCACACGGAGTCCTGTGCTCACAAGGGCTCTGCTCTTGGCTTGAGAGTGTGCAGTGAAAACTGGCATTACCACAGTTTAAGGAAGAACAATAAAATTCATGCTAATACTTGAAGACGTTCATTTTTCTTTACTTAGGAGGACTTTACATAGCAAATAAATAACATCATGACCAGCTGAGAGACCCCAAAAGAAAGGAAAAAATCTATTTTTTGTGTATCTAATAACATTTTTTTCCTGCCTTTTGAATGAGGAACCCTGCACTTTCATTTTGCAAATTATGTAGCCAGCTTTGTTGGGTCATGTAAAAACAGCAGATGTTTTGATTGTAAGAATAGAAAATAAAAATAAACACGAGTCACAGGTACCTTGACATAAACTCACCTAATGACAACCACTTTAAGTGAGTTTTCTCTTCGCAGTTTGTAGTCTAGTCACTGTATGTATGTGTTTATTCTTGCTTACGCTAAAAAGCTGTCTACTGCTGGACACACGAATATCTCTCTGATTAGTTGCATGGTATTTTGTCTGGGGTTGGATGTGGAATACCTCCTAGGTAACGATTGTATCTATGAACCCTCGAAAACAAGACTCTTCTTTCTTCCTACTCGTCTTTTAATGGCTCTCTCTCCCATCAGTCACAATGGCTTATTAAAGACAGAGAAGTCCTACAGCAAAAACAAAAAACAAAACAGAACAAAACCCCAGACAAAACATCCAACCTACTTCACTTCCATTAACCTGGAATTTTGGAAACTTCTTAGTTATCAAACTGGTTTTGATATAGCACCTCTGATCCTTCTCCCATAGTTAGCAATACAGCACAGTGTTTACAAATCTACTCTGGGCTCAGACTCTCCAGATTTGACTCATGCTTTCACCAGTGTCCTGGAGGAAATCTCTTAATCTTTCTAAACATCAGTTTTCTCCTAAGTAAAATGGGGCTAATAATCCTCATAGGATTGTCGTGTGGATTTAGAGAACATCATATGTGAACTATAAACAATAGGCACTTGATAAAGGTAAAAGCTACTGTTATTTAAAAAGCTTAAGGAAGTGCTTCCCTGCAAAGCCATTCCTGCCCTCTGCAGTCATACCCAGTCTGTCTTCTGCCTACCAGTGTGTCTGAGGTTCTTACTGGCAGCATTTTATAAATCGCTCATATCCCCCTCCTGGGCTGTAGTGGGGAGCGGGGCAGGGGAGGATACAAGGCTGCTGTTGCTATCCCATGATGAAGAGTTTATGGTCTGTGTGCTCCTTTGGGAAATGTGATTTTTGTTTTTGTTTTTGTTTTTGTTTTTGTTTTTAAGGAGCTATTTCTTTAAATGCACCCAAGTGTTTCTAGCTATAAATATTACAATGCAATAAAGTCTGGCTGCTGAGAGACAGATGCCCAAGCTCGGGTCTGTGCAACATCCAGAGGCAGAACATGATGCTCATGGAAGATTCCGGTTAGCAGAACTGTCTGTCCTACACCGAGGTCTTAATGCAAAGCAAGAGCACCAGTGCAGTTAGTAAAATGGCCTGTGGCGGGGCTGATGCTCTCTCTCCTTGTATCATTATGAAAGCTGTACTCATGCGGCTCTGTCTCTCTCTGACAGAGCCTGCTGAGGAGAACCCAAGGACTCTTCCTAGACTAGAGCCTTCCTGATGCAGACGGGACAGGATCATGAGGTGGCCTTCAGTGAAGTCTTCTGTTAGCACTCAGGATTTAGTGTGGGAAACGGAAACTACTCTTCGTTTTTCAAACCCAAAGTAACTAGACTTAATATAAGCAAATAGGTGCCTACAGGAGGAAAAATAGTCAGGGACCACTTGAAGGCTAAGGGTTCAAGGTCATACCTCCACAGCAGCAGCCAGAGGTCAGGAAACTGCTGTTTCTGCCACTGCTGTCACTGTGATGTGAACCACAAACCTGGTGACCAGGAATTTGAACTTGGCTTCTGGCAGCTGCAAGCACATCTGTCCAATCTTGCTTATTTCCTCCTTCTAAATCTTGCCTGAGTTTATCTCAGCCTAAAATCTCTAGCTGCAAGGGAGTCTGACCTTTGAAACTTCCAGCCCTTGTAATACAGACAGGTGGGGGACATGGAAGAGAGTGGGCTGATTCTGGAAGACCATATCAGGCACATCTTCTAGACAAAACAAGAATAGCTTTCATTTAGCAAGTGCCTGTGATTTGCCAGATGCTATGTTATGTGGTTTATATACTTATCCAATTCGATTTTCACAAAGGTCTTCTGAGGGAGTTGTAATAATGATGTCATTTTACAGCTGAGAAAACTGAGGATCCATGAGATCGAATAGATTACTCCTGACAGTCTCATGTTTTTAGACTTTCCCCAGCTCTCTCAGTGCTTGGGAGAGCTCCAGACTCCATGGGGGGAAAATGTCCATGCATTCTGGGACATCTCAGATGGAGAGGAAGCAATGGTCTGTCTCAATATGTAGACTCAAGTTATGAGGGGATTGCTATATCTGTCCACCTGTCATTCTTCAAACATTTATTGACTACCTGTTAAGGATCAGAGACTGTGTCGGGGCTAGTGAAGACGAAAAAAAAAAAAAGGATGCAAAAAAACCATCATAACTGTATGGTCCCTGACTTCCAGCTGGAAGATGAGAGCCTCAAGTAGATTAGATGTGTCCCTGTTCTGGAAGTCACCTAAAAGCAACAAAGAGATACAAGAAACAAATTCTGACTCTATCTCTGTTCAAACCATAAGAAAGTCAAAACTCTCAGTAGAAGGAAAGAACATCAACAGATGTGTAAATAGATCAGGGGAAAGGGAGGGAAGGGCAGAGAAGGTGGAGGCTGCAGATTTTGAGAGTTTGCCAAGCACACTTACCTGAGGTGAGGGGCACACCTGAAGCGTTAGCACCTCAATCCTCTGCTTAGAAGAGTGAGAAATGGGAGCCCAAACCAGGAACCAGAGTTTCCCTCCATCTAGCTTGGTTCTGAGGAAGGAAGAAGGGGAAACTCTCAGTGTGACAGTGGGGAGAGGAGAGGTTTTCCTCAGCATCATGCCACTGGCTGGATGTACCTACTGTGTGAAGAGAAGTAGAAACCAAACTTCCATCCCTGGCTTATAGGGAAAATTCCTATTGATTTGGAACCTAGCTTCCTGGATGAACTCTTGCAAGTACCAGATGGAGAAGAAACACTCCTCCTTCAGTTTATCCGTCCAAAAGTCTATATAACAGTGACTTCTGCTTCTGAACAAGATGGAATCATAAGGACTAGATTTACCCTCTGCCTGAAGAAAGAAAAAGAAAAATCTAAAAGAGGAGACAAAATATTTGAAGCAAAGATGTTCAAAATATTGGATATCATACAGTGGCATTCATTATTTCCAAGAGATGGGAAATTCACAAGATGAAGCCCACAATTGCCCCAGGTTACTACTTAGAGATTTTAGGTCATGGCCCAAAGAGGGAAAACCTAGTCAGAGCTGGTGGTTGCTCAGTTCAGTAAGGAGCTGGAAGGCCTGAGAGGCTAAGGTAACTAGAGTTTTCAGAAAAGAATACAAGAGAGAGAAAGAGAGAATGAGAGCTTGCTCCTGAGATATACTGAAGGCCCTTAGTCTTCAGCTATATTCTGATAAGTGCATGTAAACTACTTGAGGGGTTTGGGGGTGGTGTGGGTGGGGGTTTAGGAGGATGGGGAATGAACCAGCTAAAGGATTAGAGGAAAGATTCTCACCTAAGATCAGGCAAGGTTGTTTGCCCTCACCACCTCTACTGAAATATGCAACAACATGGATATCTCAATAATTATACTGAGTTAGAACAGCCAAGAAGAATATATACTGTATGATACCATTTGTGTACAATTTTAGAATATGCAAACTTATCTAAAGTGACACCAGATCAGTGGTGCATGAGAATGGGGAAAGGTTGGGAAAAGACAGGGAGGGATTCTCAAGGGTACTGGAAAATTTGGGGGGTGATAAATATGCTCATTCTTTGTGAAAATGGTTTCACAGGTGTATATAGATGTTAAAATGTATCAAATTGTACACTTAAATATGTGTGGTTTCTTGTATATAATCACACCAAAAGAAAAATAAGACAAAGAAAAAAAAAGAAAAGTCAAGGAAATACAACATACTAAAAATGATGGCCCTTGAAGGGAAAAAACCCAGAAATCATGAATATAACAAATATTTAAGAGTACAATTGATCAAAACTTCCCAGAAATCAAAAAAGACTTGTATTTAGCTATTGAAAAGGGACAGCTTCAGGACACCAGGGTGGTTCAGTGGTTGAGCATCTGCCTTCAGCTCAGGGGTGATCCCAGGATCCTGGGATTGAGGCCCACATCAGGTTCTCCATGGAGAGCCTGCTTCTCCCTCTGCCTATGTCTCTACCCACCCCCTCTGTGTGTGTGTGTGTGTGTGTGTGTGTGTGTGTGTGTGTCTCATGAATAAATAAAATATTTTTAAAAAAACAATGATTTTTATCATTAGGATCTATCCTAGTTGCAACAGGGGACCCTTGTAAATTGTCATATGCTAATAAAATGTCCTAGGTGGTAAAAAAAAAAAAAAATCTATCCTAGTGACATTACGAACTTCAGAAATAAAGATTCTTTGGGGCAATCAAATTAAAAAACAAAAACAAAAAACGAGATTAAGGGCACCTGGGTGGCTCAGTCTGTTAAGTGTCAACTCCTGATTTCAGCTCAGGTCATGATCTAAAGGTTGTGAGATCAATCTCCATGTTGGGCTCCTTGCTGGATGTGGAGCTTGCTTGAGATTCTCTCTCAACCTCTCCATCTGCACCTCTCCCTGTTCATTCTCTCTCTCGCTCTCTCTCTTTCTCTAGCTCTCTAAACAAAACAAATTAAAAAACCCAAGATTAGTGACTTGCTGACTTCAGACCTAAGTCAATACTCATTGCTAGAAGATAATAAAACAAATCCTAACAATCTTTCAAAGGAAAGAAAGTGTGATCTAAAATTTTTATTTAAAAATTTCCTGTAGGGAATCCCTGGGTGGCTCAGCGGTTTAGCGCCTGCCTTTGGCCCGGGGAGTGATCCTGGAGTCCCAGGATCGAGTTCCACATCGGGCTCCCTGCATGGAGCCTGCTTCTCCCTCTGCCTGTGTCTCTGTCTCTCTCTCTATGTGTCTTTCATGAATGGATAAATAAAATCTTTAAAAAATAAAAAAATAAAAATAAAAAAATAAAAATTTCCTGTAAAATCATAATGAAATTATTTTTATTTAAAAGATAAAAAATTAAATATTTTATGAACATGCAAGAATTTAGGAAAGATTGGTCTTAGGAACTCTTCCTGAAGAAACTACTAGAGGACCAACTTAACCCAGATACCATTCAGAATGGAAGAATAAAAAGGAATTATATGAGGAGCATTGCCCAGGAGAGGAGTCCATTGTTAGAATGGAAATGACTAAAAAATATATAAATATGTTAGAAGGGTCTGGGAACTTAATTGTACATGAACTTGGACAGTCAGTGCCTCAGAATATGGCCAAGAGTAAATGCAGAAAAGCAACCATGTCTGAGAGCTACAGAGATGATGAAACCTACTTTGTTTCGCCAAGAGTGGCCAAGTGGCCCCTCCATTGGAGGAATCGAGGCCAGGCTGGATTTTTATCATGTACCCTTGGAACACAGAATTTTTACTGCCTTCTTGAGAGTGGTACATTTGCCCATTTCTTTGGGGGAGAACACTCATTTCTTTAAAGAGTAGAAGATATCAACTGATCAAATAACAGATGGCACAGTATTTTTCAGTCATCTTGGCAGAATTAAAAGAAATGATTGAAAAATTGTCCCATTAATTTTTGGTACAAACAGGGAAATTTTCACAGAGGTCATAGTTTAGATTTTGGAATTACTGTTAATTTTCTGAAATGTGAACACGGTCTTATTTACAGGAAGTTTACACTGAAATATTTTAAGATAGAATGTCCTATCTGTGATATCTGTGATTCCAGATGATTCAGGAAAAAAAAGTATATATCATACATAAAAAGAAAATATGGCAAAATGTTAACAATCAGTGAATCCTGGTGAGGAGTACATGCGATGTTCATCACACTAATCTTTCGATTTTTCTGTAGGAGTGAAATTTCCAAAATAAAAGGTTTTCCAATTAAGAACAGAATATCAACACAGCAAAGATTATCTTTCAGGGAAATCAAGACCTAAAAAAGCATCTCCCTAAGGAAGTATCTGGGCTTAAAGATATAATCAGATGACCTGAAGAAATAATTCAGATGCACAGGAAATGTGCTTGCTGCTTAGAGGACTGAAAAGAGCAAAATATGAAGAATTCATTGGAAAGCTGGCACTCTGTGGGAAGGTCACACATTTTTACCAGTGATTTTAGAAAACTTCCAGGGAGTGAAAAGAAAGCCTAATAAAGATAAGCTGAGCAAGGTGAGGATTCAGTTCAAGAGAATAAAATCTCAGGCTGAAGCTAGCATGGAACTCTTAGGGAGAAGATTGGAATGAATGAAATACTGAGCTCTGTAAATGAATCAAATTGTATCAGAATCTCAGAAAGTCCTCAAAGAAGCTCTACTGCACCAAGAGGATGAAACTCCCATTCTGATAAATGACACTGGGAGGCTGAAACAGCTGATGGCCCCGGGTGAGAAGAGAAAGAGTCAAAGGAGATAGGCAGGAGCTATCCCTCATCAAAAGGAAGAATGGTTAACAATAGAGTCCATTCCCAATCCAAACGGAGTCACGTGATGTCAACTGGGCATAGGCTGGAAGCACAGAGAAGCTGGACACTGACCCTAGGACGCAGCATTCCATCAAAGCTCACCTGGGTGGGCAGCCCGGTGGCTCAGTGGTTTAGCACCACCTTCAGCCCAGAGCGTGATCCTGGAGACCGGGGATCGAGTCCCGCATAGGGCTCCCTGTGTGGAACCTGCTTCTCCCTCTGCCTCTGCCTCTGTGTGTGTTTGTGTTTGTGTGTGTGTGTGTGTGTGTGTGTGTCTGTCTGTCATGAATAAATAAATAAAATCTTTAAAAAAAAAAAAAAAGCTCACCTGGGAAATGGACGCACAGCCTTGCAGCCAAAGCCCAAATGCTTAATAACCCGGGCTGGTGGAGAGGCGTGGCCCCGCAGGGACATGACGGAGAGGGAGAGCAGGTGTTCTCAGCCTCAGAGGAAGTAAAAGTTTATAAGCTGAGAATTTAGGAGCAGGAGGATGAATTGAGGGGGAGGAGGGAATGAAATGTAATAAAACCTAAATTGTTCTTTTTTTGATCAGAAAGTCTGTGACAGCAGGTGCACTGCTGGTGCTCTGTAGAAAGAGCTTTTGCTAGAGGGAAAGGCAAGCTGCTTGCTGGGGACAGAAACCAATACAAGTAAAACCAAGGCACCAGGGCCTCAAACACATGTGACTCTAACTCCAGGAAGACATGATCATCAAGTCCTCCTACAGAGAGATCCTCTGAATTCCAGAACCGGAGGTGTCCTCTATCCAGGGCCAACTACATTATTTGTTGCCTTCATGCAAAATGAAATTTCAGATCCCTTGATCAAAAGGCATTTTTCAATGGGAAAATGCCATTAGAGGTACTAAAACACATGCTCTTTCTTTTCTTCTAAGGTCTCTTGATGTGGCCTGGTGTTTGTCATTTGTTTTTTAACATCAATCTAAGTAAAGAAACATTAGATTTTTTTCATTAGTGTGGATTTTATCATTCATCTTTATATTACCCTATGGCACTTTTACATGCAAAAAGAAGAGCCTTTACAACGTATGCAGAGTCACCAGAACTACACAGTTCTCATTTTATAGCTTATACATGTGTATGTGTTTAGTTCTTATCAGAATAGTGGAAAGATTGCACAAAAATAACTAAACTTGGGACACCTGGGTGGTTCAGTGGTTGAGCGTCTGCCTTCGGCTCAATTCATGATCCCAGGG
The DNA here is from genome assembly GCF_048164855.1 of Canis lupus baileyi. NCBI lineage: Eukaryota > Metazoa > Chordata > Mammalia > Carnivora > Canidae > Canis > Canis lupus. Next base: position 64,489,242 of record NC_132844.1, on the reverse strand, counting down.
TCCTGGGGTTGAGTCTCACATCGGGCTCCCTGTACGGAGCCTGCTTCTCCCTCTGTCCATGTCTCTGCCTCTCTCTGTGTTTCTCATGAACAAATAAATAAAATCTTTAAAAAAAACTAATTAAACTTTTAAATTTCATTCTACCAACCTACCTTTGACTTACTGAGGAGTAAGAAGAACTGAAAGAAACCCTTTTTACCGTTTCTTTGCCATCCCTTCTGTGTCATCGTTTTAGGTGTCCAGTGGTTGGCAAATATAGAGAAGTTGCATAAGCAAAAAAGATACAGCAGAGTTCCTTGGTCATTCATGTTTCTTAGACCATCACCACCTTCTTTCTGTGTTCAAAGCAAGTTCTGACTCTAATGGAAAACATAGCCTCTCCGGGATGTCAGCAGCTCTGCTCAGTCCTCAAGCACCGCTTACCTTGTACTTGTTTACCCCCTTGCCTCATTCAATTTCCACAGATTGTGGGTCCACCAGAAGTCTGTGTTTATGAAGCCAAAACAAGTTCAAAGAGGAAATTATTAAGAATTTCAAGATGGCCGCTGGAGAACATTAAACCAAGCATGGGGCCTGTCTAAGCTGCATGCCCACAAAGGCAGCCCTGACTCTTACCTCCCAAAGTATGATTTGCTTTCTGGGGGAATCCTTTGATCTTTAAGATCTGGATCTAGAAGGGAACTTGTGGCTGTCAACCAGTTTCTACCCAGTTCTAGAAGCTTCTCTCCTGAACCATGATGGATGACATAATTGATGCTGTCCCAGGAGTGCCAGTGTGATCTTGCCAATAAGAGGATGCCACCACCCTGGGCAACTTGACCACCTCCTAACCTGCGGCCATCCACCTTAGGGACCTCCACCCATTTTCCTTGTCAGATTCCCAGTGGGCCTGCTCTTCCAGACCAGGAGAAGAGTCCCTAGACTCTCACCAGGAATAAAAGTCCTTCGAGCACTTCATGGAAATCCATCATCTAGGTCCTTAGTTTCTTGGTGTAAAATCATACATTATTTCTGGTTCCCACTTACCACTCATCTTCTCACTGCCATCCAAGGGGTGGCCTCCACGTTTTAGCATAAGCACTGCCCACACATACACTTGCCTTCAGGGTCACATACAGAAAAATCCAAGGCTTCTCTTGGTCTTTCAGCTTGAGTCAGTGAAAGGAATTTTTGGAACATTTCATATTTCAGAATAAAATATGTATTTGCTTTGAATACTGGACTTGTGCTTTCCATTTTAAAAGTTCTTTTCGTTTGTGCCTTAACCTGACCAAAAAAGTCATCCCTGAGCTTTGTAGTTGGGAAGAAAAAAATTGTACTTATTCAAATAAAGATCACCTCTTAAGCATTATCCTGCTACCTGTTTTAGTTATAGCTCTTCTAGTTTGGGTAATTGATAAATGTTTTTAAATGTTATGAAAATGTAATGTATTTAAATAATTGTGTTTTCCAAATTCCAACAAACTGGTCCCATCCTAACAGTAGCAGATGAAGAAAGGCTAGAGCCAAGCCTCACATAAGGGATGGTTTGACTGTTGGCTCCTCTAAGGATCCCCCCCCACCCACTTGGTCTACCCCACAACTGAAATCTCCCTTCTCTGAGCTCCCCTGGCTCCTTTATTTTTCCATCTGTTCACCCTCTGCCTAACACTGAACTATTGATTTTCTTTTTCAGAGAATATCCTTTATTTAGAGTATTTGGCCCAGAGTTTTTCAAAATGTGTCCAGAGACCATACTATTCAGCCATAAAAAGAAAGAAAGAAAGAAAGAAAGAAAGAAAGAAAGAAAGAAAGAAAGAAAGAAAGAAAGAAAGAAAGAAAGAAAGAAAGAAAGAAAGAAAGAAAGAAAGAAAGAAAGAAAGAAAGAAAGAAAGAAAGAAAGAAATCTTGATGTGGATGGAACTCGAGGGTATTATGCTGAGCGAAATCAGAGAAAGACAATTATCCCATGATCTCACTTATATGTGGAATTTAAGAAACAAAACAGAGGATCATAGAAGAAGAGAGGAAAAAATAAAACAAGATGAAATCAGAGAGAGAGATAAACCATGGAGATTCTTAACCATAGGAAACAAACTGAGGGTCACTGGAGGGGAGGGGTGTGGGGGGATGGTCTAACTGGGTGATGGGCATTAAGGAGGACACATGATGTAATGAGCACTGGGTATTATATAAGACTGATAAATTGCTGACCACTACCTCTGAAACCAATAATATACTATATGTTAATTGAATTTAAACAAAAATTTTAAAAAATGTGTCCAGAGACCTTAACATCAGAACTCCCTTAGAGGTGGGGGTAAGAGGCTGTTAGAATATAGACTCCAGCCTCCTTTGCAGACATTTGAAAGCAGAATCTCTGGGAATCTCAGGAATCTTCAGCTTTAGCAAGTTCCCTAGAAAATTCTAACGCCTACTGACCTAATGCCACCATCCGTTTTATATTTGAGGAAATTGAAGCCCTGGGGCCATCCAAGTCAGAAAGCAGTGAAGTGAGGAGGACTAAGATCTAGGTCTTTTCTCTTTCAGCCCATCCTGAGTCTTTACACCAGGATGCCCAGTTCCCCCAGTTTCTTAATATACAACCTGCACCTCAATCATCTGGTAAACTCCTAAATGACAAGTACCATATGAATCAAACTGGGTACCCAGCCCAGGGCTGATGTGACATAGTGAATTGCTAGTTCAGCAAGTAGACCAATGTAGGAGGAAATGAATGACTCCCTACAGTAAGGGTTTAAAGTTTCCCACCTCACTTTAAGTTCACTCTTAGATGTGTTTTGTTTTGTTTTGTTTTGCTAGCCATTGCAAATCCTCTTTGGCAGAGGGCTGGGTTTGAAAGAGAAAATAAATCAGACAAATTAAAGCAAAAGGTTCCAGTGGAATGGACCCCCCCCCCCCCCCCCCGGCCTGCTTGCTCTAATACCCAGGCTGGAGCTTCCAGAAGAATGAATACCTCAGCAGAGCTCTCTCTCACTTCCTGCCTCAGCATGCCACCTACACCCTCCATGCTTTAATGCTTGGCTGTGGCTCTACGCCCTCCCCAGGGACCCAAGGTCAATTTAATCCAATATTTATAATTGCTTGTTGCCTCTCATTTGGGCTGTTGGTGCTTTGATTGTAAAAACACCCACCACCCCTCATGGGGTCAGGGCTAGGAAGGAGAAGTTCATCAGTCTTCAGAGCAGCAATGATATTTCATGTCAAGGTAGTGGGTGGATCAGCCCACGCCCGCTCCAACCTCTCGGAGCCACCTGGCTGGCTGCAGGCACTGATTGTATTCAGTGCATCGATAATCACATGATGGCTGCTCTCTGGAGTGGGACCTGTGAATACCTTGACTCTCAGATGGGAGGGAAGGGATCTTTGGCAAAGGTAGAAACGTGTCCTCGAGATCCTGAGAGTATACTTTCCTGGAAAAGGTCTCACCAGGCCTCCTCTCTTTTCCAGAATGGCCTAATCCCAGTTCTCCACCTGGAGACCCCTATTCTTGAAAGGCGGGGAGTGTGGAAGGGATAGATGGATGAATGGAATTACTTCAGTTAAATGTGACAAGTGTCAGAGTGTCTGGAGTGAAAGGGTCCTGATAGATCTTTGAATCCAGCACCCTCATTATACAGAGGAGGGAAACAAGGCTCAGAGAGAAGATTGTGGGTTTCAAGGCTTTTATTTTTTTTAAGATTTTATTTATTTATTCATGAGAGACACACAGAGAGGCAGAGACACAGGCAGAGGGAGAAGCAGGCTCCCTGCTGGGGAGCCCGATGTGGGACTTGATCCCAGGACCCAGGGATCATGCCCTGAGCTGAAGGCAGACGCTTAACCACTGAGCCACCCAGGTGCTCCGGGTTTCAAGACTTCTGATTGGATGTCCAGAGTGTTAATATGGGCCTTCATGCTATTTAAAAACAAAAACAAAAAACAACTGTATATGAGGGGAAGGCCTGCTTCTAGCCCACGGGATGCCTTTTTGCATGTAAGAAAAGGTATCCCTTCCTCCTCGGAGACACGACTCCGCTCCAGGGTGCATGGCTTGGCAGACAGGGTGGCAGTGCGATTTCAGGTCCTGCTGGCTTCTTGGCAGGGCACTCTTGTCCCGTGCACAATCTTTATGATTCATGCTGGTAGCTCCCGCCACAGAAATGTAGTTTGTCCCTGAGGACAGGACCTGAGCCTTATTTATCCCATAAATCCTGCCTCATCTAGACCTGTACCTGTCCCAGCATAGGAGGAAGAGAAATGTCTACAGAAGGTAGGGGAGAGGGCAATAGCAATATTTGGAACTTCACAGATGAAACTTTGTGAAGGAACAAAATAAGCAAAGCCCAAATAGCCGATCACCAGGTCTCGTACAGGAAAATAGGCAAAGTGAAATAGAGCCCAATTCGTTTGCTTAAACAATATTAAACTCTAGAGGAAAATGGAAAGATAGCCCTGCTGACATTACCGCGAGCCGTGGAAAGGGGCCAGGCAATTATATTAGGGAAAACAGATAAGTTTGCGAGTTGCCAAATAAAGAAGCAATCACAGAGATAAAAGCAGGCGCTTTCCCCAAATGGAAAACATAACTAAATCATTTGTCAACTTCCTATGCAGAGCCCAGGCACCTGATCCAGAGACAAATAAGGGGGTTGTTTTTTAAAAAGGTGTTATCTTAAATAGCCTGATTCTTTTGCCTCGAGCTAATTTGGATTAACCTATCTCCCCAGGAGGCTATAAAATTCTCCTTTTCCTTCATAAACCTTTGGAAGGGCAGATGGTCACTCATCTGCAAGTGAAGTTTGAAGTCCCCATGGTGGGGGTGGGGAATAGGGAGTTTGGGGGGTAAGGGGTGGGGTGGGGTCTGAAGAGGGTGTGTCAAGAGCAGAGAGGCAAAGAAGAGGGAGATCAAATCTTTCATTATGTTCAGAAGTTCAGTAATGTCTTCTGTTTCTCTCATTCATTGAGATGATAAGCTCATGTCCTCCTTTTAATAGTCAGTGTGCCCTGTGTCACCCCAGAGCTGGGATTTTGTAACCTTTTCAGAGTCACAGATCCTTTTGAAAGTCTGGTCAAAGGTTAAGGATCCCCACCTCAGAAAAGATGCACATATGCATATGTCCATGCACTTTGACAAACAATTTCAAAGAATTTATATATTTCCTCAGATCCTAATTTAAAAACACCTGTCTTAGAGCCTGGAATGAAAGTCATTTTGGAGAGGGCCCTGAAAGCTTAAATGATGACACCTAATGCTAGGCTTTTGCATTTTTAAAGGAGGTTTGAAGACCTCAGTTGCATTATGAGGACGAACTTGGAAATGGCCTATCTTAGAAGCATTAGTGGGGACCCTGCTAGTTGAGACTGAGTAAGGGAACAAGCAGGGCCAGATAGGGAGAGATAGATAGGGGGCTACGTGGTCAGGCTCACCAAATATCCCAGAAGTGCTGAGGCATAATGAAGCCAGAGATAAGGAAACATAACCAGACCACCTCATTTGTGTTAAACATCAGAGATGAGATATTCAAAGGAGAAGTAATCATGGTGCTGTCAATAGTGATGTCAAGATTTAAGTTCCCTGGTCAGGTTTCTGAAAAAGACTGACCATCAGAGCCCTCAGGGGCAACCCATTTGGGACCCCTCTCACTCTAGAGAGCTTTCTTTCTGTTCTCACTTTCACTTAATAAACTATCACTTCACTCTTTCATGTTCACGAGATTCATGCTTCAACTCCATGAGACAAGACAAGACAACTCCTCCTGCAATAAGACCTTGGGGGAAACGAGAGAAATTGTCAGAGAAGTGCTATCACAGTCTTTATGAGGAACACTTCAAAGTTCAAAAAGTCAGGTCTTCATGGAAATTTAGCCCATAATTTACCAATGCTGCCACAAAATGTCAGTGCTGCAGTCATATGGCTTCTCTTCCAAGTAAGCCAGCACGTGCATATTTCCCAAGTTCCAAAATCAAATAAAAAATTTTCTATTCCACTTTTTCAGTAACTTATGAACAAATATAGAGAGCCAAATACTTCCCTACCAAGTACCTACTGCTGGTTTAGGAATTGGGAGTGCAAAGATAAAGATGACACATCAGTGTTTTTACATTCCATTCTTTTTATTTCTTGTAGCAATAGTTAGGCTTCATGGGGCTAGATTTTCATTTCTGAAACTTTCAATCATTTTCCCTTTTAGAGTCAGGTAGTAAATACATATACATCTTGCCTTTTAATGTCACAGAATCTGTGTGAGCTACACGTAGCATTTTTCCCCTCTGAACTTCCTGAACTCTGAGATAATGTAGTGTCTTTTTTCTGAATTACAAAATAAGAATTTTTTATTAAATAAGCTATTAAACAGATGAAGAAGTGTTACTGGTCACCAAGGAGTTCACTAAGCTCTCTTTATAAACTAGAGGAATTGTTCTTAGATGCCCTGACTCACATCTCTAACACACACACACACACACATACACACACCATCATTCTTTAGGCTACTGGGAGGTAGGTTGACTTCTGTAAGGAAGTTAAGTTTGACTTAACTTAATTTCCTTGAAGGAAATTTTCTGTGATTATTGCTCAAAGTATTTGTCTTCTCTGAATTCCTAAGTTTTTGTGATCTGGCATTTAGTGTAAATTACCTAGACTTCCAGCTACTTGTGTGCCTATCCTGTCCTGCAGGACAGGGATGTGTTTCCATCTGCCAGGGCATCTTTAGTAAAATGCCTAGCAAGTTACATTGGTTGAATATATAGTCAGGAGGAATATGAACAATGAGACACGAGTAGTAGGGAAGGGGGCATACTGGGAAGAATGAATAGCGAGGGCAAGGACAGCTGGGCAGGAAACTCCAAGGCCTGCATGGGAGAAGGTGACACCTCCCAGTGTAACCAGGGCAAAGGTGTCACAAGGGTGGAGGAAGACAGAAGACTGGGGGTGGAGAACAGACAGAATGAAATGACCTTGAATGTTAATCTAAAGAATCTGGATTTGGTTCAGTAAGCAAAGGGGAGCCAGGGAAGAGTTTCAAGTAAAGATTTCAGCAAAAATGCAGAAAGAACAGTGTGGGCTAAGCAAGGACCAGTGGGAATCCCCACTGCACACATTCAGCGGTGAGATCACAAGGGGACTGAACCCTCTTAAGCGACACCTTTTACAGTGACAGGGAAGGGTGGACAGAAGAGAGACAGTTAATGGAAGAATGAATTAACAGAACCTGGTGACTGCATGTGGAGCGACCAAGGAGAATGACCTGGGGCCTAAAGGGAAGTGAAGTGCCAAATTTGGGGCCAAGATTCACATTCAAAAGAGTTCCAAATAGGGCAGCCCTGGTGGCTCAGCGGGTTAGCGCCGCCTGCAGCCAAGGGTGTGATCCTGGAGACCCTGGATTGAGTCCCACGTCAGGCTCTCTGCGTGGAGCCTGCTTCTCCCTCTGCCTGTGTTTCTGCCTCTCTCTCTCTCTGCATCTCTATAAATAAATAAAATCTTCAAAAAAAAAACAAAAACAAAAACAAAGAGTTCCAAATATAAACTTCCAATGTTATCTCTGAATGAATTTGAATATGCAATTACAAAGACACATACAAATAAGATTATTTCTAGATATAGACAGGCTGATTTCCCAAATTATATGGAAAGATAAAGGAACTTGAGTAGCCAAAATAATTTTGAAATAGAAAGTCAAAATTGAAGAATTTGCACTACCTGATTTTAAGACATACTATACACTACACTAATTAGGACAATATATTAGGAAAAGAATAGACCTACAATTCAACAGAGGAAAAATAGTCCAGGAACAGACTCACAGAAATATAATCAGTTGATTTTTGATAAAGGTGTATAGGTAATTCAGTGGCATGTTTTCAAGAAATGGTCTTAGCGACAGCTGGATTTCCAAGTATTAAACCTCAACCTCAACCTACCTCACACCATATACAAAAATTAACTAAAGTGAATCATGGATCCAAATATAAAATGTAAAGCAATAAAATTCTTACAAGAAAACATCATAAAATCTTTATGACCTTGAGTTTTCTCAGATTTCTTACAGTGACACCAAAATGATGATTCATAAAAGAAAAATAAAATAAATTTAACTTTGCTGAACTTTAGAACTTTTACTCTGCTAAGGACACAGTAGAAAGAATGAAAATTCAAGCCACAGAGTGGGAGAAAATATTTGCCTATCATATATCTGGCAAATATATCCAGAATATATAAAGAACACATAAAGAACACTCAAAAGTCAACAATAAGAAAACAACCTTATGAAAAAAGACAAAAAATTTGAGCAGAGCAGACGCTTCACCAGAAGAAGATATACAGATAGCAAACACACACATGAAAAGATGCTCAATATTCTGTCATTAAAGAAACACAAAATTAAAACCACAATTGAATATCATTTTATAACTCTTAAAATGGTCCAATTTTTTAAAATACTGAAAATATCAAGTACCAGTAAAGATGTGGAGCAACTGGAACTCTACTACATTGAAGTGGAAATGCCAAGTGGTACAGTGACTCTGGAAAATGGTTTAGCAATTTCTTACAGTCATATATACACTTACCACACAACCTAGCTATCCTATTCCTAAGTATTTACTCTAGAGAATGAAAATTTATATTCATACAAAACCTGTATTTATGGCAACACAATTCATAATCATCCAAATCGAAAATAATCCAAATGTTCTTTAACTTGTGAATAGATAAACTATGGTATATCCATGCAATGAAATATTATTCACTAACAAAAAAGAATGAACAATCGATGAATGCAACAAATTAGACAGGTCTCAAAACGCACTGTGCTCAGTTACAGAAACTAGTCCCAAATATTATATCATTTCATTTATACAACTTTTTGAAAAAGGTGATAGGGACATGTGGTAGTCTAAGCTATTCCCCACTATCACCACCACCACCAAAAAAGTACCCACATCTTAATCCCTGGAACCTGGAAATGTTAACTCATCTAGCAAAACAGTATTTTGGAAATGTGTATAAGATAAAGTTCTCTAGATGGGGTGATAAACCTGGATTATCCAAGTGGACTCTAAATGCAATCATAAGTGTCCTTATCCTTATAAGAAAGAGACAGAAAGAGATTTCACACAGGAAAAGGTGATATGAAGATGGAATAGAGAGGGAATTTTGATGATGTCAGTCTTGAAGACTGAATCAGAATGCCAGCAACCAAAGGAACAGATGGTCCCCTGGAGTCTCCAGAAGGATTGCAGTCCTGCTTATACCTTGATTTCAGTCCAGTGGATACTGATTTTGGACTTCTGCCCTTCAGAACTGTGAGATAATAAATTTCTGTTATTCCAAGTCACCAAGTATATGGTAACTTGTCATTGCAGCCACAAGAAACTAGTACAGAATAGAAAACAGATCAATGGTTTTCAGAGATTAGCATTCTTTGGGGTGTTGAAATTATTCCATATCCTGTATGTGGTGATGGTTACAAGAATGTAGATGTTAATATGATCACCTCAATAATGCAGAAAAGGCATTTGACAAAATTCAACATCTGTGATAAAAACTCCCAACAAAGTGGATATAGAGGGAATATACATCAATATAATACAGCCCATGTATCATGACATGGCCACAAATAACAACACACTCCACGGTGAAAAGCTAAAAACTTTCCCTCTAAGATCGGGAAGAAAACAAGGATGTCCATGCTCATCACTTCTATTCAACATGGTTTTGAAAATCCTAGCCAAAGAAATTAGGCAAAAACAAAAACAAAAACAAAAGGCATTCAAATCAAGCAGGAGAAGTAAGACTGTTGTTTTGCAAATGATAAATATAGGAAACCTCACCAAAAGACTATTAGAATGAGTGAATTCAGTAAAGTTACAGAATACAAAATCAATATATAAAAATAGTTATGTTTATATACGTTAATAATGAACCATCAGAAAGAGAAACTAAAACAATCCCACTTACAACTGCATCAAAAAGAACAAAATACCTAGAAAAAAATTTAACCAAGAAAGTGAAAGACCTGTGTACTGAAAACTACAAAACATTAATAAAAGAAATTAAAGAAGACACAAATAAATGGAAAGATATTCCACGTACATTGATTGGAAAAATTAATACTATTAGAATGTGCATACTACTCATAGCAATGTGCAGATATAATACAATCCCGACCAAAATTGCAATGGCATTTTTTCACAGAAATAGAACAAACAATCCTAAAATTTGCATGGAACCACACATAAAAAAGACCCTGGATGGCCAAAGCAATCTTGAAAAAGAAGAACAGGGCAGCCCTAGTGGCTCAGCGGTTTAGCGTCGCCTTCGGCCCAGGGTGTGATCCTGGAGACCCAGGATGGAGTCCCACATTGTGCTCTTTGTGTGGAGCCTGCTTCTCCCTCTACCTGTGTCTCTGCTTCTCTCTCTCTCATGAATAAATAAATACAATCTTTAAGAAAGAAAAAAGAAAAAGAAGAACAAAGATGGAGGCATCACATTCCCCGATTTCAAACTATATTACAAATCTATTGTAATCAAAATAGGATGGTATTGGCATAAAAACAGACATACATATCAGTGGAAAAGAATAGAGGGCCCAGAAATAAATTCACACATAAATGGTCAATTAATTTACAACAAAGAAGTCAAGAATATACAATGGGGAAAGGACAATATCTTCAATAAATGTTGTTAGGAAAACTGGACAGCCACATGCAAACAACTGAAACTTGACCAGTATCCTATACCATGCACAAAAATTAACTCAAAATAGATTAAAACCTTGATCTGAAACCATAAAACTCCTAGAAGAAAACACAGGCCGTAAATTCCTTGACATCAGTCTTGGTGATGATTTATTGGAGTTGACACCAAAGCAGAGGCAACAAAAGCAAAAATAAACAAGTGGAATTACATCAAACTAAAAAGCTTCTACACAGTGAAGGAAACCATCAACAAAATGAAATGGCATGGCAACCTACTAAATGGGAGAAGATATGTGCAAATCTTATATCTGATAGAGCTAATATCAAAATATACAACAAACTCAAGACAAGAAAGCAATCTGATTTGAAAATGAGCAGAGTATCCAAATAAACATTATTCTGAAAAAGACATGCATAGGACAAACAGGTGCAAGAGAAGGTGCTCAGCATCACTAATCAGGGAAATGCAAAATGACTATTACCAAAAAGACAAGAAATAATGAGTTGGAGAGGATGTGGAGAAAAGAGAACCTTTGTGCACTGTTGGTAGGAATGTAAATTGGTGCAATCACTATGGAAAACAGTGTGGAGTTTCTTCAAAAATAACAAATAGAATTACCATATGATCCAGCAATTCCACTTGTGGGTATTTTCTGAAGGAAATGAAAACCCTAGCTTGAAAAGATATGTGCACTCCCATGTTCATTGCAGCATTATTTGAAAAGGCAAGATATGGAAACAACCTAATTGTCCATAGTGAATGAATGGATGAAGTAAATGTAGACAGCTTGCTAGCTAGCTAGCTAGATGGCCAGATAGATAATAAGACATAATTCAGCCATAAAAAAGAAGGAAGTGTTGCCATTTGTGACAACATAAACGGATTTTGAGGGCATTATGCTAAATGAAATAAGTTAGACATAGAAGAAAATGTGTGATCTCACTTATATGTGGAATCTAAAACAAAAATAAAAATATTGGCTCATAGATGCAGAGAACAGACTGATGGTTGCCAGAGGTAGGGGCGGGGTGTGGGGGGCAAAATGAATAAAGGGGGCTCAGAAGAGACAAACTTCCAGTCATAAAATAAATCGGCCCTGGAGATGTAGTATACAGCATAGTGACTATAGCTAATAATACTATACTGCATATTTGAAATTTGCTAAGAGAGTAAATCTTAAAAGTTTTCATCACATGAAAAAAAAGTCTGTAATTTTATGGTGACAGATGTTAAGTAGATTTATTGTGGTGATCATTTTGCAATATATACAAACATTGAGTCATTATATTCACACCTGAAACATATATAATGTATGTCAGTTATACCTCAATAAAAACCCAGCAATTTAGGCACGTGTTAAAATTCAGAAAATTGTACACCAAAAAAAAAAGTATTACTGTATTTAAATTTTTTAAAAAAATGATCAGTAAAGTTCTTAAATTAAAAACAAATGCTGAAAAAAATAAATGAATAAAAATTAAAAAAAAATAAAAACAAACGCTGGAATCTCAAAAAGGAGAAGGGGTCCCACTCAGAGCACAGCTAAGAGGAAGCCAGGTCTCCAGCCCAGGGGATTCTAAGGCCATTGCAGGAAGTGTCAGGAGGAGCTGCTCAGTCTGTGTGAGGGAGGGGGGCTAAGGGAAGGGAAAAAGACCATCAGGCCTGTTCCAGACACTATGAACTTGGGGAGACCTCAGGCTATCCAGGTGGAAGCGTGCACAGGTGGTGGAAATGGTGTCTCTGAGAAAGACAAGAGGGAGTGAGAGGCTGGAGGGTGCGGGTCGTATGAGTGGACTTTCCACCAAGATGACCCAGCTGTGTGACTTTGGCGAGTTCCTGAGCCTCTCTGAACCTCAGTTTCATCTGGGAGATTGGGATAATGTTGGCACTTGCCTCATGTGAAGACTCAACAAGAGAAAGCCAGTAAAGCATCTGAGCCCAAGGCTGGCATGTGACAAGGGCGGGACGTGGGAGCTAGAACAGTTATCATCCAGACAGCGATGGGGACCTAACTCATGGAACCATGAGGGGCCTCAAGACCCACTTTGGGACCACTGAGGACACGCACAGGTGGACATCGCAGGAGTGAACAGAGCCGGCTGGAGACACCGAAGAAGACGGGCTGTCCTGGGGACAGGAGTAGGACAGGGAGCTAAAAGAGGCTGGTATTAGTTGGTGACCACAAACCGGGTGGCTTAAAGCAACAGAAATGCTGTCTCAGTTCTGGAGGCCAGGAGGCCGAGATAAGGTGCCCGCGGGGTTGGTTCCTCTGGAGGGAGAATCTGTCTGTCCATGCCTCGCTCCTAGCTTCCGGGGCTCTGGGCCGCTGCTGCAACAAGTACCCGAAAATGTAGAAGTAGCTTTGGAATCGGGCAGTAGGTAGGAGCTGGAGGTCGCAGGGAAATGAGGCTGGAAACCTGGAGGCAGGGCGACCCTTGCTCTACAGATCGCAGGGCTGGGGAGAATAAATGCAATGGCCCCTGGGCATCTGGAGTGCAGTGGCCGTGAGGGTCCTGGCGTCCCATTGCGGCATTCTGCCAAAGGGTCAGTGTGACACTCAAAGGGGGGGTGGGGCGGGCTGGAGGGACAGGGGTATAAGATGAGGTTTTATAGATTTTTTTTTAAAAAAGATTTTATTTATTTATTTATTTGATAGAGAGAGAGCAAGCATGAGCAGGGGAGTAGCAGAGGGAGAGGGAGAAGCAGACTCCCCGTTGAGCAGGGAGCTTGATTGGAGGCTTGGTCCCAGGACTCCAGGATCATGACCTGGGCTGAAGGTTGGGGCTTAACCTACTGAGCCACCCAGGTACCCCCAGATGGGTTTGTTAAAGGCAAGGTTTGAGGGATCCTAGGGCCTGTCTCTGCAGGCACCCCAGCTGAGTTCCTCCTTCCTGCTTTCCTTTTCACCTTATCTCCTGCAAACTTCCCAGCATTGCTTCCAACCCTGCCCCTTTCTTTATTTTTTTTTAAGATTTTTATTTGTTTATTTGACAGAGAGAGAGAGAGAGAACATGAGCACAAGTAGGGGAGTGGCAGGGAGAGGGAGAGGGAGAAGCAGGCTCCCCACTGAGCAGGGAGCCCGATGCAGGACCCTGGGATCATGACCTGAGCTGAAGGCAGATGCGGAACCGACTGAGCCACCCAGGCGCCCTCACCCTGCCCCTTTCTGCGCCCGTCTTGACATTGACTCCTGTTTCAGATCCCGGGTACCTGCCCCGGGCTTTATGCAGGCCTCACCACGGGGCCTGAGGCTGCTAGCGGGACGGAGCCTGTTAGTCTCAACTTATAAATGAGGATGTGGAGGCCCAGAGAGGTTATCGGATTTATCCAGGACACACATCATGATGAAGGCAGAAGTGTTGAAGCTTCAGCCCGGAGCTGGGTTCACCACACCACGAGGCTTTGGTTTCTGGAGGTTGCCGTGCTGAGACGCTAGACCCGAGGGAGAAAATGAAGCCAGAGGCAGAGTCACCTTGGGGTTCCGGGTCCTGATCCCTCCCCAGGCGCTCGGAGCATCCCAGAGGGACAGAAGCATCAGCGTTGCTGCCGGAGTGACCACAAGGGGGCAGTAGCGCCCGCGTGATGGTCTGCAGGCCCTCTGGAGCTCGAGGTCCGCAGGAGTGGGGAGCGGCTGCTTCCCCAAGTTCTCAGAGCTGGGGCGGGGGGGGGGGGGGCAGGACCGGTCCCAGATGCCCCTCCTCCACCGAGAGACTCCTCACCTTCCGGGGTGCGTACATTTGACTCAGACTGGTCGCTCCAGCGTTTCCTGAGCTGGGGCTGGTTTTGATGCTGGAAGAGTCCCCCCCATTTCCCACCACGAACACACACAGGAGGCCCTCACTCCGGCCTCCCTGGGGACTGAGTTAAGATGAAGTCCACATGGGCCACCTCTTCTGCTGGTCCCTGGGCACCGTGGGCAGAGCGGGTCCGCTCCACCCCTTCCTGCTCCCTCCTTCTCTCCCCTTCCTGGGGATCTTAGCATTCTGAGAGATCAGGCCCTCCAGGGGTTCTCAAAGTGGACGCAAAGGGGCTGACTGGATCCAGGGAATCTGAGGAGGGGGGAGAGTAGGAGGGGGCAAACTGGAGTCTAGCCGCTCCCTTCAGAGACTTTCTAGTATCAGCTCTTTTGTACTTTGGGCATTGAGATTTCTTTTGAAGAAAGGGCACCACCACTGAGGGGGGCCGAGAAGTCTTGGTAAATCACTACATTAGCCGATTCTCCTTTTGTTGGAAACACTGAGACCCAAGAGCAGAGACACTTGCCTGAACACACGTCAAGAGGAGCAGCGTCAATCCTGAAACCCAGCATCATCTCCTGGCCTCCAGGGCCACCCCGGTCTGCACTGGGCATATGGGGTATGTGAGCGGGGAGAGGAGCAGAGGAAACTCCTATAACAGTCAGAAACAGGACAGAAGAGTCCAGAAGTCCATGAAACCACACCAGTTGAGAATCTGTCACTCACTCAACAAGTATTAGTTGAGCACCTACTATGTGCCAGGCATAGTGAACAAACACAATAGCGAACAAAATTAAGATCCCAGCCTTCAAGAAGCGTAAGTTCTAGTGGGAGTTCTGTTTGTTCTGTGACAAAGCAAAAATGGCAAGACAGGATAAAAAACTCACCTCTCCTTTGTCCAGTTTTATAGTTGCTGTGCCCGTATGCCGCCCTTGTCGTGATTTGGTGTCCATTTTCTTAGAACTCCTCAGCCATCTCTTCTGTCCCTTTCCTGGTTCCTGGATCCGTCCTCTCTTCCTCCTCCAAGGAGGCATCATGACAGGCAAGAAGGGGCCTCCCCTTCTGGATCCATGCAGGGCCGACGGATGCTCACTGAGAGGGCCATTGTGTGCATGGCCAGGCAGAGGCCCCCAGAAGTGCTGCTGTGCCAAGCCTGGAGCAGGCTGCCCCTGGGCCCTTCACTGGCTCCCATGAGTTGGGTTTACTGACACTCCCAGAGAAGGCCCGCTCTGTCAGGGATGGCCATGCCCATGCCCATGGTGGTCGCAGATCTCAGACTCAACCCTCCACACCCCCACAGCGGAGAGAGGGGAAAAGCAAAAGAATAGGACGGAGAGGCAGGATTTAGTTGGCAGCCCTGGGGAGAGTCCCAGCTCTAAAACCCACCCAAGTCATCTCCCTTAAAGAAGACATTCAGGCTGGGTCTCCCAAACTCCACCCAGAAACAGAGTGCATTTATTTCCTACGTGTTTCTACAGACGTTTCTGAAGACTCAAGGCAAGTGTACCAGTCACACAACTCATGGTACACACACACACACACTGCTTGCGGTTCTTCATTCCTGGGAAGATCAGCTTCTGAGGGAGCCCTGGTCAGAGCAGAAAGGAACAGTCCTTCCCCAGGGAGCCTCAGTCTGAGGGGGAGACACAGTCTTGTCTTCAGGGAGCTTCTTCCCGAAGAGGGAAGACGCAGCCTCACTGAGGGAAGAGATCTAGTTTAAGGGGAGAGACACACCTTTCTGATCTCTATGGGTCTCTGAGGGTGTCCTTCTGTCTTCCTGCCACCGTCTTGCCTCTATTTCTTTCTGTCTCTCTGCTTCGTTCTCTTCCTCGTGTGTGCGCACATGCAGAAACACATTCATGCACACATCCACATGCAGACATTCAGAAGAAGACTTAAAAACACTCAAGACCCAATCTCAATAAACGCATAACACAGTCCAAACTCCAAGAACCCTGGAGATCCCAACTCAGGGATGCGTCAAGTAAGATCTTGAAGTTGAGCTGCTCGGGGTGAGGTTCAAGAGCTCACCTGAACTCCAGGGACTTGAATCCAATGGGCCCTCTGAGGCTCTGAGTGTGACTGTCCTCTCCAGCAGCTGTGTCCTCTGTGGCCACTGGGTTGGGGTGTGAGCTTCACCACCTTGGAGCTGCTTCCTCCCGGCCTTGCTGTCCTAATACATCATCTGGCTGCTAAGGAAGCCAGACGTGGAAGGATGAGGAGCACAGTGGCTGAAGACATCTCAGGGGCAGGATGGGAGGGGAGCAGTGGAGCTGACCACAAGCTGTCCAAGCTCCCCATGAGGCCAGGCCAAGAGGCAGAGAATTCCTGCTACACATACACACACATACACACACACACACCTGTCTTGACTTCAGAGCCCAAAGTGGAGATATCCCAGGCCTTGACATCTTCCAGAGATGTGATCCATTGCACTTGTTTGGGGCTCTGGGCTGGGACCAGGGGTGGACAGGAGGGGATCCCAAATGGGGTTCAATTCCGATAATGTTTAGAAAATATCCTTCTGTCACTTGCATGACGCTAGTCACTTTCTGTTCCAGGAGAAAAGCCACTCCAATTCATTTCATCAACTGGAGTCTGAACCCTGAAGTAACTCTGTCCAAATGGCAGCTGGAGGGAAGGAAGTTACGATGTTCCACAAAGTCGAGGGACACAGAGAAGCTGTGAAGTCAGCCTTTCTCGCACTCTTTAAACTCAGGACCAGTTGCCTTCCTCGCAGCTCGATCAGGCTGGAGGCAGAGAAGTGAAGAATTGACCTCTCTGACTGCAGAAGGACCAGTGGCCAGATCACCCATCTCCCAGACAGGTTGGGAGATGGGGAGCTCACTCTCTTTCGAAGCTGTCTTTGCTTTTACTAGATGTCTCTAGCGAGGGAAGAATGGGGTATGAGTTGAGAAGCTGCTGGATCCCCTGCCCTCAACCTGGTCACAGCAGGCCCTGGCAGAGAAGATGGGGTGCTGGAGCTCACGTGCCATTGTACACGGGAGTCCCAGAGCCTTCCTTGGCTGTATCTGGGAACTCCTACCCAGAAGACAGGTTTCACAGATGGGATCTTGCTCTCAAGTGGCCCCATTGTGCTCTTGGGTGGCGCCAGGGAGGTGGGGGTGGTGAGGTGAGAAGGCTGCATTCTGAGCCACACAGTGTGATGAAGGTACATCTGGCCTCAGCACCGGCTGGTCCCATCAACAGGCCTGGCATGGCGCCCCCTGCCTTGGCACTCCCCACCCGGATTATGGTCCAGTCAGACTTCCTGTGCAGGTCTAGCCAGTCCTGAGCCCTGCGGGGGGCACTGGGGGAGTGTAAGCCCTAGGGCTACTGCCTGATGGACAAACAAGATGTTTATTCAGCCAAGGTGAACAGGGAGGTGCAGGGATGAAGCAGCCGGTGCCTCAGCCCTTCCTTCCTGCTGCCTTCCCCTCAAGCACACTCAGAGCACTAGGGACAGAGGCCCAGGCATTCGCACTCAGAGGTCAATTCCAAAGGATCCATGGATAAACCTTATAGACAGACAGATAGACACACACGCACATACGTACACCCGTGGACAAGGTTATACTCCCGTTTCTGATATAACCTTCCTAAACATACACGTACACACAGACATAGACACATACACACACACAGTCTTTCTGTTTTAAAGGGGTGGCTCAGGTCCAAGGGTGTCACCGCAGCCACCAATGCCAAGATGGAGGAAAGCTGGCCCAGAAAGGGAAGGAGGTGGTAACTGGCAGCAGGGACAGGGCATGCAGGGGGCAGTTGCCAGGTGTGTGGTGTGGCGCCTCTGGAGTAAACAGACTAGGCCTTGCTTGATCTTGGATGCTGTCCTGGAAGGCTGAAAGGACAAAGGACCTGCCTCTCTCCACTAAGGATCCCTGCACGGACAGAGCAGGACAGATGGAGGGACTCTGAG
Organism: Canis lupus baileyi; assembly: GCF_048164855.1. Taxonomy (NCBI): domain Eukaryota; kingdom Metazoa; phylum Chordata; class Mammalia; order Carnivora; family Canidae; genus Canis; species Canis lupus. Next base: position 64,470,893 of record NC_132844.1, on the reverse strand, counting down.
GCCCCCTTGGGTCTTGTTCCTCAGAGTATAATTCATAGCAACATGACATGGGAGCTTCTCAGAAATGCAGAGTCTTGGGTCCAACCCAGACCCATGGATCATCCTTGAGCCCCAGATGAGAGTTTCCCCGTGAACAAGGCACAGATGACAATGTCATCTCAGCAGACTTCACTAGAGTCTGAAGGCACCTTGTGAAGTCGGCCCAGCCATTTCCCAGCCTCCAGGTCGAGGCTACGTGTCTGGCTTCCCGGATGGGTTCATTCATTCATCTCCCACGTGTTTATTGCAGCACCATGCTTGGCATGGGTAATAAGCAAAAACCAGACACGGTCCCTGCTCTCAGGGAGTTCTCGGGCTAGTGGGACTGACAGATAAGGCTTTCTTGCAGGGTCACTTGAGCTGCATTTGAAGAGGTTACTTTGGTGAAAAGGGGAGAGAAGCATATTCCAGGCAGAGGGAACAGCATGAGGAAAGGCCCTGAGGCAAGTGTGAGGAACTAAGATCACTGTGGCTGGAGGGCAGAAAGGGGGGCAAGACCACTGTATCGGGTGACAGTGGGTATAAAAGTCTCTGGGGAGCTAGAGTTCCCTGGTGCCTTCCATACCCTTTGATTCATAATAGGCTTCAGAGAATCCCAGAATGCCAGAAATGGAAAGAACTTTGGGCTTCATCCATGCCAATGCTTTGAACCTGGCCTCAAGCCTCAGCTCCATCATGAATGAACTATAACTGTGACCTTGGGTCGAGAATTTTTCATTTGAAAGGTGCAAGAAGTGACACCTACTTTGCCTGGGCTGGGAGTAGCTCGCGTTAAGACTTTAATGAGGAGTTAATTTAGCTGGGACACATTAAGGCTGCTATTAAAAAGAGACCCCCAGGGGCGTCTTGGTGGCTCAGCCTATTAACCATCTGACTCTTGGTTTTGGCCCAGGTCATGTTCTCCCATACAGAGATTGAGACGCAGGTCTGGCTCCTGCTCAGCAGAGAGCCTGCTTCCCCCTCGCCCTCTGCTCCTCTCCCCACCCATGCTTGCTCTCTCTCTCTTTCTCAAATAAATAAGTAAATCTTTAAAAAAAGAGAGAGAGAGAGACCCCCAAATATAGAGACTTAAACAGGAAATAATTTCTTTTCTCTCTCGTGTCAAAGTCTGAGTAGATGGTACAGTTAGGAGGGCAGCTCCGGGTGTCTTCTACCTTTTTGCTCTCCCATCCTCAACACGTAGCTTCATATGATCCGAAATGGAGGCAGCAGCTCCTGCCATCACATTTAGGCCCTCCTTCCTTTTAGAGGTGCAATCTAGATGTTGTGCCCAGCCCTTCTGCTCATGTCTCATTGGCTAGAACTTAGTCCTGTGGCCACACCTAGCCGAGAGGGAGTCTGGGAAATGAAGTCTGCAGCTGGGCAGTGTGCACCTAGCTGAAAATTTTATTACATGTGAAAGTGGGAGAATGGGTATTGAGGGGCCACAGAGGGTGACACAGAATCTGAAGGTAGAGCTGGAGTCAGGGCACCCAACTAGGCGTCCCTAGGATTCTCCTCTTGGCTTTGAGCTGCCCTGGTCCCCTTCACTGAGCTCATCAGGGCTGGGTTCTGGCCAGCCCCACAATCTGCTCGCATTCTTACCAACTTCAGGAAGTTGACGCAGCCTGTGGAGGCTCTGGTAGTGTAGGGTTACAGTCATGAGAGGTGGCCTGCCCCGCACCCCCCATGACACCACACACTGGGTTGTAGGAGGGTTTGTGGTAGGCTGGTAGGACAGGCTCAGGAGGAAGTAGGTTTCCACTGCTCACAGTTGTCAAAGGCTACTCCTTCTGTCCTCAGAGTGGTGGGAGAGGCCAGTGGGGTGGGGAGTGGGCTGGCTGTGTTGTCATCACCTGCTCCTGAGCCAGGACCAGGGCTGGTCCCACAGCCAGGTAAACAGCTGGCAGCAGCAGCTGGGGTGGACAAGGAGCACTTTCCCACCAGATTGTCTGACTCTGAGAAGGCCAAAACCAACACCAGGGGTTCCTGGGGCTGCGTCCCACCCACAGTCTGGGCTACTCATCACAGCTGGCTGCTGGCAGTGGCTCCCCTTCTGGGCCTCTGCTCTCCCCTCTTGTTTTCTCTGAGAGGAACTGGGGAGAGTGTATGAAGTAGGGGTTGGGGGGGGGATCAGGGTTTCTCAACCTTGGCGCTGTGATATTTTGGGGCTGGATAGTTCTTTGTCGTGAGGTCTGTCCTGTGCATTGAACGATGTTTGGCAACATTCCTGGTCTCTCTCCACTAGGTATCAGTAGCACCAAGCACCTCCCCAGTTGCCAGATGTTTCCTGGGGGAGCAGAGGAAATTAACCCTGGGTGAGAACCACTGGAATAGATTGAAAATATCCTGATTTTCTGAAGGAAGAAGTCAGGGATGGATGGAGAAAAAGAGGGGAGAGAGAACGGGGGAACACGGTAAAGAGAGAAACAGGTGGGAGGGAAAAAAGAAAGAAGAGATAGTGAGAGTGAGAAAATGAGATAAAAAGAGAAAAAATAACTAAAAGGAGGGAGAGAACGAAGCAGGTATAGAAGGCCAAAGGGAGGACCAGGCCCTGGAAGGCAGAGGAGGACAAGCAAGCCCCAAGAATTGTGTAGGAGTCTGGGGACATAAGGGGGCCATGCAGGAACTGGCTTGGGACAGAGGGACCATCCCAGAACTCTAGTGTCAGTCAAAATCAAGGTCCTGGAGCCCCACTCCCCAGGTGCTGGGTCGCAGAGCAGAGCTTCTAAGGGTCAAGCTTCTCCCGGGTCTGTGGCTGCTGCTTTCTTAGTGGGGTTGGAATTTGGATGTGGGATCTCTAAGCCTCAGGTTTCACCTGCAGAGAATGGGCCATCAGTGGAGAGAAAGCATGGAGGATGCCCACTTTTTTTTATGTCCAAGATGATCAGAAGAAGGCATCGCCCACAAGGACAAAAGGAAAGGAGTTGGCCTGTAGGCAGCAAAATTCTGGAAGCTGACAAAGGATGGACAGGTTACTTAGCCTCGGAGAAGCTGCCGGGTAACTGCCTGGGGTGGGGGGATGAAGGATGGGCAGGCTGGCAACAAGAAGCAGGCTGCCTTGAATGGCTCAGCATTTGGCAACAGGAGATCCCTCTGAAAAGGGGGGTGCAGGTGAGGCTGAAGAGGACTGGTTGGAATGGAAGTGGGTAAAGGAGGAGTGATAGCCCCAGGCCACCTCTCGCTTTGTCTTCTTCTTCTTCTTTTTTTTTTTTTTTCCGAGATTTTATTTATTTATTCCAGAGAGAGTGAGCTAGAGGGCAGGAGCAGGGTGGGGGGCGGCAGAGGGAGAGGGAGAAGCAGGCTCTCCACTGAGCAGGGAGCCTGACGCAGGGCTCGATCTCAGGACCCTGGGATCACGACCTGAGCCACCCAGGCGCCCCATCCTCCTCTGTCTTCTTGCATGGCTGGACACTGCCTTCCCCACCTTAGCAGAAAGTGCTTGCAAGAAAGGGCTTGCTTACTAGCAGAGAAGTTTACACAGCTGAAGCAGGGAATTAAGTGCCACTCTGAACATGGAACACTAAGTTCCCTGAAGCCCTTCTCCACGCCACATCGGAATATTGAAAACAGGTGTACATATCCTGGCACATTCTGGGGATTCTCTTTAGGGATAGTGGCCCGAGAGAAAAACCCTACATTGAGGAGGGTTCTCAGTGAAAAGGTCAGCTTGCCACCAAGTGCACGAGGCAGAAGCCCTGCTCCTATGATCAGAGACTCAGTCTTAACGATGAATAGACAGCCAGGAGTCACTGGGTAATGGAAAAGAGGCATCACTATGAAAACGGAAACCAAAGTAAGCAAATAAGAAAAAAACATAAGTCTGAGATGATGCAGAAAGCAGAATCTTTTTTTTTGTCTCTTACAGATAATACTCTCAGAGATAAGAAAAATGCTGTAACCTTTGAAACAAGAATAGGACACTATAAAAAAGGAACATTCATGAATAAAAAATAGCTCTTGAAAATTAAAAATATGATAGCAACCTATTTGCATCCTTGCTAAAAACATTTAACCTGAATCTCACCATAATCTTACTTCTAGTCTCCAGTAAATACAGAGAGTGGAGGGATGATTTGAATGACATCGTGAGGAAACAGACAAATCCAGAATGTTGGGTACTCTGTAAGACAGCTCACCGAGACTCTTAAAATAATGTCAATGCTGTAAGAGAAACAGATAAAGAAACTATCATGGATTTTAAAAAGACTAAGGAGCCCTACAGCTGAATAAAACTAGATAGGATCTCAGTTAAAATAGACCAGCTATAAAAGAAAATGTGGACACAATTGGGATCTGGACAAGATATTAAAGATATTATGGGATTATTAATTATGTTAGGGATGTTAATAGTGGTGTGATTCTGTACCAGAACATTTTTTATTTTAGGATATGCAGCCTAAAGTATTTAAAAATCAAGTGAGGGGACAACTGGGTGGCTCAGCGGTTGAGCATCTGCCTTTGGCTCAGAGCGGGATCCTGGAGTCCCGGGATCGAGTCCCACATCAGGCTCCCTGCATGGAGCCTGCTTCTCCCTCTGCCTATGTCTCTGCCTCTCTCTGTGTCTCTCATGAATAAATAAATGAAATCAAAATAAAATAAAATAAAATAAAATAAAATAAAATAAAATAAAATAATAAATAAATAAAAATCAAGTGTAAGGGCACCTGGATGGCTCAGTTGGTTGAATATCTTGCTCTTGGTTTCAGTTCAGGTAGTGATCTTGAGTTTGTGGGATGGAGCCCTGCATTGGGCTCCACGCTCAGGAGGTTGTCTGCTGAGATTCTCTCCCTCTCCCCTTCCCCCCTCCCCCTCTTCCCACTCCCCTGCTCACTCCCTCTCTCTCTCTTTCTTTCTCTCTCAAATAAATAAATAAATAAATAAATAAATAAATCTTTTTAAAAATGTTAAAAATCAAGTGTAATATGACCTACAAATTCCTTCCAGATGGCTCTACCATAATCGATAGTTCATATATAAATACATAATAACAATATTCAATCTAGTCCTGTGCTGTCTAATACAGTAACTACTAGCCACCTAAGCACTTGACATCATCTGAATTGAGATATGCTGTGATCATAAAGTACACACTGGATTTCAAAGTCTTAGTACAAAAAAAGAGAATGTAAATTTATCATAATAATATTTTAATAAATATTTATTAAAATATATTTTGAAATAAAATATCAAAGTTAATTTCACATGTTCCTTTTTACCTTCTTAATGTAGCTAGTAGGGTTATTTTTATTTTCTTTTAAAATATTTTATCTATTTGAGAGAGAGTGTGAAGGGAGAAAGCACAAGCAGTGGGGAGGGGCAGAGGGAGAAGCAGACTCCCCGCTGAGCAGGGAGCCTGATGGAGGGCTCAATCCCAGGACCCCGGGACCATGACATGAAGTAAAGGCAGATGCTTAACCATCTGAGCCACCCAGGGGCCCACTGCTAGAAGGTTTAAAATTACCTACATGGCTCACATTATATTTCTATTAAATAGCACTGACCTAAATGTCAGGAAAAGAATGTTAACTATATTATTTTTTTCAACTCTTCTGCATATTTGCAATCCCGGGGTCCTGGGATCAAGTCCCACATCAGGCTCCCTACAAGGAGCCTGCTTCTCCCCCTGCCTGTGTCTCTGCCTCTCTCTCTCTGTATCTCTCACGAATAAATACATATTTAAAAAAATAAAGTAGAAGACTTTCTTTTTAATCAATAAGAGTATTGATGATAAAGTTAGGAAAATCCTCTTGAAAATAGGATAAGAAGACAAAAATAAAGATTAAAAGATCAGAGAACCAGCCCCAGAATCCTAACTGAAAATATACATAACATAATAAGCAGAAAGGAGCCAAGTGGCATGAGTTTCTAGATCAAAGGGGAACCTGACAGCTAAGCAGTGAACTCAAGAATATACAGACTTGGGGCACACAGGTGGCTCAGTGGTTGAGCATCTGCCTTTTGCTCAGGTCGTGATCCTGGGGTCCTGGGATCGAGTCCCGTATTGGGCTCCCTGCAGGAAGCCTGCTTCTTCCTCTGCCTATGTCTCTCATGAATAAATAAATAAAATCTTAAAAAAAAAAAAAAAAGAATATACAGACCAGGGCATCCATAGCTAAAGAGTTCACAAAAAGTTCCCAGGGTGAAAAGATAACACCAACACAGGTCACATACAAAGGTCCTGGAGTTAGAATTTCACTGAGCTTCTCTTCAACCACACAGGAAGCTGGAAAACAAAGGGAAAAAAAAAACACTTGAAATTCTGAAGGAAACAATTTCCAACCTAGGATTAGATACCCAGCCCAGCTATCAATCAAGCTGGAGGTAGAATAAAGATCTTTTTAGACATACAAGATCTCAAATATTGTATCTCGTTTGCACCATTTCTCAGAAAGCTACTGAAGGAAGTGCTCCATCAGACAAGGAAGTAAGCAAAGAAAGACAGAAGGCAAAGGACCCAGAGAACAGGGGCCCCCATGCAGGAAGGAGGCAAAGGGACTCCCCAACAAGTTGTGAAGGGACACCTCGGGGTACTAGCTCTGTAGCGAGCAGAAAGATGTTTGGTTCTGAAAGAAATTCAAGACATAAACAAATGGACCTGATGGATAATTCTGGGAGAAGTTTTGCAATTGTAACAGGGGGCTTGGCAATGAATTAGTGACAGGAACATGCAAAATTAAGCAAACAAACAAAACATGTGGAAAACAAAATGAATGCAAGAAAGGGTACCCAAGTACATTAGGTAGTATTTACATATCATAATATTGTGAACACAGAATTGGGATCTAACCATAAATTGAAATCTAACTATGGTAGAAAGGCTAGGCAGGTGCGTGGGAGCTAATCCCCATCTTTTCTAGTAGGGAGATAATCGTTTGCTAAAGCCGGATAACAAAAATAATAATAGGGGACAAAAATAGCTATATGTTATTCAGAGAAGTGGAAGAAAAGTAAGAAATGGTTGAAAAGTCTAAAAGAAGTTGCCTCTGGAGACTGGGGATGGAAAAGAGTGAGGCAGGCGATGGCTGTTTTCCATTACCGTCTGCATAGTATTTTTTGACTTTTTGAAAGTATTTTTATATATATCACTTTGCTAAAAATAAAAACTGAACTAAAAGATAAAAAGAAAACTCAGGTCATCGAGGGCAGGGCAAGTGAATGCCCAGAACTGAGGGTCATTCCAGGTGTCACTGCCTGGCAGCTGCCTACGTCAGTAACTCCGGACATGGCTAGCAGAGCTTTTTTGGAGAAGCATTATCCTGCCTACCCCCATGACTCATAGGTTCCCATTGTTTCCAGCCCCCTGCCCTTCTCCCCACATGGGGATGTGTGTGCTGATATGGGGAGCAGGGACAGAAGAAACATTCTCGTGCTCTTTGTTTACTGTATGCCTCACTCCCATCCCCAGGGGTACAGACTTCCTTGCCAGGGACCAGGTGTTAGGCATGGGGCACTGGGTGCCAAGAAGGAGAAAAAACAATCTTAAAATACCCCTATGCCTTCCCATTGTGGAAATTCAGAATCATGTGTTTGAGCAGGACCTATGAGGTCAACCACCAACATCTCCAAGGAATGGACACTGACCCTTTGCCTGAGTACCCTGAATGGCAGGGAACTCAGTGTCTTACAAAGACAATGTGGGGGTTTGGGGACAAAGTGAGGGGTGCATCTGGGTCTTTAGTGCTTATAGGCTTTTGTATGGGCTGTTCAAGTCCCATTGTATTGATCAAGGCCCATTAGTTATAAAAGGTGAGGTTCCATGTAAGGTTAAAGGCTACAACTCTCAAGGGAAGCAAAGCCTGTCCAGTCCCTTGTCTCTGTCTTTCTTACTATGTGTCTGCTCTGACCTCCTGCTTCTCTCTGCACACCTTCTTCTTCTTCTGGATCACACATGACCCCAAATGTCTGCCATCACTCCCAAACCTCCATGACCTTACGGTGCTCCCCACAACTCACTGTCTCAGTCTCTCAATATTCTCACTTTGAATGTCTAGCACGTTCATCTCACTGGTGCATCTCGGTTGGGGTTTCCTCTAGTCCAATCAGCTTTGCTAAGGTGGGTCAAATGGTTCACAGCTATAAGCAACAGTCTCCAGGGGATACATGTGACTCTTCATGAGCTATGATCTCCCTGAAATCCAGACATGCTTCTTTCCAAGGTAGGCAAAACCTCACGGCTCCCCACCCCACACCCAGTCCACACGGCCAGTCCAGAAGGCAGTCAGTGTGACGATGTGCTGGTAAATATTGAACATCTAGCTCTCTAAAGAAGGGAGAGCCCTAGTTTGTCATGTCTACCCATTTGCATGGTGCAAATTCTCCCATAATGGTGGATTTTAAGCTACCAAAACGATGTCACAAAACATGAAGTTAGGGAGAGAAACACAGTAGTACACCATTATGTAATAGTTCCTCCATATACCTCCAGGAGTTGCAAATATACTCAAAAGCATGAATAACAGTGACACTTAATTAGGAAATAATGAGTTTTGCATATCTATTACATTTGTTCTTAATATCACTTGTATTTCTATATAATTTAACTTCTAATGCAATCAGCTTGTAACATGTCTAAAACTGTAACTATGAGCTCTCATGAGCCAGTGAGCAGGCTTCAGAGCACTGAGTCAGAACCTTTACTGAAGTGAACTATTGAGGATGGGAATCTGAGCAGATAGACAGTGAGGGAGCCTGACAGCCCGCTAGGTAATCATCTTTTCCTCATTTTCCTTCCTCCTTCGTCACCAACATCAGATGTTCCAGGTAACCTAAGAGAGACAACAAATACAGGTCATTTGAATTGAATGGAGTGTGATGTCAACACCCCAAGCAGAGCTGCTCAGCTGGCCAGAACTGCAGGTGAAGGAATCAAAGAATGATGAGGAAGTTTCACAAAACTGCAGGTAAACATGGATTTCAATGCAGATGAAAACACAGGCAGGGATGGATTGCCAGGGGATGCCAGAAACACAGAGGGACCTGACCTCTCGGATCTCCAGCCAGGTGTTTCCAGAACCTGGGTATTTCCAAGGTTTTACCCCAGACCTTCTGATTCAGAATTTCCCAAGGCAGAGCCCAGGAATCCCCTGGTGATTTTGGGTAGTCACCGCCACAAGGGCTGGGATTCGCCGATTGGGTCACTTCACCAGTCTTGTGGATGATGACTGGCTGGGAATCGCGGCCAGGGCACCCTCCCTGGGCAGCTCTCCCTTGAGCTCAGGAGAGCCATGCCCTGGCAGGCAGATGTGGTAGTTAATAACCCAGGCTGGGGCTTCTCAGCTTAGAATTGAGGCTAGGCTTCTAGCTGTGTGACTTTGGGCAAGTTACATAACTGCTCTGAGCCTCAGCTTCCAAATGTGGATAATGTTGTGGGGATTAAATGAGACCAGGGGCATAAAGTGCCCTGGTGAGTGCCCGTGTGTGGTAAGGATCCCAAAAGTGGCAGACGTGGCTATTTAGGTCACGCTGCTAGATGGTAGCAGGCCCCAGGCCTCCGAGTACTGTTTCAGTATAGCAGAGAGGATATAAACATAGTTAGAGACCCCAAAATAGAAGGGGCTTTGATATCTTGAAAGTAAAAAAATACTGTGATCCTAGGTAAGAAATTATAAAACCTGCCGGCGTTTGGTCTCAGCTGTGCTACTTCTTCAAACAGTTTTAGATTCAAGGAAACAGATGTTATTTGTATCTCCTGTCCCAATCCCTTCTCCCGCTTCGGGTGTCAGTCGCGCTGTAGTGGACAGCCCTATGCATGCTGCCCAGGTGCTTGTCTAGTGTGCCTTGGTGCCTTTCTGCTCTCTCTCTAAAGCCTGGCAGAAAGTTGCTAGCTCGGGGCAAGCCCACCCGGTGTTCTCATTATCTACTGCTATGTAACAAACCACCCCAAAACTTAGAAGCTCAAAACGACACCCATCATTTATTTGCTTGTGACTCTGCAGTTTAGGGGGATGGCTGGGCCCTCTTCTTCATGGCCTTGGCTGGGGCTGAAGTGTCCAAGATGGTGCCTTGGCGGGGCAGATTCTCTGTCCCTGTGCCTTCCCCACTTGGCTCATTTGGTTCTTCACAGCACAGGACTCGATGTACTTGGATTCCTTACATTTCAGCTGGATTCCCCAAGAGTACAAAAGTGGAAGCTGCCAGGCCCGTCAACAGGTAGGTTCAGAGGGCACAGAGAGTCATTTCCACAGTATTCCATTGATCCAAACAGTCCCAGCCACACGCCTAGGGAATAGACTACACTTCTTGCTGGGGGAGCGGCGAGGCCACTTTGGCAACAAGTATGTGGGAGGGGAGACATTGCCCTGGCCATCTTTGGACAGTGCTGCCTGCCACATCCAACCTGTATGAGTGGAAGGTGGGGATTAATGCCCCTGGGATCATCCTCAACCAAGGAGGATGGGATTTGGTACATAAATGCAGGGCAGGGCTCTCGTCTCCAGAGGGACAGTTCTGAGGTACACTGGACGGGCTTTTCAGGAGATGCCTGCAGGACTGAAGCCCAATTTCCCATAGTGGAAAGAGTTCAGCCTCTCAACAATGCCCACTTTATTGCCTTTTGCTCTTTCCCCATCTTTATTTCCCCCTCCCTTTCTGTACTTCCTTCAACCATCTCCCAGTTCTTCTCGCAGGCCTTCGTCTTCTGGGAAAATAAACCAAAACACTTAGTTTCCTCACTTGAAAAAGCCCCTTAGGGGCGTTGGGGTGGCTCAGTGGTTGAGCATCTGGCTTTGGCTCAGGTTGTGATCCCGGGGTTCCTGGGATCGAGTCCCACATCGGGCTCCCTGCAGGGAGCCTGCTTCTCCCTCTGCCTGTGTCTCTGCCTCTCTCTGTGTGTCTCTCACGAGTAAATAAATACAACCTTTTAAAAAAAGGAAAGGAAAGGAAAGGCCCCTTAAATTGGGCTGTAAAATATTGTACCTGGCTCCTAAGGCTGTTGAGTAATCCTGCAAGCACCAAAGTGAAAGAGCTTTGTAACCCAGACAGCTGGCCACCAAGGTGAGCAGAGGTAGTCCCTAGGGAGGTACAGGGACTTGGGGGCTGCTGGCATGAGAGGCCAAGTCCCCCGGGTCATCAGTGAGCAGTGACTGGGGCTGCTGTGGGGATGATGAGAGGTGATGGCAGACAGGTGTGGGGAGATGCAAAAGGGGCTGTGGACAAATAAGGTGTGTTGTGTCTCTGCCCTGCCTCCCAGACTGGGGTGACTTGGCACAGTTAAGTGACTCACCAGGGCCACCGCAGCCCGGGACAAGGTCCCTCAAGATCATCTACCCGGCTCTGCTTGAGACTCACCCTTGTGGAATAAGATCTGCCTCCTGATTTGGCTTCTAACCCAGGAAGAGAGACTGAATAACCACTGGGAGGGGCCAGGACTCTGGTTCATTCACCCTCCACTCAGGAAACAGTGAAAAACTGGGCCCTCGTCTGTGCTGGGTGTTGCGGTAAGGATCCAGAGGTGCACAAGCCACTCCCGCTCTCTCGGGGCCCCCAGTCCAGGACAGGGCGTGTGAAACCAGGAGAGAGGCAACGGGAACCGCATCGAAGCGGCGCTGCTTGCTGAGCTCCTCCCAGGGAAACCAATGTCCACCGTTAATGTCATCAGGCCTCTGGATTCAGCCCGGACAGAGGAAGGGCATATCCTGGACACAGTGTGGGGCAAAGATTGGGGCCGCTTGGCTCGATGGAGAAACTCTTCTGTGGCTGGAGCACAGGAGGTGGGGTGTGGGGTGCCGGGAAGAGCACTAGGAGCCCCAAGGAGTTTAAAGCAGGATGGGAAGGGGGTCAGATTTGAGTCCAGGATGCTGGACTCACTGCTGGTTGCAGTGATGGCCAAGTGGAAGAGGCTCTGTATTAGAGGCAGGGAGACCAGCTGAGGGGCCTCATTTGCTCATTCAACAAACATCTACAGAGCCTCTTTCAGGTGCCAGGCCCCGAGTTGGTGTGTGGATCCAGGCAAGGGGCTGCAGGGGCCTCGGAGGGAGGCCAGGACGCAGAGAAGGGGCAGGGATCTCGGAGGTGTTCTCGCTGCGTTATGCAAACGCATCCTGGCAGTTCTCACACTGGCCTCTGCTTCCTGAACCAGTTGTAAATGAATTTGGAAGTTGGGGACCTGTTGTTTCAGGGATGAAGAGCTGATATTTCGGGTCTGAGCTCAAATCTCGGGCCCCACAGAAGAGAGGACCCCATTCCCGGAGACTCCACCCAGAGCAGCCCAGCCAGCCTCCTCCTCCCTCTACTCTGCCCCAGCTCAAGAAACCTTCAGGGCGGTGGTGCTTGGCTGGCCTCTTCAGTAAGGGGGTGAAACTGTTACCTGCCGTGGAGCTGAGGGCCTCCTCCGGGATGACACTGGAGGTGGGAGCCCAGCTGGCACACGGAGTTTGCGAGTCTCTATTTCCGTGCTCCTCTGCCCCTTGGACTACAGACTTTTTAAGGGTAGGAAGGACTGTCTCCTCCAGCAGGCTGGGTTTTCTGAGGGAGTCTCCCCCATCAGATCAGGAACTTCTGGAGGGTAAGAATGAGGAACCGGGACGCAAGTCAGGGCATCTGTGTTGCTGCCGTTTGCAAAGGTGAGAAATTCTCCATTTGCCTCATTTTCCTCATTTGTAAAATGGGATTGATTATAACACCTGTTGTGAGGGTAAAGATAAGACCTAAAGATAGAAGAGACAAGATTAAAAGAGCCTTGAGGGATAGGGACAGGATGTCAATACCAAGGACAGACCTTGACAAATAGCCAGAAATGAGGACAAAGGGAGCCTGTCTGTAAGCTCTGTGAGTGCAGGGGGTTTGGTCCATTTTACACACTGTGGTGTTTAAGAGTCTCATACAGAACCAGGCAGCCCGGGTGGCAGTGGTTTAGCGCCGCCTTCGGCCCAGGGTGTGATCCTGGAGACCCGGGATCGAGTCCCAGGTCAGGCTCCCTGCATGGAGCCTGCTTCTCCGTCTGCCTGTGTCTCTGCCTCTCTCTCTCTCTCTCTCTCTCTCTCTGTGTGTGTGTCTCTCATGAATAAATAAAATCTTAAAACAAAAAAAGAGTCTGGTACAGAACCTGCTCCATGGGTGGTGTTCAGTAAGCACCAGTGAACAAATGAATGGGGAGTCCAGGCAGTGCCGGCAGAGATCAGAGGGCCAGTTCACGACTCGAACAGGAAGGCTTCTGGGAGGAAGCAGAGGAGGGCCAAAGGTTGGAGCTGCCGGGAGTGGGGGACATCATGGACTTCCAGGATTGAACAATGCCCCCGCCTCCCCACCTTGTGAGCCTGTGGGTCTCTTAGTGATGAAGGATAGTGGGAAGAAAGGCAGGCAGGGACAAGGGGCCTGGGGTACCCTGGAAGGAAACCAGCCTTAAAAGGATTTTACCCCACCCTGGAAGGAGCCTTCACCCTTTCCCACACGATAGGTGGGATGATGACCAAAACCTGATTGGGACAGGCGCAGGGAGGGTTCCCAAGGAGCCCATAAAACCCCCTAGACTTAGAAACTCCGTGGCAAGCCTCTCGGGTCCCCTCCCTCCTCGGGAGCTGTGTGCCATCACTTTGCTATTGCTCAGTAAGCCTTGCTTCGCTGCCCACCACTCTGTCCCACCTCTTCCTTCTTCGAAGCTGCGTGACCAGGAACCAGGAGGCACTCCCGAGAAGAAATCAGGGTCTCACTGATGCAGTTATGGATCTGGTGTCAACAAGGGGATTTCCCAGTCAGGGTCCTCTCCCCAGGCTCCCCAGCCACCTCCTCCTACCTTCCATGACTGGCAGCTCAGGACAGTGACCCGTGACAGGAGGTCTCAGCAGTCCCCCTCCCCCTGCACCTGCCACGTGGCACCTGTCCTCTCTGCTCTGGATCCCTCAGCTATGTGGGGCCTCCTGGGCCCCACCCTCTGCTCCAGCTGCTGTCCCACCTTCCTGTTTCTAGACCTTTCACTCAGAAAGCTCCTGACTAATCGTGGCCACAGTGGCCCAAGACCACACCTCCACCCCAGTCCTGCATTTGTGCTTCTGTTTGCATATGAGGCTGTGCCCTGGCAAGTCAGACCCTCTGAGCCTTCCTTCATCTTAGCTGAAAATGGGGCCAAATAACCTGTGCTGTGGGGATGCTCCGGGGCGTGCTTGTCAAAGGGCTTTGTGAAGTGGTCAAGCGCTAACTAAAGGGAGCATTTAGCATGATGGGATTGCTACCTTGAGGCTGGACGGAGAATCTTGGACCTGTGGGGTGGTTGCGGAGAAGAAAGGAGAGGGAAGAGGGAAAGAGGTGGAGAGATGTTCTGGCAGAAGTAGGGATGGTATCAAGTAGCTCTAGACTCGGCTGGTATTTTAAACACATAGGACCCTTTGTACACACCCGAGCCTTCATGAAAAATGTGGCTCACTCTTGAAACCACGGAACTTTACATTTTTCCCAACAGACTCCAACTTTTAACTAATGTCCTGTGTGGTGTTGGGAGGGGGCCGTGGAACCTTGGAAGAGACCAATCTAAAACCAGTGGAGACCGAGAATCCCGGAGGATCCTCCCTTTAAATTGATGCAGACATACCCAGCGGGGCCTTGTCAATCCTTCTTTCACATTCCTCCCAGTCCTGGGCCCGCTTCCAACTCAAGCCTGGTCCCGTCCTCAAGTTCTCTGGCCCACCTTCCTGAGACAGAAGCCCTCTCAGGGGATGTCAGCAGCCACAGAAGCACAGGCTGGCTTCCTCCTCCCCACCTGGTGCCTGGAGAACAGACCCAGGAGGGTGGCTGCGGGGGGTTCGAATCCAGGCTTACCACCTGCGGAGATCTCGCCCAAGCCACCTCTCTGTGCCTGGTTTCCTGGCCTGTAAAACAGGCATCTACACCTATGGCAGGCTCTGTTGCAAGATCCAAGGAGCTCCAAGGAGCTCATCTGTGGGGGATGAGCATCAGGCAGGTAGAACAATGAATGCCTGGCAGGCGGCTGCCAGTTTGCCCCATCTACCCGCCCCCCCCACCGCTCTTCCCTCGCTCCTGACTCCTGCTTCTAGGATCCTTTCCACAAAGCTCCTCCCCGCCTGCGTTCAGACCTGTTAACCATCACCTCCTCCAAGAAGCCCATCCTGACCACCTCATCTCAACTGGCCTGCCCCTCTCCCACCTGCTCCCTTTTCTTTCCCTTCTGGACCACCCCAATCCTCCACATGGCCGACCCTCACCCCCTCCTGTTCCGTTTGCCCCCCCACACAGCACACACCAGGAGGACCTGTTCATCTTCAAGGCTTTATTGTAAAAATGTGAAAATAAGTTACATTTGGCATCATTGCCACTAAGTACATACAGTGTGTGAGTCCAGGACAGCCAGCGACACCCTAGCAAGGTGGGGGCAAGAACGAACTCATTAAAACATTCACAGAAAAACAGAAGGCCGCTGCTTCTCACCCAGCTGCCCAGCCAGCACAGCCCTGGGTCACAGGATGAACGCAGGTGTGGACGCACACGCCCATCACCGGCTTCACATGTTGGGGGGCAGGGTCTGGCCCTACAGGACTGGGGAGGGGGCTGAGAGGCAGAGAGGGGGTCTGGGTCAAGGGTGATCACTCGCCTCCTGGCCAGCATCAGCCACCTGTGAGGGATGCCTCTTCCCAGCTGTGCTCACTTGCTTCTGGGGGCCTTCACCCCTACGTTGCCAGGGGACTCTCCAACAGCATGACCTTGGCTGAGGTCACCAAGAAAGGCCCAACTGAGTGGGGGCAGGAGCACGAACACAGAACATCCCAATCCTTGGGAGCCTGCTCTTTCACCTCCTCTCCCCTCTGGCTCTGAAGCCAACTACAGATGCCAGGAATATCAAAATAGCAGTTTATTTAAAAAAACAAAGAAACATGCAGAGCAGAGAGGGCTGGCTCTAGGGTGCGCATCGCGGAGAACCCAAACTCTCTGCTGGCCCCTCACCAGTCTGTGTACAGTTTCACATTATCTTTTGCTCCCCCATCCCTAATCCTTTCTTGAAAAGGAAAACAACACCATCACACACTCACATACTCTCACACACACACACACACACACACAGTCTAACCGTGGCTGCAGGGAGCAGCTGATTCACATATTTGGCCCCTCCCACTTCTAAGCCAAGAGCACCTCAGCCTCCCCCACCACGGGGGCCAGGAAGCCATGAGGTCCTTGTTCTGGGCACAGGAGGAGCCAGAGCTGAGCTTACTGCGGCAGCATCCTGGCTACTGCTACCCCCTCGTCCCACAGCGTTCCCAGGGAGGGAGAAAGCTTGCATCTGCCATCACTTGGCCAAAGGGTTTCTGAGTCAGGGAACTGGGCTCTGGGTGGGCCTGGTCTGAGCAAAAGCAGAAGGACTAGGACCCTGGGCCAACTCAGAGCTTGCTCGGGGTCCTGATATCAGGAGTGTTTCAGCACCTTACCCAGGATCTTGACCCCTTCCCTTCCCCTGGGCACCTCTTCCCTACTGAGGTTTGCAGTAGGGCCTGACAGGCAGACAAGGTGGGAATGGGGGATGCATATACATGCGCCCCACGCGGCACCCTGCACACCATAGCTATACCTCCTGTAAAGGCAGGGCCCAGGGCTCACAGTGCCCTCCCTCCCTCTCTTTTTGAAATACCTAGCTCCGTGCTGGGCACACAGGAGCCCATAAATACTGGTGAACTCAAATGGCTGAGGCCCCTGAGCCTGAGAGAACCGTGTGACATTTTCAACCGAATGATGTATGAAGACCCATACAAGTGCGGGCCTCCTTGAGGATCACCTGCCAGCCCATGCAGGTCTCTGAACCATCAGATACATCAGCCATGCTCAGGACAGATGCCTCCCACTGCCAGGGGGCCTATTCAGCCAGAGAACAGAGGCCCTGTCCTGGACACATGCTGCATCTGACCAGTAGCATCTAACTGGAGGGGATGGGAAGGTGAGAAAGGCCCCTGGCCCCCCACTCCCAGTTCCAGGGCTGTCCCCCCCTACACCAGGGGCCAGAGGTCCCAGCCATAGTGGGATGCCCCAGGATGAGGGGAACAGAAGCCGTCGAAGGCGGGGTGGGGAGCCGGCCCTGCCTCACGTGCCTCTGGGGCAGTCTGCTTTATTGTACTCGTTCATGAGCTGTTCGTAAGGCAGAGAGAGCTCGGACTCTGTGCTGGTGAAGGTGGACTCGTCTGATGAGGGGAACTCGCCTAGGTTCAGCGGCACCTCAGCTTCGGGCCCTTCCTGGGGCCTCTCCTCCCCAGCCAGGTTGTCCTCTATCGAGGACTTGGAAGTCTCTTCGTCTGAGAGCCCTGCCTCCTCATTCGCAAAGGTAATGCTGACGTTCTGGAAGATGAGTGGGTGGTAGTCCTGGGTGTCCCATGGCTCACCCTCCTCGCTGATTCGGTCCAGCTGGTTGATGAACACCTCAGGGGTCGGGGAGCCATCTTTGGGGGGCCCTGCCCCAGCCTCCTCACTGGGAGGCCGTGACACATGGCCTTTGCTCCTCAGTGTCTGAGACACCTCTTCCAAGCTGGGCATCCGGTTTTTGGAGTAAACCACTAGGGGAGATAGGGAACTGGGGAGGGCTGGCAGCCCACCCCCCGGAGGCCCCAGCCCCGAGGCTGCAACCCTCTCCCCAGCCCCGCCCGTCTTCATCGCCTTCTTCCCTATCTGCTTGATGAGGTCATTGTAGGTCTCCTCCTTTTTGGACAAAAAGCTGAAGATGTTGACGTCCTTGGATGCCGTACCCCCAGTCATCTGCAGAGCCTTCTTGGAGTGTGGAGAGCTCTCAAAGGACTCCTTTCGCCGCCGTCGCCGCTTCTTGATGGCCTTGTGGACCTCGACGAACATGCTCACCTTCCAGTTGACAAAGAGGGACAGCCAGGCCAGCCCCAGGTAGATCCAGAGCTCCACGAAGTAGCGGTACAGGGCGTGGTAGTTGGCGCTGGGGTTCACACCTGCAGACAGGACAGGGAGCCCTGAGGGTCAGAAGAGGGCCGGCAGCGGCCTGGACACCCGTGAAGGCCAAAGCCGTGTTCTCTGAGGGCACACAGTGTCAGAATGCGGGATGGGACGCACGGTGAAAGAAAGAACTAGAAACTAGCCTGTTCTCTCATCGTAACAGTCCAGTCACTCATGTCCCTATTGCAGTCCCCAACCTGCCGGAGCCTGGTACCTACCCAGAGTCCTCCACTGTCAAAAGTCAGGAGAGTGGTTCCCCAGGGTAACGCAGCCAACACACAGGTCAGGAAATAGTTCGTGAACAGCCTTTCGGTTATTCGCTATACCACAGATAGCTGTTCTGGTGCGCCCCGGCGGGCGTATACGTTATAGTTCAGTTAAAACCAGGATGGAAATTAAGTGACTGAGTGGCTGGCATCTTCACTGCTGGGGATGGACTCACTGGTTTAACATGAATGGGGCTGGTGGTTGGGCCAAGGGTCTGGGTGCACGGGTCCCGGGGAGAACTATTCTTGGAAGCCCTGACTTCTCCTTCAGTGGGGTCAGGCTGCCCCCGGACTTCCTGTTCTGCCCTCTTCAGACTGGCTCTGCTCGTGGTTCCAAGGGCTCTGTCCACTCCATATCCTCCTCCTCTGAGGCCAGGCTCCTGACACCTGCTCTAGGGAGTCCTCTGGGGTCACCTTACACAGTTCTGATCAATCTCCTATACTCCAGGATTATGGGATTTCTGGTTTAACTTTACGTTTCTAGGGATACTGATCTGCATTGCATTATTATATATCCTGGCCGCCCCCTACCCCCTTCCAACTGGGATCAACCTGGGAAAGGGACAAGGGGAGGAGGGCTTGCTCCAGAGTGGGGCTCCCACAGGGCAGGGACTACACCACCCACATCAAATTAGAGGTCCCCCAAAGACAGGTGCTGCGCTTGCCTCCGCAGAGAAGAGGTGTTTTTGAGGGATGCTGTGGACCTTGCTCAGAGCCCTTGATCACGGTGTGATGGGTGCGGGGACAACCAGGGCTCATGCTGATGTAGCTGGGTCCTACCCACAGCATTCATTTGATTTTCCACCACCCTGTTAGGTTGGTGCTATGTTTCTCAACCGATTTTACAGATGAGGAAACTGAGGGAGAGCTCTGAGGTCTTGCCGGAACTGAGAAACTATGATGAAATACACCCCCCCTACCTCAGCACAAAGGCTTCTCCTTGCCTGCTCAGGGTCCCTTAAACAACAGCAGGGCTGTGCCTCCGCCTAAATTTATCTCCCAAGCGGGCAGGCCCCGATCTGCCAAGGTCAGTATTCAGGCCTCCTACCTGCTCCCTCAACACTCAGCATTTTGGAGTCTCCCCTTGCAATGAGGCAGAAGGGTAGTGGAGGGAAGAGGGGAGGGAGGCCAGAGAGGCCCCTGGAGCAAAGGTTGGGGTCAGCTGGACAGGGCAGCAGGCACTGAGGGAACAAACAGGGGTCAAGACGATGAAGGGCCAAGATGCAGCACAGGCCACAGGCCGGAGTCCCTGAGAGGCTGGGGCCAAAGAATTTTATCACCTGCCTGGATTAAGAGTGGGAGGGAGCGTCCTGGCTCCGGAGGGTGGGGCAGCTTAGGAGAAGGCCTCTCTTGTCTTTAAACTGCCTGTGGCAAGAGCAAAGTTTCGGACCTGTGAGCCAAGCCTCTAGAACAGCTCCCTGTGCTTGGGTGGCAGGTGTGAGGCAGGCAGCTCTGTGACAGGAAGGGGGCCCCTGGCTCGGCTCTGGGTAGGTACCAGGCTCAAACCCTGCAGGGGGAAAGAACTACTCCCGGCCCCTAGTGAACCCCAGCCTAGGAGACAGGGGAGGACAGAGGGAGAGGATGCAGGAAAAGCCAGGTGGAGAAACCAGAGAAAGAGAAGGTGGGGACACAGAGGCAAGGAGACAAGGGAAGGACTTACCGGCCACGAAGTCGCCAAAGCCAATGGTGGAGATAGTGATGAAGGAGTAGTAGAGGCCCTCGATGTAGTCCCACTCCTCAGTCACCATGAACACAAAGGGCGGGATCACCAGGTGGACCAGGACGCCCCACACGATGAAGATGGCTGTGCACGTGATCTGTGCCTGCCGCTGATGGGGGTGAGGGGGCCGAGACCAAGTCAGACCCAAAGCAGAGACTGGGGAATCCAGCACAGGCACCCGGAAGGCCTGGGAGGAGGTTCACCACCCAGGGAAGGGCGAGAAGCACCATACCCAGTCTCACCCAGGGGACGGGGCCCCCTGAAACTGCCCTCCTGTCACTTGCCCTAGCACCTCTGTCCATTCTTGGATCTTTGCCATCCTCCCATCACCCGCCAGGGCCCCCCCAGCACTGCCCAGCACCCAGGATGTACACGGACATACCAGGCTCACGCCTCTCTTGGTGAGGAACTGGCCCAGCCTCTTGGCACGTCCCCCGAAGAACTTGCCCAGGGCACTGATCCATGTCAGGCAGAGTGGCACCCCGAAGAGACCATAGAAGACACAGAAGAGGCGCCCAGCAGGGGTCTTAGGGGCCACGTTGCCATAGCCTGAGGAAGAAGAGAGTGAGGCATGAAGAGCCACAGTGGGGGTGACACACCCAGACTCAGCATGGCCCCTGCCTCCAAGATGCACCCACACTGCGACATTCTCCAAGACCACTTCATACTGATCTAATATCAGTACTTAAGTGCAATTTCACTTATTACACTATGGTCAGGATCATTTATAGAGTAAGTATGACGGCATGGGCTATGTCTCCTCCATCAGACTGGGAGCCCCGTACCAGACAAAGCCTTCATCATTAGCAAGCCTGCCACTAGTCGATATGGCACCACTGTGCAAATTACAGTCTTCTCTAGGGAGACACCCCAGAGGCACCCTAGTAGACAGTCTCCAAAGATGACCATTCCTAAAAATCCCTTCTCTTCCCGTGGAAGCGTGCCGCTGCTCACATCAGGCAGGCATCTAATCCCCTCCCTGAGAATCTGGGCTTCAGTGGCCAGCTTGATCAGAGAGTGCAGTACAAGAGATGCCAGATAGGCTAAGTCTAAGAAGCCCCGCAGCTTCTCCCTGGGATGTCCTGAAATGCTCACTTTGGGGATTTTCCCTCTTGGAACCCAGCTCCCATACTGTGAGCTGCCCAAGTCACTGCATGTTCAGCCTCAGCCGTGCTCTCAGCCAACAGCCACTGTCAACTATTAAATGTGTGATGGAAGAAGCCATCCTGGAAGTCTAGCCAGTAGTGCTTTTGGCAGACTCCAGCTTCAGACACAGGACTGCCACTGCCATTACAGACCTCAAGCAAGAACCAACCAGCTGAAGCCAGTTAACCCACAGAACGGCAAAAGATAATAATAGTAAGTAGTGTTTTAAGCCACTAAGTTCTGGAGTCATAGATAACCAGAATAGACACCCAGACCAGTGAGCAAGCATGGGCTGGGCTGGTGCAGTGAGCAATCTGTTCAACCTCTTGCATGGCTCTGGGTATTGGGCTGTGTGTTGTTTCTGCTCCAAGACCCCAGGTCAGGACTCCTGGAAAAGTCTCCCAAGCCTGGCCAGTCATGAAGGACTTACTAAATCCCCAGGAAAGTGTTAAAAGAACGTAATACAACTGATGGCCATGGCACCAGAGCTGGACTCATGCAAGGTTCTGTGGCACGAGGGCATGGAACTGATATCCTGAAGGTCCCAGAAGACTTACCAATGGTAGTGATGACCGTGGCTGCAAAAATCATTGCATTGGGCCAATTCCAGTTGTTGAAGGTCTGATTCCCCGTAATGGCCACGCCCTGTCCTGCAGCATCAGATACTACCTAAAATGGGAGACACAAAGTGACAAAGATGATTTATAAGTGACAGCAGTGTGTGCCACTCCATATAAGCATTTTATTTAATCATCACAGTAACAAAGAGGCAGTTACGGTCTCCAATATAGATGATGAAACATTATTTATAGAGGACCAGAGACGTTAAGTGATTTGCCCAAGTTCATACAGCTGGTAAGAATACAAACTCAGGCAACCTGTCTTGAAGTCCCTCTCACCGGGCCAGTGCTTCTCAAACTTACTAGCACGCACCGCCTCATCTGGAGAGCTCGTTATATACAGACTGCTGGGCCCCACCTCCAGAGTTTGATTCAGTAGGTCTGGGAAGGGGTCAGAGAAGTTGCATTTCTAACGAGTTTCCAGGTGATGCTGATGCTACTGGCCAGAGATCACACTTTGAGAACCACTGCACTAGACTATTCTGCCTCAAGGCAACGTGGTTCAGACACATAAGAGGATGCCTATGCCCTACTCCTCCCTAGTCCACCACAGAAGTGTTCTACTGCAGGACAGACGTGGGAGGGACTCCCATACACCCCTCACCCCAGCTAAGTGCCTTCTTGTATCTGTCGCCTGAAGGCGTATGTATCAGCTGGCTTCCTTTTCCCCATGCTTGGGACTCTTCCCCTACAAACTCCCCCTTCCCTCTATTCTCTGGATCTTTCTCTCTGCCCTGGGCTGAGCGATTTCCAGGTCTAGGCCTGGACAGATCATCAGATGTGGTGTGTACATTTCAGGGTGACTTGAAATCATGTGATCAGTCCCCACTGGGCTCCTGGCAACTCTGGGCAGCAGGTGAGAGGCCACCTGGGGAAATCCACTGGTGGCCTCAGAAGAAGCCTTATCTATTCCAGGAATGCTAATAGCTGCCAAACCTGCTTCAACCTGACAAGAATGGCCTCTACCCTCCCCATCCTTCAGTCCTTCCACCATTCACGCCAACCTGCAGGTGACAGGGCATGGACCCCAGAAGAAGGCTCACAAGCAGGGCCCAGGATTTAACCCAGGAGTTCCAGTTCTGCTCCTAAGGAGGGTCCCAGGGTGGGCCACCCAATCCAGAGACTGGGAAACTCAACCAAATTCTCCTTAACACTCTAGCCTGGGAACTAAGGGAAGAGAAGAATGAGGGATGGAAGCAAAAGAGCGAGATGGAAAGCCCAGAGTGCTAACCCACCGTGGTGTGCCTTTGGTTTGGCGGGAAGCAAGGGAGGGGCTGGTGCTGTTCTGAAGGAACAAGCAGTTTGGAGGAGCAGCAAGCCTGTGTAAACGGATCTGCAGATTCCATAAAGAATTTTCCATGATGACATGCTCATCGGACAGGCCATCAAAGCACACCACTCACTGTCCTGTCTCCTCGCGATGTTTCCAGAACATCTCTCTGCAGGCCAGGGAGTGGCACAGCGGAGGGGCAGCAGGCTGCCTGCAGCCCTCCCCTCAGAGAGCCGGCTGTCTAGCTGGCCAGGCCACTTCCACGTGAGAGCACCAGCACATTTAGATCCTAAGGGGCCTACCCATCTATCTGAAAGGTTTCCTAAAAAATTAAAACTATGGGGGCTCCTAGGTGGCTCAGTCAGTTAAGTGTCTGCCTTCAGCTCGGGTCATGATCTCAGGGTCCTGGGATGGAGCCCCACGTCGGGCTCCCTACTAAGAAGAGGGCCTGCTTCTCCCTCTCCCTCTGCCACTCCCCCTGCTTGTGCTCTCTTGTGCTCTGTGAAACAAATAAATAAAATCTTTAAAAAAATAAATGGTAGGCCCTCACCTTGCCTAGAGTGGGAAAGCTGACATCCTTCCCAATACTAACTTCAGAAAGGCCTTTGTAGTAAGACTTGGTGATTTTTTTTTTTTTAAAGATTTTATTTATTTATTCATGATAGTCACAGAGAGAGAGAGACAGAGAGACAGAGACACAGGCAGAGGGAGAAGCAGGCTCCATGCAGGGAGTCCGACGTGGGATTCGATCCGGAGTCTCCAGGATCATGCCCCGGGCCAAAGGCAGGCACTAAACCGATGCGCCACCCAGGGATCCCAAGACTTGGTGATTGGTTTGGGCTAACCAGGGGACACCCCTTGAAATAGGATGGAGTACAGACTGTGGTGCCCCCTCCCCGCCCCCACCGCTCATGCTCTCTCAAATCAAATCTTAAAAAAAACAAAACAAAACCCTAAACCCATGTCTGAAGCAGGAGAATGAGAAGGAGCAGGGTTCTGTGTCTTCATGTTAAACAGATGGTGATGGCTCCCTTTGGCCCTTTGTCATCTTAGCTACCCCTTGTAGAGCGGAAAGGGTCTAGCACAAGTGCCAGGGCACTTGGCCTCACAGACAGAAAGAGTATTGAAGGGGGAACTGCACCCTGAGCAGAGGATGAGGCATTCGGAGCACCAAATCTGGTCATCCCCGTGGAGTCTCAGGAACACCAAAGCCATCCCTTCTCCTGACACAATCGGGAAGGGGTGGACTCTAGAAACTCGAACCAAAACTCTTACAGATGTCTAAGTGGGGACAGCAGAATGTCTGGCACATTCGAAAGAGGAACTGGTGAGCACTAGAAACTAGCGCAGGTTCGTCAAGAACAAGTCATGCTCAGCTAAGTGCATCTCCCACTCTAAAGGGGTTGCAAACCCTCGAAGTTGGGCGGAATGCAGTAAATCTAGATTTCAACAAGGCAGCAGAACAGATGGGCTTAAAGATATTCCTGTGGACAAGACAGAGAAATGTAGGGCAGAGCTGGGATTAATTTGGGTCCCTTTAAAGGCAGATAAACCACCAAGAAGTATTGATCTTTATCAAGCTGGCCTGAGGTCTTCACAATCCTGCTAAGAGCCTGGCCTCTTCAATATTTTCATCAACGACACAGAAAAGATGTATAGAGATGGCTGACCAGTCTACTCTGCAAAGGATGCGAAGCTGGGGACAAGGCCAGGATGGGAAGGGAGCCAAAACACTGCAATGGCAGTTGGGAACTCAACATTACTTCCCCTGGGAAAAATGGGCCCGGACTAACAAGCTTTGATTATCTTTTAATATTTTCATGTCATACACTTTGGGTTAGAAAAGACCAGGGCAGGATCGAAGGGAGAAGTCCTTGGGTTTCAGCCGTCCACAAACTAACACTAGAAAAGTAAATACAATCTCAGGCAGTGTCAACACCTTATCTGTTCAGGGCTGGGCCGTACATGGAGAGCGCTATTCCACTCTGGGTATTGGATCCCACCCGATATGCTAACTGAGAGGGAGCAGGCGTGGCTTTTTTTTTTGGACAACGGGCTACGTCAGAAAGCACTACTCTTGGCAGTAATCCACTTCTGGTAATAGAAAGTGTTTAGGGCGAGGGCGACCACAGCACATCAGGGATACTGAAGGTGTGACTGGAGACCAGGGTTCTCAGCTGGCTGGTGGCACCCTCTGGAAGAGTTTGGAAATGCTGAGTGGGGAATGTTGTCTGCACCAGACACTGTCACAGGCACCAGGGATGACACTGTGAGAGGAGATCCGTTCCCCCCACTCATCTGTTCCAGCAGGTGACAGGGCTGGATGCCACATGCCTCACAAGATGGCCCAACCCACGATGCCAGCACTGTTCCCCCTGAGAGGGAGCCCCCTAAAGGCCATCTGTGCCTTGGGAATCATTCAGTACATGCTAAGGAGACACCAACCCTAAGAGTACAGTAACCAAAGAAGGCATTCTGGTTGGGAGCTCTGAGGTAGAAAAATTGGGTTTCCTGCCTTTCCCCCTGCCAATGCTATGCCCTCTGGGGCATCGCCTGCAGCCTCCGCCTTCAACCTTGGCTTATCAGGGAACCACTTTCTCCATGACCTCCGTTCTCTCTCCACGGGCATTCAGCAAGGGGTAGGCAAAGGGGGCATTCTGAAGGGTCCCAGTGTCCCCAGGGCTAGAAGCATCACCAGCCCTTCCAACAATCCAGTGGCAGTTCTGCCCACTGGTCAGGTCACGAAACAGACTGAGAGAGGTTAGGTGGCAGTACTGGGCTAGGTTCTAGACTGTCCGGTTGTAAGTCATCAGGGCTTCCCCCCTCCCGCTGGGCATACCCCAATACCCTCTGCTGCTGTCTCCTCTCTGCTCATGGGCACCAAGAGCTGGCCCGGGTAATCAGCTTGGCTCCATCCCAATGCTGGGGTGGGAAGTAGGATTTGAGCTGCATAATGGTGGATACCCTGTGCGGGGGTGTATATACACACATTATCTAACCGGCTCTTCCTGTGATCCTGCCAGGTGTCACTCGACAGATAAGGAAACTGAGGCCTGGGCGGTGGGGAAGGCAAAAGTCCAGATGTTGGACCTGGGGGCCTGTTCCCACCATGCATAGCTAAAGCTCTGGCGGGGACGACTCTGTGGGTATGTTCTGGTCAGGGTCACTGAGCAGGATGCAGGGGGAGGTCTCCCAGAACAAAGGGCCTGACCCAGGACTGAGGTCATCCCTGGGTTACGGAGTGTGGCATGGGGGAGCCAGGCCAACACCCCATTAGACACGGTGTCCTGTCCCCAGGGTTAGGGAAATAGCTCTCGCAGGAGGAGGCGGCCCCTGTTCACTCACACGATTCTTTAACTTGGCTCCCAAATTCACACAAGACAATATTTTCATTTTCCACGTAAGCCTGGAGAGTGATGGGAGAAGGTGATACTGCACACAGTCTGGGCCCAGCTCTTGTTTGGGGAAGGAACAGAGCTCCTGCCTGGGTCACCCTCATGATAAAGTAGCTGAGATTTATCGAGGGCTTTCTACGCACCAAGTGTTGTACTAACACTTTACTTCCTTTAGCTCATTTAACAAGGACAGAATCCTGCTGGGAAGATACTGTAATTTTTTCCATTTTGCAAATGAAAATTTAAGACTTAGAGAGGTTAAGTAAGTAGCCTAAGGTCAGAATGCTAAAAGTGAAGCCAGAAGAGCCTTGACTAGACGTGGTTATCCTGCCTGTCCGTCCCCTACCCCACCCCAAAGGCCACAGGAAGGAGGCCAGTGCATACTTCCACCCTTTTGCACCAGCTGAAAAAACAGTGCCCTAAAACCAGTCCATCCACTCTGACCAGAGCTCAGCATTTCTAGCCAGGCCTCCAGGGAGGTGACATGCCCTTGCCCTGGCTTCAGGCAACCAGCTGCCCTGACCCCACCCTCGTGGGCTCTCACTGTCCCCAAAATACGGTTCCCGGACAGCTCTGTTTCCCCCGGGGATCCGGGGTTTCCCAGGCAGAGGCAGCTGCCAGGCCTCCCCTTCCTGGAGACACCCATCATGTGGGCACTTCCGGAGTTTGGGACATGATGCCCACCTCCAAACATAGGCAGGTGGGGCTGAGGTCAGGCTTCTCCCCTCATCCACCTGGGCAGGGGCAGTGGGTACCCAGGGGCGTGGTACTGGAGCTAGGGGTGCAGCCTGGCTGGGGATGACAGCTATCTGGCACCCAGGGACCTACTCTCCACCTTGCCTCCAGCTCCCAGGCAGACATCAGGGATGAACTAAAGAGCTCTTCCGTGCTATGCAGGATGCAGTAGGATGGAGCCCTCTTGATGGCAGCTTCCACTGGACCCACTGGCTGTTGGGGGCATACAAGCTGAGCGTCCTTTATGGATCTCTGGCCACCTTTCACCCTGAGTTTGTTTCAACCAAATCACTTGGTGCCTCTAGCCTGGAAGGTGAAATAAGGCTCATGGCCACACAGGCAGGGTGCTTAGCAAGACAGAAAGGGCTTTCATCGTCCCTCTCACCTGGCCCTTCTGGGGCCCCCTCATGAGGTGGGCGGGGACCACTTATGAATCCTTATTTCATAGATTAGAATATTTGAATAGCAGCTGATTTTGAGCACTTAAGTGACAGATACTGACCAAGAGCCTACAGTCACTTAGCTCATCAAATCTTTACAACCCAAAAATGTGGGGGCTGTTACCCCCAATTACAGTTGAGGACACAGAGGCTAAGTAAGTAGCTTAGTCATAAAGTAAGTCATATAGCTAGTCAGGGGTGGAGCTGGGCAGTGAACCTGGGCAGTCTGGCTCTTAATCCCTGTGCTTAGAGATGAGGAGAGGGGGTTGGGCCATGCAGAGTGGTCTTCTCAGCTACAAGGAGTGGAGTCAGATCTCTTGAACACAACTTCCCAAGCAATTGTGAGAGAAATGTCTGGAGAAATGCAGACACCTAGAACATAAGCTCCACGACGGCAGGACTTTTATCTGTTTTCTACTGCTGTATTCCCAGAGTCTAGAACACTGCCTGGGATAGAGGACAGACACTGGAGGATGAGTTGGTCTAGGTCAGAGAGTATACACTCCTTTTAGTTAAGTTCCTCACCCAAGTAACAAGTATTTGTTGAGCAACTACTGTGTGCCAGGCAGTGTTCTAGGCTCTGGGAATACAGCAGTAGAAAAGACACTGGCACTGAGGGTGGTGGTGGCGGGGAAGGGGTTGCTAGACTTTGAGAGGGGGCAGAGGGAGGCAGATGAAAGCCCCCTCGGTCAAAGCCAAGATGACAAAGTGAGTGGCTGTGGGGCTGGGAAGAGTCCCTGGGGACACTTGAAGGACTGTCTTTTCTGTAGGAAGGGGAGGCAGTCCCTGGACCAAGCAGTCTTGAGGGTAGCAAGTGAGCAGAGAACAGGAAAAGGAATCTAAAAAAAAAATCACCACTGGTAGAAATGCCTTACTTAGTAAGGAGCTGGGCACCTTCCTCACTGAATCCTTACAAGCCCCTGCGTGGCTCAGCCTGAACCCTGCATCTAGGGAGGCTGAGGGCTCCCGTGCCCTCTTCAGGGCAGAGAAGCTCATGGAAACTTGGCACTGGCCTGGCGGTGAATCTGGGGGGTCTCCCAATTGCTAACACCAAGTCTCTGGGTAAATAACATAGGCTTTCAGACTCAGTTTCTCCATCCGCCAAGAGTAGCACCTACCCTGAGCATACGAGAAGTTTGCAGGGCAGCAACACAGGCCTTCATCGTAAGCACTCAATACATGGATCTGCAATCGATGCTATGGCTCGTTACGTGTGTGCATCAGGAAACCAGACCCTGTGAGGACTTGAGACCCAGGGGGAGAGACTGTATGTCCTCAAGGCTAAATCAAAGGGGTTAAGCTCCCTGCACCTGGAGGACAGGCCAGGGTGAGAACAGGGGATACCATCCCCAAGCTTCCTTCCTCACCCCACTCCTATCACCTTTTCCCACCTCTTTCTATTCTAACAGTGAAAGCTGTCCTTTCTCCTCCTGCTTCCTCAGGCACAGGGTGATTTCTACACTGACGATGACCTAATGACTGAAGAGGGGGATTGCGAGATGCTAGGGGAGGGGGGGGGGAGATGCTAGGGGAAGGGGGCACAGGTGTGTGTTACAGCTCTCCCTGGAGGAAGCAGAGGCATGGTCTAAGAGGTCCTGCTCCATCCCTCAGAAGCCCCATCTCTCCTGGTCTCTGCCCCAGGAGGCTCCCAGGACCCTGGCCAGCTTCCCCAATGCCCAGGCAAGACAAGCAGGCTATGAGGGAAACAACGCCACACACTACAGCCCCTGACACTGTGTCTGCCAGAAGGAGCTGAGGCCAGGGTGCTAGCCTGTCTGAACCCTCGTCCCGGCTCCCCATCCGTCTGCCCTCAGCTTCACAATGCCTACCTACCACCTGCTGTGCTCTCTCCCTGCATGTCCCTGTCTGTCCACACATCCATCTAGTCTAAAAGGAACCCCTCCGAACAGGGAGTTGAGGGTGGGTGTCGAGGCCCTGTAGGGGGTGTTCTGAACAGGACAGACCTGAGTGGAGATTAGTAAACCTATCTTAGGTACTTTCCAAGCAAGTATGTGCAGTTTGGACTTGTTTAGAGCAATGTTTTTCACATCCTTTAATCCCTGAACTAATGAACAGATAAAGGGAGGAGGGGAGGACCCCAGAGCCTGTGCCGGGAAGTCTGAGAAGCAGGAGTGGGTTTGTTGGGGACTAGTGGGTAAAGCTTGTCTGTCCAGCTGCTGGGTCAGTCCTCCTGGGGCCACTGGCAGATCAAAGGTATCTTGGCCAGAAGGTGAGCACCTGTTAACTATCTTACTCCTAAGACCAATTAGAGAGTTGAAGACTGTTGGTTAAACCCTCAGGGATCTCTAGCCTCTCTCTCTCTCTCTCTCTCTCTCTCTCTCTCTCTGCACCACTCAGAGGGACTTCTCCAGCTCTTCCTAACTGGGGCTGGGGGCGGGGCTGCTGGGCTTGTTATCAGATGAGGACACTAAGGCCCAGAGACCTTAGATACCACACAGCCATCAAGGCAGGGGCAGTCAGTCCCGGCTGCCCTGGGCAGTGAACAAGCTCCACCAAGGATTCTTTACCCTGGGGTGATGGGTGCACACACCAGGCTCCCAGTTTCCACCTCCCCGTCCGGAGCACCCTCGCCGACCTCTCACCTCAGCCCAGGTGACCGGGGTGTGGCTGGGAGGGCAGGTGCGCTTTGTGAGCAAGGGACTGGCGAGGGCCAGGTGGTGCCACCCAGATCCCTGTGCCAGCTGCAGGCCCAGCTCGCCAGGCCCCGTCGCTCCCAGGAAAGGAGCAGGTGTCTGTTGGCAGGTGCAGAACCCAAGGGGGCAGGGCCACACAGTGTCTCGGTTGAGACCAGACTTCAGCTACTGCACCATGGACTTTGTTAACCTCCTTTTTGTTATCTGCACTTGCAGATGTGCTCCAGTGCCTACCCAGAGTAATCGTATAAGGGTTTTCTAAAAGAAGAAAGACAAATCGTTGGAGGTATGCTAGGATGGCTGAAGACCCAGGCTCAGCTCCACTCGGCCAGTCACTTGCCGAGATTCTCCAGAAACCCCTGACCTCTGCCCGTTCCCTTCTCTGTGAAAGGAGGAGGTTGGCCTAATGACTTGCTGGGGTCCCCCTGCCTGTACAAGTCCTATTTTTCTCTGCCCAGAACCATGATGTCTAAGCCCAGTTCAGCACTTCCCAAGTCCCCAGTCCATAGCACATTCGAGAAAACACATTTTCATTCCCAAGACTCCACTCACTGGCCACCAGCTCCAGCACCTCCTGAGCCCCCAGCAATTGAGGTCACCTAGGTCAGGAGTGAGCCCTGTTCCTGAATCACACTTCCTTTCTAGTGCCCCCATAGGTCCTACTGCAGGATGGAGAAGGTGCCTCAGTGCATCCACTCCTCTTTGGTCCTTAAAGTAATGTGCCGGTGCTGGTCCAGGCTGCCCTCCCTCAGCCCAGGTGTCTTGGGTGGGGCTGCGTATAAAGCACAATCCTCTGCAGTGTTGGTCACACCTACAGAAACCCACGCAACCTCATTAGGCAGGGTAGAAAGTGATCCAACGCCCTCTCCTCCATGCACACCTGAGGGGTCACTCCTACAGTGCCTATCCTGGGGTGCACATAGAGATGGTCTGGGGGGAGCTTGGGAAAGTATTCATGCCTGGGTCCTACCCTCAGGGAAGCAGCCAGAAATGGTCTGGGGCATGGAACTCGGATGCTTAAAGCTGCCCCAAGTGACTCTAATGCTATATAGAGCCAATTCAAAGCCACTGCCCTAGACCCAAGTCATCTTCCCTGTTGAAGGAAGACTGGAGTCCAGCCCCACCCCAGTGCAGCAGGCCTTGGAAGCATGGCTGTTCTCCGGTCCACCTTTGGGCTGCCCCTTGCACACCCTCCTGAGACATCTCTCACCAGCCTTCGCGGATTGCAGAAGCACTGCTAGATCTCATGCTCACTGGGGCAAGTCTGTGCCAGAGGTGAGCACATTTTCAGCAGAAATCTCTGGATTTCCGACTTTCTCAGGCCTCAGAGCCCTGTCTGTACTCAGGATGGACAATAAAAACAAGGCAGGTGACCCTGCCCCCATTGTTCTCTGGCTGGGAGCCCCTCCCATGAGAGCTGAGTCCAGGGACTGGCTGACCTGGGAGGGCTGCAGGTTTGGCTAAAGCAAACAGTGAAGGGCTGGTGGGGTCTGAACTCAGGATGGGACGTCAGCAAGTATTCTCAGGCCCGTGGAAGGCTCAGCAGATGAGTAAGACTGGAAATGCCTGTGTGTATAGGCACAGGGGACCTCTGTGGCCCAGCTTGGGTCTCACAGCACTGCTGCCTGAGAGCTGGCCATGGGAGTAGGAAAGCATTTCTTCCCAGCCCAACACACACAAGATGACCCTCCATAACTATAGTCTCTAATCTACCTCCTGATTCATCTACTTAAGGACTCAAGGCAGATGAGACACCTAATGACAAGAGGGACATCCTTTGGCCACCTGAGCTTCTCTACCCACCAATTCACACCCATTGTCCTGCCAGGGTGACTGTGGGCCGGCCGATGGCCCTGTGCTGTTATTTGTTCCCTTTCTGGGATGCTGTGGCCTGGGGCCTGGGTTCATGACATGACTCCTTCCATGCCCCCAGACACCAAATCCTGGGAGTGTCTGACATCTCTCTGCCTTGACAGATGCAGAGAAAACTGTTCAGCCAGGACCCCCACACGGGAGCACGGGGACTCTGGAGCGAGAGGCCCTGCACAGGGTTCAGCTTCTGGCTTGTCCTTCCCAAGCAAGCCAGCAGATCTCTCTGTTGACGGCTCCCTTCCTGGCCTTCCTTGTTAGAGCCCCTGGCCCAAACCCACCCATCATCAGGCACCTCTCATACCTAGAACTCCTCTGGCCCTAACACCATTTAAGACCAAGACACTGTAGGAAAAAGAGGCAAAACGGATATTCCTATTCCCCCCATTCTGTAGCTGAGGAAATCAGAGAGGGCTAATAACACAGTAGAAGTCACACAGCAAGGTGATGACAAAGCGCAGAGCAGAAGCAGCCAGAAACCCCTGACTCTCTCTCAGTTGAGGGCCCTTTCCATCAAACAACCAGACTGTCTACCACCCATCCCGGGAGTGGGCTGAGAAATGCCAACCAAAGTGGAGCGGGGAAGGGACAGGTAACAGGTGGCGAAGAGCTGTGAAAGGGCTGGGCGGACCTAGTCGTGGTATTATTTGGGAGAAGTGTATGCTTAGGCTCCCTGTGCCCAACCCCCAGGAGGGTTCGATTTGCCCCGACCTTGCAGCGGTGGAAGGAGCAAACATGGGGAAGTCACTATCCACGGTAGGTTTCTAAAAACAGCCCTCGAGCAGGCCACAAAGGAGGTCACAGGAACTGCTGACTTGCCATCTCCCCCTCCAGGGCTGATGACCTGAGGGAGATCTAGTTCACCATCAGCCGGTCTGGCTGGCCCACCTCCTGCCAGCTTGCTTCCCATCCTCCAGAGCTCAGGTCTGCGTGTTGGCCTGGACTACACACAGGGAAGGCCAATCCACTTCAAAGTCCTGAATATCATGTTTGGGACCCTCCACGAGCAGCACGGGGACAGACCAAGGAAGGCCTGGGCTTTGAAGCAGACATGCCTGGATTCAAATCCGGGCTCTACCACCATTCACCAGCAGGTCACGTGGGCCATGTCCTCTCCCCTCTCTCGGAGCTTCACTTTCTGCATCTGACAGGTGGAGTACCAAGACTGTCAGATTCGGGTGCAGATTATGTGAAATCATGCACGGCTCGATGCCAGGCATACAGGTGTGCTTCCAACACAGGTAACAGACAGAAAAGTGAACGTGGGAAGAAGAAGGGGGTGGGGAGGCCGCCTCCATTCTGGGGATGTACACCTGCTGTACAGGGCCTTCAGAGCCCTGGACAAGATAGATGGGCTCGCTGTCAACAGCAATGCCCTCCTTCCCAGGCACCCCCACCCAGAAGACTGGGGCTTTGGACAATGGTTTATCTCCCCAGATAGACTATGAGCTCTGAAGGCAGCGTTCACTCCTCCCTTACTCCTAGAACAGAATCTGGTGCTAGTAAGTACTCAATATTAATGAGTAACCCAGTCTCCAAGACGTACGCCTTTCACAACCACTCCCTCCAGGGAACCAGGATGGGTGCTGGTGGTGTTTAGGGTGGGTTCTGGCTCCAGGGAAGGAGGTGGGCAGTCCCAGTAGTTTCAGGCAGCCTGGTTTGATGGCTCTGTGTTTCTCTGCCCCACCGCCTTTCCCTGATCTCACCCCACCCCACCTATCTTCAGGGCTAAAGCCCCCACAGGTCCCAGCCCTGGTGAGTCAGCTGCCCTGCAGACTTTGGAACCATCAGGATTTTAGAGGAAGGAGGTAGGAGGGTGGGGAAGGATGAGAGCCCAGGAGGCACGTCAGGGTTGAGGGCCACAGGTCTCTCCTACGTGGCCTGCTTTCCCGCTACCCCAGTGGTGGGAGAGGACAATCTGTTCCATGAAGCTCTGAAGCTCTCTGGAGCTCTTGTGGCTGCCTGCCTTGGGCTCCCTTGCTGGGACCCCCAGGACAAGGTTCCCACCACCACGGACAGCCCCCCAAACTCATGCCTCCATGGTACAAAACCTGTCCTGATACCTGCCACCTCCATGCCTCCCGGTCACACTGGTACCCTTGAGAGTAGGCTGTGGCTGACTCGGCCCTCGTCTCCTCTCTCTCCTCTCTCGTCTCATCTCGCAGAGCACACCAGACCCAGGGGCCCTGTGAATAGCCCCTCTACTGGCTCCCTCCTCCTCTCCCTCTCGCTTGACCCCATGGCTGGTGGCTCTGGGTAATAAGTAACCACCCACCCTTGAAGCCTGGGGTTCTGATGATAAGGAATTAATAAGCTTACCCATTTATTAGAATTTAAGATGACTAGATGGTTAAACTGTAAACTCCTTCACTAATTAAAAAAAAAAAAAAAAAGCGCAGAGGGGTCCTGCGGGGTGGGTGGTATGAATTCTGCATGAGGGGTGGGCAGCTGAGTTTCTCTACTCCTACGGGGTAACCCCCCTGCCCGTTTCTTACACACCACCCATACCCGCGGCACCCAATGCGGGCTCCACTGCCTCCGAGCATGATCCCACCCTACCCCTCTCCACAAAGCCCCCTGGCAGGATCCTCCTGAGGGCCAACCACCTGTCACAAAATCCTTCCTTATTGTCGGGACTTTCAGCTAAATCCCGCCGGCTGCACTCCAAGCCCATTTCCGCCGTTGCAGTCTCCAGCTGGTGACGGACAACAGCTGGCCTCCATCCTCCCTGGAATAAATTGTACCAGAAACTACCGGCAAAGTGGCACAGGCATTTCGGGGTGGATGGTACACCTCCCCCTTGCGGGAAGGGTTGGGGGGTGGGTGGCAGCTTCTACCTCCGTGGCCCCCAAAGCCCGGGTCAAATCAAGAAGACTGAGTCCGGATCAGAGGCAGGGGTCCAGACCGCAATGCCAGGCGACCGTGAGGATCCCGGGGCCAGATACAAGGAGCACCCCCCCACTCCCCAGACCACCATGGATTTCACACACTAATTGCACCAGCGTCTCTGGCCGCCAAGGCCCCGTTTGGAGATCACAGAAATGAGACACAAATAGGATCCCCAAAAGGTTGCGGGAAAGGAACAGGAGCCAGGTATACGCCACCAGTGCTGCCCCCCACCCGCTGGCCACTTGCCCCCACTGCCACCCCCACCCTGGCGGGGGCAGATCAGGCACAGCCGCCTCGGCCTTTTCCACCTCACAGGGAAGGGACGGTCCCCAGCCCACCTCCTGCCCCCAGCAGACTGGGGCGTGGACGTGACCGAGGTGAAGAAAAACACAGCCTTTCTGTGCTGAAGGTATGGAAAAATACAGGCAGGCCCTCCTAGCACAGAGGCTGGCTGAGGTGAGGGCTAGTGTGGGCCCTGGGTAGTGAGGCCCAGGACCGGGGGACAGGCCTGGTGACGCGCAATGGAAACGCTCCGGATGGCAGAGCCGGAGAGGCACGCCTGGGGGGACAGCCCCACTGCAAAACCCACGAGGCAGAAAGTGTCAGGACCACGGCTCGCCTTCTCGTTCACAAGGGCTGTGATTTTAAGCAAAAAGCATTTCGAGTCTGCTCCCCCGCTAACGCCCACCCAGGCTGTAGCAGCCCTCAATCTGGTTGGCAGGGTGCAGGAACAGCCAGGGCACAGGCCGGCAGGGGCCAGCTATCCCCCGGCCAGAAAAACCACAACCTCACTTCCTCACGTGTAAAACGGGACTGACGCTGCCTCCCTGCCGACTCTCAGGGGTATGGATCCGAAAGCTTGATTCATGAGGACGTGACAAGTACGAAGCAGGTACACAGGCAAAGCTAGAGCTGCTCCTAACTTACGAACTTCTGGCTTCTAAACGCCCAGTGTTGTCGGGGTAGGCTTTCTTTCAGACTCCTGAGGCATTGTGTGTGGCCAGGGAAGGCTCAAAGACAGGAAGGTAAGTGGCACCAGATTTCCAAGTCACCCAGAGGTCAGGCAGGACAGCGAAACCAGCTCCTCCCGTGGCTGCATCCTGTCTCCCCAGCAGAACTCAGTTTCCCACGAAACTCTACAGGGCAGGCTCGTCCTGAGAGGTCCATTTACCCTCAAGCCTGCTGAAGATGGCTGTCTGTCCTGGGCCACTGAGGGTGAACAAGTGACCCAACAGTGGGCTTCCAGCACACAGCCTCTCCCCTCCCAGGAAAAGGGGTGAGACAAGACGGCAGGATGTGAAGAGGGTTCCCTTCACCCTCACTCCCACCCAGCAGCCCTGGGGTATTCCCTTCTCTGGAGGGGCAAAAGTACAGCTGTGCTGGCCTGCTACGAATGCCACATCTGGCCGGGCACCAGCCCCAAGCCCCATGCAGAACCCACCCAGCCAACTTAACCCAAGGAAAGATGGGACCAGAAGCATGGACGACCTTCCTTTGCACTGCACAGCACAAAGCTGGGGCTACTGGTTTGCTAAGCATTTGCTGAGCACAGGCCATATGCCCTGCTGCTGTGAGCCCAATGAGGGAAGTGCAAGACACAGGCCCTGCCTAGGACTCGTGGTCCTAACTAGGGACAGGCAGGCAGACAGGAAGTTACATGATGGTGGACAACACAACAAAGCAGCGGCCAAATGTCGAGGCCAGGACAAGCCCTGGGGCTTGAACCGTGCCCTCATCCAATTCCCAACAACTGGGCACGAAGTAGGACAAGAAGCCCAAACACAGATGGGGAAACGGAGGCTCACAAAACACAAGGGGCTAGGGCAGAGCAATCTCCCAGCCAGATGCTTCCCCCAGCTCTGAAAACTGCCTGCCCTTCCTCCCCAGCCCCACCCTTGGGTTTTCCATCTTTCCTGGCCCGGGGCCCCCTACCATATACCCCAGAAGGAAGCTGGAAACCCCTACAAGTTCCATCAGTCACCCCTATTTCCATTCTTTCCACATTTGAGGTGGAAGATGTGTTCTCAGTTCTCACTGCAAGGGGAAGATGTGCCAGGTGGCCAGCAGATTCATCCAACCGGTGAATCTGAACTTCAGGTATAGGCTTTCCTCTCAAGGACCCAGGAAGAGTTGATGCTTCACTGGACACCAGCAGGCTGAGGGAATGGGGTAGAGCAGGTGATCAAAAGGAATTGAGACCCAAAAACAACAACTGGAGATCCATCCGTGAAACCTGACTCACACGCCATAGCCTGGTCCCACCTCCACTGAACCGAGCCTGACCCACGACACCAGGAACGACCCTCCCGCCAAACACACGGTCATCTGAGTCTCATGTGGCTCTGAGGGCCAGGCGGTCGGTCCACAGCTCTCTGCAATCTCGCACTTTCTGGGGCTGCGGGGGTGGGTGTGCTCACCTCAGAAGAGCTTGCAAGTTTCCAGTGGGTGGGACAGAGAAACCACCTCCTACAGGTTCTCGGCGCATCACGCTCCACGTTCTGCGGCGGCCAGGCCAGGCCAGCTCTCCCTCTCCCACACCAGAGCAGGAATGGAATTTGACTAGACACCGAGAGAAGCCAGTGTGCCATTAGAAACCTCAACAGATTCCTATCAACACTCCAGTGCTGTCCAAGAGAACTCTCTGTGCTCATGGAATGTTCTATATCTGAACAGTCCCATGTGGCTACCAAGCCTTTGAAATGGGGCCAGTGTGACTGAGGAACTAAATTTTAATTTAAAATTAGGCAGCCACAATATTTAGTATCGTGTTAAAATAAAATTAATTAGGAACATGTGGGCAGGGATTACCATACTGACACAGAGTCAAACATAAGCATCCTACCCAAATGCTGTCCTAGGCAGGGGTCTGTCTTCCCCTGGACCCTCAGGCCGTGCGTGGTCTGCGGCACGCTCCAGATTCTGAATTAGATGCATGCTGACCCAAATCTTGCCTGCTTGTGCTTTTTGTTCATCTGAAAGGCAGGGCAAGATCTCCCTGTACCCCAGTGGGGCTTGCCAGAGCTGGAAGCAACATGACACTGGTCCACGGGCCTCCGGAAGACACCACTCCCCTGCAGGGGACACGGACCCCAGGACTGGGTACAGCTGCTGGGGCTCCCCTGGCTCTGCTGGGTATCTCTTGGGGAACTATGCTCTCTTCTTGGTGACTGCCAACTCGCAAGTCCAGTCTCTAATGGCTTGGTCTGTGGGCCCAAGGGCCACCTGGTTTCCCTAGTCTGTGAGACCTTTCCCCTCCAAGTGTTCAATGGCACTGCTGCCTGGGACGTCGTCGCTTTGGCAGCGGAATTTAAGAGTAACAGCAAGCCAATGTTCCAGCAATCACAGAACTAATGCTGGGCTTCAAGGTGTGTCCTGTTAAAACTCCGGTTTGCTTTGTGCTTTGTGCACCTCATATGTTAAAAACAGCAAGCCTAGAAGTGGCTAATGATATATAAATTCAGTCTCTTTAAGGGGGATTCAACAGCGTTTCAGAAAACCTGGAAGTAAGAGAAAGAAAAAGGCAGCCACCATCATCCTGCCTCTACCTCAACACAAATCGTCTTCTGTTTTTACGTGGAGTCTCCATGACTCAATGCTAACAGAACCACATGCGAACTTGAGCGTCCTGGCTGGCTGCCCTCACCCCCAGTCCTGTTTTTGTCTACCTGGAAGCCTGGCTCACAGTTCAGTCCCAATTTGAGAAATACCAACTGAAGCCCTGGGAGGCCACCCCTGCCCCCCCAGGGCCCGGGCAGCTCCAGCACCAACCAAGTGTCCCTGTGGGAGTCTGTCTGAGGGGTCCCATCCCCAGGCCACACAGCCCAAGACAGTGCAGAGCAGTTGAGGGGAGAGGCATGAAGGGGTGTGTCCATAGACATAAGATCAGCTTCAGGAAGGGGAATTTTTTAAGACCTGTAGACGATGACCCCAATACAGAGCTGAGGAGCCAGAGGACTTGGCCATATACAGCTCTCAGTGCTGGAACTTTCCAAAAAGACAGGGCATGCCAAAACTGAGATCTGTGAACTCTGAATCCTCAGCAGGCTTGGTGCAGGTGGGGACCTTCTAGAGCAAAACCCAAAAGTGCCTCCCATGACTCTGACGATGTCCTGCCCCAGCACCGCGGAGCCACACCCAGGGAGACGGTGACACTTCATGGGGAACCTCTTGACCTGTCCCAAGAGGGCAGTGCACACAGGAGGATCACAGGGGTGTGGGCAGTCACAGAGCGTCTGCTGGGTGGACAAAGAATCTGGTCAAGCAAGATCCCCACTGGGAAGAAGGCTAGGGACAGTTTTCCAGATTGGAGGTGGGCCTAACTGGAAGGCAAAAGAGGGCTGTGCTGGTCCTGCTTCTGGTATTTGGGGGCTGGTGGAAGACAAGCCAAAGGAGAGAGAAATACAGTGTCATGGTTCAGGGTGATCGTTAATAATTACTCCCTCACACTGCGCTAGGTTTGCGATCCGATGGGGCACAGGCTGAGGGCCTTGTGGAGCAGGAGAGGAGTACACACAAGTCAAAACGCAAGGTGCTCTGATGCCCCGGGGTGGGGAGGTGGTGCCGAGGGTGCCGAGGCTCAAAGAAAAAAGCTAACCTCTAGAGAAAGGGGAGCCTTCCCTGTCAGCTTCTCCTACGGCAACTCTTCTACCTTGGGGCACCTGAGGCCCCCGCAACATGCCACATGGCTACTTCATTGTCCTCAATATATACTGCATGGCCTCACCCCACCTCAAAAGCAGGGCCAGTAACTAATTCTTCCCTTAATTTCCAAAATCCTTAAACCAGCACTGGTTTAAGCATACAGCAGGTGCTCAGTAAGTGCCTAATCAGCTTTAGTGAGCAAGTCCTTGGTTCAGAGAGGGGCGGTGACCTGGTCTAGTCACACAGCAAGTCAGCTGAGCCAGCCCCAGAACCCAGCTCTGCCTTCCAGTCCCCAGCTCACTAAGTAGATCTCTGGGCTGCGGCTAGAGTCTGGGGGATGGGAGAGATGGGGTGTTGAAAAGCTGATAATCAGGACACCCTCCCTTTTCCTGCTCCCCAGGGGGGTGCTGACAAGACACTACTGCATCAGCGTGCCCCACTTAGCCCACTCAGCACTTATCCCTCAGCGAGAGGCAGCCACTGCTCCAGGGGGCCGGGATGCTGAGAAGGGAAGGGCATCCTTCCAAAGCTAACACTGTCAGGATGCATTCCACGACCCAGGAGGCAAGAGCTTTATTTGAACAGCAGAGATGGGAAAGGTATGGGGCTGCTGTTCTTTCTCTTCTGGAGGGTCTGTGAACAGGTGCCATCCTGCACCTGGGATGTGAGAGGATCCAGAACCTTGCACTAGACACAAAGGACACCCCAGCCCAAATGAACATTCAAGTCCATAAAGGGCTGGCTCTGTGGTCCTCAACATGCTGCGGCATCGCCCATCTCTGTCATCAGTCATGCAGACAATGTCTGGGTGGCACTTCCATCCACTCCAGGAGAATGGCAAGACTAAAACTAATGCCTCCCTAGGTGCAGGCCAGGGTCTTGCTGGGGGTTGTCCCTGGGGAAGCCAAATGGGGATATATGTCACAAGTATGGGTTTAGCTGCTGAGGAAGGAGCAGGTAATATGGCACTCAGATGGAAACCCCACAGCCAACCAGCAACTGCACGTCCCTCCTCCAACTCCTTGATTCTCTCTTGAAGGCTCGGGTCTCTGGGTCGCCCGACCCATAAATCTTGTCACGAAGGGTCGGGGCCTGTTAGGTCTGTAAGGATGCTGGAGGAAAGGAGATGAGGGCAGGAGGGGGGTTGACAGCCTCAACTCAGAATTATGACACCCACTTATAACCCAAGATTTCCTGCTTTAAAACTTTCCATGCCGTAAATGGCAAATAAACCTATATATGGTCAATGTGGTCGGGAATACAGTGGTGTCAGAACCCACAAGGCTGCAGAACGCAAAGCCAGCAAAGCATGCATGGAACACTTGGGGTACGAAGAGCCAATGGGCCCCAAATAGAAAGTCCAGCCCCAAAGAGTGACTAGTCAGATGGGTAGGACTGGTGATGATTTAGGACCTCGCAGAGTCTAAGTGAGAGCCCCCTTGATGGAGCTCTGGCTCTAGACTCAGAAGCCTGGGCTCAGGCCACTAACTAGCTGTGTGACCTTGGTTATGTCATTTAATCTCTCTGCCTCAGATGCCTTATCTACACAATGAGGTTACCCACAGCTGCTATCTTACCATGGCTGGGGGAGTCGATGCCATGTGGTGATGGCCCTTGCCTGGCCTACAACGCCCTTTCCCTCACCAATGTCAGCCACCGCTACTCCTATGGTGTGACTATTGCTCTGGCCCCGCTGCCACCCTTCCCCAGAGCAATTTACGTTAGGGGTGGACACAGATCTCGAGTTCTTGGTAAAAACAGTAAACTTGCTGTAGTTTTACAACACCTCACCACCCTGAAGAGATGGCCTTTTGTCTCTAATCGAGACCTAAGGGGATCAAGGGGA
Source organism: Canis lupus baileyi (assembly GCF_048164855.1). Lineage (NCBI taxonomy): Eukaryota > Metazoa > Chordata > Mammalia > Carnivora > Canidae > Canis > Canis lupus. Next base: position 64,429,498 of record NC_132844.1, on the reverse strand, counting down.
GGGGTCCAGAAAGAGGCTGAGACCACGTGGGTGGGAGAGTCCAAATCACAGAGGCCACTGCAAGAATGCTGGCTGGCTCCCTTCTGAGGGAGAGGCCACTGAGGGTTTTCTGAGTTGGGGGTCATGACCTGAGTCTATGAAGGACCCCTTCCCCCCCTTACTGATGTGACACCAGCCAGGAGAGCTATTAGGAGGTGTGGCAGTCACCTTTCAATCTACCTCTTGGGGACACTGCTTCCAAGAAGCCTTCCCTAATTGCCCCACTTAGCTCTAATTACTCCTTTATTGTGCTTCCCAGCCCCCGGTGAGCACAGTAACCTGGGAAAAGTTACATAACCTCCTAAGGTCTGGGCCTTGGCTCCAGGGCTGAACAGGGAGGCCAGTTAAGTAACCACTAAGCTCCCTCCGGCCTCACAATTTATGATTTGCCGCCAGAAGTGCCCAGAGCCTGATTCTCCTCCCCCATCAACCATGCCTGCCAACCTCCAAGAGTGGTGGGGGCGGGGGGGGGGGCATATTCTGGAAAAACCAGCCAACAACAGCTCCTTGGGTGCAAACACTTGGGGTGTGGGGTCCTGTGATAGGGAAACTCCCTAGAAGGCACCAGATCCTTTCTGCTCCAGGCTCTGGTTGGTCCCGAAAAACATCCTCCCTTCTGAGCCTACAGTTACCAACCATCTCCACTCTTGCCTCTTGTTTTAGAAAAACTCACTAGTTAGGGTGGGGAAGCTGGCACTCAAGATCACAAGGAGTGTGCTAGGCAGGTTAAAAAAATCGGGCAGGCCAGGTTAGTGTGAGTAGAATCCGTGCTCTGCAACCTACAAGACCGTTATGATTTTGATGTAAAGGCGATTTAGAAGGGGATTAGAGGGGAACCTGGTGGCTCAGTGACATGTCTGCCTTTGGCTCAGGACGTGATCCTGGAGTACTGGGATTGACTCCTGCATCTAGCCCCCTGCAAAGAGACTGCTTCTCTTCCCTCTGCCTATGTCTCTGCCTCTCTCTGTGTCCCTTATGAATAAATATATAAAATCTTAAAAAAGGTTGGCGGGAGGGTGATTAGAGGCAGGGTGACAAATGGCTTGGTGGGAAAAGCTCTGGGCCTACGCAAGCTAAGCTAGTTTACCCTGGGCTTAGTTCCACAGTCTGTCCCTAGCTCCTCACAGGCCTTGGTTTTCCTATCTAGCAAATGGGATGGTGTTTCACCGCCACACTTTAGTCCAGCCCGGAGAGGCCACAGGAAGGCACCTCAGATAAACAAGTCTATGGCGACCCATGGCAAAGCCAAGGGTGGGAATCTGAGCAGGGTATCTGCAAGCTTCTTAGGGGTCATCCAGTTGCTAAAGGCAACTCCGTTCAATGGGGCTCACATCCTTGGTCTGCTGTGGAGGGGTACCCTGTGAGGGCCATCAGGGGAAAAGGAGCCCGACACAGGCTCCAGCCGAGCCAGAGTTATCAGGTCAGAACATGTCCCTCTCCCCTGAACAGCCCAGCCTTCCTCCTGTTCCTCCTCAGAAGGCTCTGAAGATGAAACCGTTTCCACAAGTGAGGGGCAGGGGCTGTTTCTTCCCTCCCCCAGCACGTCCACTTGCCCTTTTGGTTTCCACAGTACATGGTCTGAAGACATTCCCCAGAAGGCAGGGATGAGGTTCCTGCTCTTTGCAGCAGGTCTCAAACAGGTTTGGGCACATAGTATGTGCTTAGTAAATATCTGCTGAATGAAGGACTGGATGGCTATTTGCTCCTCTACGTTGAGTTCCTTGAAAGCAGAAACCACAGCCACCCTGGCCCCGGAGGACAGATCTATTAAAGGCCCTCATGCCCATTGGCCTGGTTAATCCCAAGGGAAAGGACTTTAGGAAAAGTTTATAAAATAAGGGGTAGGACAGAGGAAGCAGAGAAGGGGGTTTCTAGAGATAAAGACTCAGAGTGGGACAGCTGTTCCAAGTTCCTCAAAAAAGAGGTCACAAGAACCGAATCTAAGGTTAACTTGGAGCTGACTGCCCAGCCAAAGTGAGTGACCTCCGTGCATGCTTTGTCCTACGATCTTTCTCCCACTGAGATGAGTAGCATTGCTCCCACTTTCCAATGCAGCAATGTGATCAGGGTCACATAGTTTGCAAAGGCGCTGTGACTTGAAAGCCCATCCTTTTTTGTTTGTTTGTTTACTTAAGAATCCATTTTATTTATTTTTTTATAAATTGATTTTTTATTGGTGTTCAATTTGCCAGCATATAGAATAACAACCAGTGCTCATCCCGTCAAGTGCCCCCCTCAGTGCCCGTCACCCACTCACCCCCACCTCCCGCCCTCCTCCCCTTCCACCACCCCTAGTTCATTTCCCAGAGTTAAGAGTCTTTCATGTTCTGTCTCCCTTTCTGATATTTCCCACACATTTTTTCTCCGTTCCCCATTATTCCATTTCACTACTTTTTATATTCCCCAAAAGAATGAGACCATATAATGTTTGTCCTTCTCCGATTGACTTATTTCACTCAGCATAATGCCCTCCAGTTCCATCCACGTCAAAGCAAATGGTGGGTATTTGTCGTTTCTAATGGCTGAGTGATATTCCATTGTATACATAAACCACATCTCTATACATTCATCTTTCAATGGACACCGAGGCTCCTTCCACAGTTTGGCTATTGTGGACATTGCTGCTAGAAACATCGGGGTCCAGGTGTCCCGGCGTTTCATTGCATCTGTATCTTTGGGGTAAATCCCCAGCAGTTGAAAGCCCATCCTTAACCACTAGGCAATGTGACCCCACCTCATGAGGCTTGAAGGGGAAAGTGGGAGCACATTTCGATAATGGCACTACCCCCCTTCTCCCCCTCCTCGCCACGATTCTAACTAAGCCTATGAGACCAGAGGCCAGAGTCTGGGCCTGGCTCAATTCACCTAGACAAGTGTCTTGATCTTGAAGAGGTCCGGCCCCTCCCGACCGGACTTCGAAATGGAAGGTCCACATGGCTCTTAGCATCATCCCCTCAGAGCCAGGCACACCACCAGCCACCTGGGGCCCACCAGACATGGTGAGGCTATCAGTGGTCAATTAAACCCCACAGGCTTTTTGCACATTTCTGTGGAGTAGGGCCAAGGGTGAAGAGACATGTCCCTGCCTGCGCAGGACTCCTCAGTCTAGCTGGGCCTAATTTAACTCCAAGCACTCCAAACTGTCTTGAATGAATGGATGAATTTACTTGTAGGAAGGGGATCTAGAGAAGTGAAATCTGGCCAGAGTCGCACAGCAAAAACCAGTACTGTAGGCAGAACTGGAACCATGTTAGAATCAACTACTGGGGGGCTCCCTAGGTGGCTCACCGGTTTAGCGTCTGTCTTCGGCCCAGGGCCTGATCCCGGGGTCCTGGGATCGAGTCCCACATTGGGCTCCCTGTGTGGGGTCTGCTTCTCCCTCTGCCTGTATCTGCCTCTCTCTCTCTCATAAATAAATAAATAAATAAATAAATAAATAAATAAATAAATAAATAAATAAAATCTTAAAAAAAAAAAAAAAGAATCAACTACTGGGGACGCCTGGGTGGCTCAGTGGTTGAGCATCTGCCTTTGGCTCAGGTCATGATGCCAGAGTCCTGGGATCAAAACCCGCATCCAGGCTCCCTGCATGGAGCCTGCTTCTCCCTCTGCCTGTGTCTCCGCCTCTCTCATGAATAAATAAATAAAATCTTAAAAAAAAAAAAAGAATCAGCCACTGCCTACACAGTGGTTCAGATCCAAGTCTGTCAGACCCAGACCCAAGCACAGGTCTACACTGACGAAAGGAGGGGCTCTCTACCAGATACTATCCCTGCCATCAAGCACTCCTGCAGGGCTTTCCCCTGGGGTTGGGTGGGGGCGAGAGGGGGATGGAGGGAAGCCTCTCCCTCCCAGGAGGGGCCTAGCTAAGCAGCTGCAGCCAGATTACACTGGGCCACAGGAGGTGACAACAGCCACAGTATGCAATCCTGCCTAAATATTTCAGCAGGAAACCCAAATATTTAGATGGAGGAGAGGAAAAATAGAATGTACATTTCAAAGCCAATCAAAGGGACCTGTCTACCAAAGGCTCTCTGGGAGAGGAAGTGGGTGGTGCCTGCCCCGTACAAGGGTACAACTCTGACCCCAGATCCTGTGTGATCACCACCCAGGGAGGACACCCAGGAGGCCATCTGCACCTGGAATCATCCGGAATGGAAAAGGTTTGATCAGAGCCTGGGACACTGCCAGGACTGAGCAGAGAAACCCTTGCCACCCTTCTCCCAGCAGGGTGGGAGAAAGAGAAGAAAGAGAAGAGGGGACACCTTCCACATTTTTAGATGTTGACCATTCTTTCTTTTGAGGGGAGAGTTGTGGGTGAACTTGAAAGAAATGGGAAATGTTGGGCGACTCCACGAGGAGGAATTTGGTGGGCGATATCATCCGTATCTCCATCTCCAGATCAGGAGATCACTCCGTGGTGGGGCCTGAAGCAGGCATATAGAGAAAGAGAGGCACAGCAGCTGATAGGCAGCAGGTCATCGGCCGCATGTGCCAGACATTCTGCCAAGTGTATTTACGTGGATTCTGTAGACACGAGGGAGATACTATACTACTTCCCATTTCACAGATGAGGAGGCTGACCTGCTCAAGGTTTTGGAGCTAGGTAATAAGCATCCTGAAAGCTGTCCCACATACCTAAGGCTCAGAAGGCACCACACAAGGCTAACCCTTTCCTGCCCCCAGGCCTTTGCTCCTTGTTTTTTTCCACCTTTCCACCCCACAAAGAACAAAAAGTTTCAGCATGTGGATTCTAGGTTCAAATTCTCATTCTTCCACTTCATAGATGTACAAACTCTAGGCTGAACCTCTGTGGTCCATTCTGTTGCTCCTACCAGCATGTAGTGCTGGTAAGAGAGCACCTACTGCAGAAGCTGCTGCATAGATGATGATGATGCACAAAATAGTTCACAAAGCCGGTGGCTAAAGCAAATGCTAGGCTCGCACCCCCCCACGCCCCCTCCCAGTACTCCAACCTCCTGGCTCTGCAATCAACAAGGCAGGGTGAGTCTCAGCCTCTAGTTAGCCATTTGAACCCCGGCAAATCGCGTGGCCTCCATTTTCCTAGAAAACAGGTATAGCAGTAACTTTTAACCCACTAGACTGTTTTAATGAGACACTAGTTAAAGAACCAGCCCGATGCCTGGCATGCAGTCAGAATTCAGCAGGATGCTCACAGGGGCTGCTACTCATCTTCCCAGCTTGCCTTAAGTTCCTGCTTCTTTAAATTCAAGAGTAGAAATTAATTTCTCAATGGTTCACCCTTAGAACCTCCAGGTTACCAATGTCAACCAGGGGACAGCTTCTTTACTTTTCTTCTTCTAGATTAGGGGCTCCCTGAGGGCAGGATTATGTGTTGTTCAGAGCCAGATCCCCTACAGGCCAAGGAGTTTTAGAGGCTCAGGAAACAGGAACTGAATCCTCTGAGGCCCTGTGACCCTCGTCCATCTCTCTGGCCTCGACCATCTGCAACCCATCACTCAGCACCAGGACCGCATTTCCTCTCATTTCACCACTATGACGGTCTCTCTCCCCAGTGAGGCTGAGCTCCTGAGGGCTAAGGCTCCCTGTCTGGTTTCTGAGGCTTCAGCACACATAAAAATGCTAGCCAGCAGGGAGGCCCCTCTGTGAGCCACCCTTTCTTTGCCCAGATCTCCAAAATTTAGGGACCAGATTAATTCCTCATCAAAAACTCAGAGGCCCTGCAGCTGTACAGAGCTGGAGTATACCATCCCTACTTTTACATAAAGGGACAACTAAGACATAATCTGGAAAGGTAACCAAATAAGGAGTGGGGATGGCTTTGGCAGGGACCTAGACCTGACCCTCCAAGGGGCTCATGGTGAGAAGGTGTCCTAATTGAAAGCTGGGGATGGGAGTGTGAGGGGAGGATGGGGGGGGGCTCTTTTTTGGGGGGGGAGGCTGTGGGCTCTGTGGGCTTTGGTGGAATAACCCACATTTCATCACATCAGTAGGAGGAAGGGAGGAAGAATCCTTATCAGAACACCCATGAGGTGAAGGGATCAGCCCACAGAAATGCTGTTAATTTAGAGGCGAATACTCCACTTCTTTTAAGTTGCAATGCTTGTGAAGAACAGGGAACTTTTTGAAATGCTGCTCACTCACTTACTTAAATTGCAAACATTTGGTCAGTTCAAATTCCTTGGCTAAACCCAGAGGGCTGCATCAACTGACCCTCACCTCTCAGCCCTGTGGCAGCAGCCCTGGACCATCACACAGTTATACTCCTCCCTGAGGGCTGTGGGCAAGAAAGTTCCACCATCACCCCCCCTTATTTGTCTAACTCTTTAAAAATCTGGTTGATACACACCCAGAAGAGGGAATCTGGATCATATGGTTCCACTTTTAATTTCCTAAGGAACCTCTTCTAACACTGTTTTCCATAGTGGTTGCACCATTTTACTCCAAGAGACAAATACTATATGATTCCACTTGAAAGGTATTCAGAATAATCAAAGTCACAAGAACAGAAGTAGATTGTGCATTACCAGGGACTGGGGGAGAGGGGAAAGAGGAGTTGTTTAGTGGGGATAGAATCTGTTTTGCAAGACAAAAAAGTTCTGGAGATCTATTTCACAACCCTGTGAATATACTTAACATGAATGAACTGTACTTTTAAAAATGGTTAAGATGGGGTAAAAAAAAAAAAAGGATAAGATAGCAAACTCTGTTATGTGGGGTTTTTTTTTTTTTACCACATAACGAGCACTTACTATATGTGCCAAGCACGGGTCTAGGTAAACCAGGAGGGTGATACTGTGGCATGGCTTCAGAGGCCAGCCCATAACCATCACACATGCTACATGGATGGGACTCTCAGCAACAGCAAGGGGCCTGCAGCTGGTGGGGCAAGTGGCACTTAGAGGGTAGGTAGCATGTCCTCTATCCATGTCAACCCATCCTTGGGGAGGATAGACAGATCAGGCCTCCTCTGCCCTATTCTAAGAGTACCAGGGAACCCTCAGTGAGGTCTCCAAGGAGACTCGCCTCGTCCTGCTCCATTCCCCAAAAGAAACACGGGAAGGAGGCAAACCTACTTTTTACACACCTTCTTGTAGTACCCAGCACATTTGGCCTCTCTATCACCCAGTTCTGGCCACGTCCTTCTTGAAGCCCCAGTTGGATCTAGCACTTCAATCTGTAGAAAGACTCTGTCAGGGGTTTTGTCTCAGGAGTGGGGCTCCTCTGCTCCCCAAAGCCTTATATTTCCCTATTCCCCACCCCCACCACACATAGAGTTCAGAGGCTGAGCCCAATCTGACAGCAAACAGCCAAGTTCAAGATGAAAGCCCTTGGCCTGAGGTCAGAGCCAGCCAAGCACAGCATCCAAAACTGGAAGATTGTTTCTTTTAAACGGGAGACTATAAATAGGGCAAAACCCCAGGAAAATACTTAGAAGCAACAGTCCTCACCTCCCTTGCACCCCCTCCTATAGGACTCTCCCCACCCCCACTAGAACCTTTCAACACTTGCTAATTCCCACCCTAGATGATAAGTCTCTAATACCACGCCATCTGTAATCATCCCAAGGGCTCTAGTAAAACTCCCAAAACGATTCAATACAAATTCACTTTAACTGTCAAAACTCTAACTAGAGCAGTTAACTGAGGCAGATTTATCGATTTAAGAATTCTTATTTTTTTGGCTGCCCTCAACTTTGAGCAGAACATAAACAAATGAGCCATTAGGAGGGGACCTCTTTCGTCCATTTCCTCTCAAAAACCAGACTTCTCTACTTTTCCACTTCTGCAGTTCTAGACAGTGAGGATCCAAATTCAAACTAATGACGTGGAGGCCTCCATGATCTTGGATAATCAAAAGATCTATTGTGTTCCTTTACTTACAAAAGCAGTTAAGAGGACCAGTGTGCTTTACAATTTCCAACAAGGCTCGAAACAAAAGAGGTTTTCATGTTAACCCTCAATTCTCAAAAAAACTCAATTAATGTGCCCCATTCTCAGCATTTTGGTCAGATGTAATTTTAGCACATAATTCCTGGTTATATATTTCAAATTTTAGGAGTAGGATTGGTGTTAGTAACTCGAGGTCAGACCTTTAAAATTGGGATCAGCCTGACTAGTGTAGACTGGAACAGGTATAGAGTAGGAAGGGTCCAGTAAATAAAAGGAGAGGGTTCTGGCACATATGGAAAACCTCCAAATATGATAATGCAGTCTGAAGCTGGCAAGGAGGCCAGTAGGATCCAAAAAGGCTTCTGGGAACTGGTCAACTATGTGAGAAGTCTAGAAAACCCATCCTGTCATGGTTGAGTTTATTCATCCTTTTTCTCAGAAGCCAGTCTCAGCCTGGCAGTGTCTTCATCCTGTCTTTGCACTCCCAGAGCCTTGCCTCGTGCCTGGCACACAGTGGGCACTTAATAAAGGCTTGCTGACTAATTCTCGTGTACTCTGGAATACAACAGTGTGAAACCTGACTCTGCACCATATAATCCCGGGCAAGTTACATCACTGTCCTCATCTATAAAAGGGGGTGGTCACCAAGATTAAATTAAAATAAGACTATTTACAAGGTGCTTATTCGAAGCTCTGGTGCACAGTGAGTTCTCAAATCCTTCCTGTTTATGAACACTGCACACCAGAAGTGAAGGCTGAGAAAGGTTGACTGCTCCCCTTCACCCTAACTCTTTGCTTTTTTGTGCTGCCAAGGGAGGGGTGGACTGATGCTTACCGCAGCCACAGAGGAGCTGCTGGCTGGGCCAGGCCCAACGCAGGAGGCCTGCATGCCAATGCTTGTTCCAGAGGAAATAAAAAATAGAATTTCCCAGCCGACCAGTGTCCACCTGAACCCATTCACTTAGCTCACTTACAGACCAACCATTCAACAGCTTCACATGCCTAAGGAGGGCAAAGGTGTAAAAGCAGCAGGCTCTGAGGCAGACTGCCTGGTTCCCACCCCAGGCTGTGCACTCCTGCGGTGTAACCAAGGCCACTCCAAGGTCCCTGAGCTTCAGTTTCCTTATCTGAATGCACAAGGTGGCTATAAGGAGTACCTGAAGGAATACAGGTAAAACATTCGGTCAATGTGTGCTCAATAAGCGCTAACAGGGGGAGCACATGCTGGCTCTCCTAAGTCACATCTGTACACATCTTGCCTAATGTTTCTACTTGACCTGATCCTCACAGGACCCTCATTTTGTAGACAAGAAGAGGCAAATTTAAATGGCTTGATGGGTAAATGGCCAAGCCAGATGGCAAAATTGCCCGTGTCCTCTCTCATAAAATCCACATACCTCCCACCATGCCCAACTCACAAGGTATTCAGACAATGCTAACTGCCTTTGTTGGGAACCTCTGCAATTTAGCAAGAGGCCAGGGGAACAAGGCTTGGGAGCAAGGTTCCAAGGTGGTTCTGAAGGCAGGAAGGAGGGCGACCACGTGGTCTGAGGCCAGTAGGGGTGGGGAGGCTCGAGGTTTGAAAGTTGGCCTCCATTTCAGTTCAACCACAGCTTGAACAGGGAGGAAGTACCTGAGAACTTGGGGCCTATTTCCAAAGATCTAACGAAAAGTGAGGGGTGTGTTGCCTTGATTCCCTTAGCATGCTTTTAAAATCATGTGCAATTTCCAGCAAAAATAAAACCCCAAACCAGACTGCACCCCCTTCCCTTCTAACAACCCCTCCCAAGAGCCTGCCCCAACCCCAGGAATTCCTAGTGTGGGACTTCTTTAGGATAACAAAGGTGATTCAGAACCTGACAAAACACAGGACCTCAGGTGTGAAAGCCCCGGGGCAGGGGCCGATGGGAAAGAAGTTTGAATTTTAAAGACTGAGTCTTTGGTTTTTTGTTTGTTTTTTTTTTTTCTTAAACCAATTTCCTGGGGCCTCAGGCAATGCTTCAAGTCACAGAACAGAAAGCAGAGCCAGGCAGCAGATTTCAGCAGACTAAAAAGTGACGCTAGCAAAATGCTTCCCCTGGTCAGTTGTCCATTTCTTGGGTTTTTCCTATGATGGGAGGGGACTCATCCAGTTGGAGGTCTGAGAGTTTTCTGGCCAGGGATGATGAACAGGGCTGTCCTTAATCATCTCCAAATCAGAAATGGCCTGATGCTCAAATCTAAAAGTTACCTGCCCACTTTGGGGGCAATCTTTGGTAGGTTTAAGAGGACCTCCAAATAAGAGGCATTTTGTTTGCTCAAACACCTAAGAAAGCTATCTAACTTCCAAAGCTACTACCACCAGCTGCACCCGGCTGCCTTACCCTGACCCCCCCCCCCCTTTCCCTTCTCCTTGGGTTTTGAAGTTTATTTTCCCACATTCAGCCTTGAATTCTTTCCTTCCTTCCCCTGCTGCGGCGAAGAGGGAAACACTTCGAGGGCAGCTTGATTCTTCATCACCCACGCCTGCCCTCCTCCCCCTCTAAACAAAGCCCTAGAACAAACTAAACAACAACTCGTTCTCCTGGGGAATTGTTTCCTCAAGGGAAATTATAAAGTGACCCCTCCCCAATATGCACGCACAGGGCAGACACACTCCTCCAAAGAAGCTCCTGCTACTGGGGGCTAAAAACACCCAATTACCCTCTAAGGCTCATCCTCCCCACCGAACCGAACCTGTACTGGGCCGCCACTCTGGGGACTGACTGCTACAGGTCCAGAGACTCTCCCTACTAAAATCCAACACCCAACCTGCGGGCCTTCGCTGCCTCTCCTGCTGGCCAGAGAGGTCAAGTCTTTCCTTGCCCAGCTGCTCATCCGTACCTAGATGCTCACGTGTGGGAATGTCCATTGATTTCAGAACAAAAAGGAGGTAGCAAAGGCAAGACATCCTCCTGTTTTCCAAAGCTTTCAACTTTCCAACGGTCCAGGAATGGAAAGAATGATGAAGACAGGAGAGACATAATACCAATCTAATGGGAGACAACTAGACCACCATAAAATGTTGGGAGGGGGGAGGCGGGCTGCTGCAGATTGAACGCTGTTCCTCATCAAACCTCCTTTGTGGCATCTTTCATCCCAAGAGAAAAATGTAACACCTTGGACAGTCTACCTACCCCTAGTCCACCCCACAATCTAGAGCCTTCACCAGCTCTTATATCCAGGTCCTGATCCTTCCACTGGAGAGAGGCCATTAATGCAGGCCAAGAGGGTGAGTGGTTAAGGCTAAGAGCCTCTGAGAAACGAGAGCAGAGGGCCCCGGTCCCCAAACAGACCCAAGGTCCCAGCCACCATGATCAGCCCCCAGTTTATCCCAGTAAGGTCAAAGCGTCAACCAGAAGATGAGAGGTTCTCAAAGCCAACACAGAGGAGACTCTCCCCCGCTCCAACACCTCTCATTCTGCTCAACCTCTCCTTCCCCCTAAAAAAGGATGCGCTGGGTTTTGCTCTTTTGTTCAACCTGCTACTTTCACAAACTTTTTAGCTCCAAGCCCTGGGGGAGGAGGGGGGCTGTCTCCGCGAGATAAGCCCTGGCGGAAGCCTGAGCGCGTCCCCTGCATTCTGGCCGTCAGCGCCCGAAGCCGGGTGCTGGGGCCGGACGGAGCCCCCTACCCACTTCCTGAGCCGAGGACGCGGGTGCGCGGGGAGGCTGTGCTCAGGCTGGGGCTGGGGGACCCTCCAGCAACTCCGCCGGGCTCCCGTTCGCGAAGAAAAACCGGGCGGGCGCGGCACGGGTCTGGCGCTGGGAGGTGGAGATGCGAAGGGGTGGCACCGGCTCGACTCCCCAACTCCGGGAGCGTCTCCAAGTGAAGAAAGATAAACGCCTTTATCCGCCCTACAGCCCCCTTCCAACCAGGGAGGTGCCCGCAGGCTCACACGGAGCCGCCGCGCGGCCCGGTTCACCCGGGGGTCAACCCCAACCTCTTCTCTCTGGACAAACCGGCTTCCCGAAGAGTCTCCGCGTGTGGGTGACTCCGGTGTCTACGGATGAGCGCCGGGTCCCGGCAGCCAGACCCCTGCGAGGCCGGACCGCTCCTGCCCTGCCGCCCCCTGCACTCCCCGCGGGGGCTGTGGGTGCTCCGGAGCCGTGAAGGGCCTCCCGCAGCGCCCCTGGCGCCCTGGCCCGCTTCGAGCGCCTGCAGGGGCACGGGCGACCGCTCACCTGCAAGATCTTGTCCAGGCCCTCCTGGCCCAGGCACGGGAACTCCTTGAGCAGATGCACTTTCTGCGTATAGTAGTTTTGCTTGGCCTCCTTCCAGTGCGGCTCCTCGAGCACCTCGAAGATCGCTGCCCCGATGGCCAGGTAGAAGATGATGGCCGAGGTGAGCAGGGGGCCCCTGTCCACCATGGCTCCCGGGCGGCCGCCTCCCGGACTGAGTCGCCCCTAGCCCCAGCGGCTCCGCGTCCACCCGCCCTCCAGCCTCTGGAAACAGCTGTTTGAATTTGGAGCTCCGCATGCGCAGTGCCCTATCCCCCCCTCACCCCCCGGCGCCGCTCCCGGGACAAACTCGCTCGGTCGACTTGGCCCGCCGAGCGCCGGTAACTGTACGGAGCCTCGCTCCCGCGGGCGGGGGAGGGTGGGCGGACACCACGTGGGGGGGCAAGGGGGCGCCCTGGCTCGCACCCGCAAGAGGAACTGGGGGAACTCAAGGCCGGACCCTGGGGAGACACGTGGGCCGTCCGCCGCCAGCCACCGCAGTGTGCGCCGCGCCCGCCTCCGCGCGCCTCTTTAACCAGCGCCCGGTGCGCGCGCCCTCCCGCGCCCGGGCCCGCGGGGGAGGGGCCCGGACAGGCCCCGCCCCCGCCCGCGCAGGCCCCGCCCCGCGCAGGCCCCGCCCCCCGTGCCGGCCCCGCCCCGCGCAGGCCCCGCCCCCGTGCCGGCCCCGCCGCTGGCGGGAGAGTCCTCCTCCGAGGTGCGCGCCGGCGAATTCGGTGCTCGGAGCGCTCCCCGGGCGGCCGCCGGGACTGGCGCTTGGTATTAGGGTGCTGGTGCCACTAACTAAGGTGAGCGTGCACCTGATGGCCAGGGTCGGAACGTTACTACTCTCATTAGCTTCATTGTAACTCAATTTCCATCCCCCCTGACGTTTCTGCAGAGAAAGCTCGGATTCTCTCCGTCTCTTGCTCCTACACCCTCCTGTAGGCCCGGGGAAAGCTAAGATTAGAAAGGGACTGCAGAGGCTGTAGAGACTCAGAGTATCAGGAACGAATCCAGCCCCAAAAGTGAGACTCTCGGGGATCCCTGGGTGGCGCAGCGGTTTAGCGCCTGCCTTTGGCCCAGGGAGTGATCCTGGAGTCCCTGGATCCATCCCGCGATCGAGTCCCACGTCGGGCTCCCTGCATGGAGCCTGCTTCTCCCTCCTCCTGTGTCTCTGCCTCTGTGTGTGTGTGTGTGTCTATCATAAATAAATAAATAAATAAATAAATAAATAAATAAATAAATAAATAAATCTTTAAAAAAGAAAAGTGAGACTCTCCCCTCTTGCCCCATTCTTACCTGCCCTGGTGCCCTCCCCACCCCGCCACATAGGGATGGAGTAGTTGAGGCTGCACTATTGTAGACGCCTCCCAGCCACACGCACTGCAGCTCTCCAGGAAATACCTAACCCCCCCCCATACTTCCAAACCTATTCTGCAATCCTCATCCACACCCACGCACATGCAGTCATCCCCCTCGTTGGGAGATATTTTCTTCTGATATATGATACAACTCTAATATACCATATAACAGTAAAATGACCCCTGGGGGTTGGGGAATCCAGATTGTTCAATCACATATCCCCAGACTGTTCCCCAGTGGACACTCCATAAGCATTTGTGCAATGAAGGAGTGAATGAATTTGTCACCAAAACACACACTGAGGACATTTCTCACTCATCTTGCTACCATTTACTGGGCATCCATGAACCCCAGGCAGTACTACATCCTTTCCATGCATCACAAGGGGGGGCCTATAATTATACCAATCTTGCACTGAAGGCATCCAAGCTGTGTTAGGTTAGCTTGTTCAAAATCTCTAACCAGCAACAGCCAGAAGGTGGAGTGGCACACTCCAGCACTAGGTACCAAGGCCTGGCCCTGACCTTCTGGTGGTTTCTGTGGGGACAAGTGCAGCAGTGAGCCAAATTGGCACACTGCCTTTGCCAAGGCCTTCCGCCTTCCCCCATGGGGTAGGTGAGGGACTTTGCTCAGGTCTCAAGAGTTAGGGCAGTTTTTGCTAGGGGGAGGTATCCGTGGTGTGTCCGAATTGGGCAGGAGCAGAGGGTCTAGGGATATAGGTTTGAAGGATTGATCTGAGTTTGTGGATGTTTCTGTCTCTCCTTTATGGCTCCATGTGTGTGTTCCCAGGAGGCTGGAGAGGGAAGCCCCATGTTTCCTGATTCAGTATCCCTGAAGACTTAGGGAGCCAGGTGCCCTCAATAAGGCCTGTAGGTTGCCCCCTCTGGAGCCCACCCACTCCTGGGCTAGGTCTGGGCCCCACCCCAGGCAGATCCCTCTTCTGCAGCTCCTGTCTGCCTCCTACCCACCCTGCACCAAACTCTGCAGTCCAACCTCCAGCCCTCAGCCCACAAGGAGTCCAGGCTTCTGTCCGCGATCGCCTGTGTCTGGGGGGAGAAAGTCAGGGACTGTGGTGTAAACAGTTCATCCAGCGGGGGTGGGGGCAGTTTAAGAGGCCACAGACTCTCTTACTCTGTTTGGAAAATTCTCCCCCATTCCTCTCCCACCTCCAGTCTGCGTTCTTTTCCTAAGAAAATAAAGGGCCTCTTCCTATTTCAGTCTCACTGTCTCATAAAAACACTGCAGAATACTTTGGGATGAATCAGGTTTTATTCAAAGTTTTTATAGTTTCTAGTTTCTCTATCTTTCCACTTTACCTATTTCTCCATTTCCCAACTTCTCTCTTGCCGTCAGTGTGGTGCTCAGTCTCTCATCTCCCCTTCTTGGGCCCGTTCCTCACCTTGTGTCTTCCCAAACCCCTTGCTTTAGCTCTCTATTTGAGTGCCTCTCTCCCCTTCCTCTGGCTCCTTTCAGAGTGATTGTGCTTCTTTTCTCCCCTCACTTCCTCCGCCCTCCCAGAGCCCATCCACACATTTAGGTCAACAATTTCTGATGGAGATCAGGAGCTATGGCCATTCTGTGCACAGCAGCCAGGGGATGCTTTTGGAAATATAAACTGTAGGGATCCCTGGGTGGCGCAGCGGTTTAGTGCCTGCCTTTGGCCCAGGGCGCGATCCTGGAGACCCGGGATTGAATCCCACGTCGGGCTCCCGGTGCATGGAGCCTGCTTCTCCCTCTGCCTATGTCTCTGCCTCTCTCTCTGTGACTATCATAAATAAATAAGAATTAAAAAAAAAAAAGGAAATATAAACTGTGCTGGAACCAATGAAAATTTAGACTCCTTGAGCCTCCAGGATAGAAAAGTAAAGTAGGTAAAAGGTAGGGGAGGGGGGCGGAGAGTGTATTTTCTTACACAAGCTGGTGTCGGGAAGCAAGAATTTCCTGTACCCTTCTGGGTCCTTCTAGCTGGACTAAGAAAATCAAATTGACATGAGACTGATTAACAAGAGGAAATCAGATTTAGTTTCTTATGTACAGGGAATCTACACAGACACGGAAATTCCAAAAGACAGGCAAAATGAGGCATATACATGTCATTTGGAACTAAGGAAAAGGAGGTAGTGGACTGGGACTTCAAAGGGAAGGAATGCAATTCACAGGAAGATGAAAAAGAGTAAATGTTTGGTAAACAAATGTTTGCTAGGTCACTCAGAAACAATGAGACATAGAGGACTTTGATCAAACAGGCCTTGCCAGATTCCTCTGTCTACCATAGCTAGTTCATAGTGTAATGTAGATATCTGTGGTGATAGCTCTCTTCCTGGAACAGATCCTCTATCTGAATTTTTTTTAGGCAGTTGAGGGGGGAGGTAAGGCACCTTTCCTGAATCTGCTGGGCTTTGATTGCTTTTTAATTCAAAATGATCTTTGTGTTTTGGCATAAAGTAGCCCCTCTTGGGGTGGACTGCCCTTGGCCCCTACGCTGATACTATGTATATTTATCAGCTTATGGCTTATAATCATTTCAGAGTGCCATCTTTTGAAAGACCATCAGCTTTGAGAATGGAGTTGAATTTCACCTTGATAGCACCAGATCACTAGAGTTACCTGGGTACCCCCTATGAGAAATTGACAGAGCAGATCAGTTGTTTTCCAAGTGATGTTCCCAAGCTCTGGCCACAAAAGGATCCATGTTTACCTTTGTTTCTTCCTTGGTTCAATTAGGTGAAGGGGTTATCCTCTTGGTGAATGAATGTTTGATAATCCTTTCATAATTCTTTTTTTTTTAAAGTGTTTCTGAATGGTGTATCCCCCTTCTTTTTTTTTTCTTAAGTTTTTATTTATTTATTCATGAGAGACACAAACACACAGAGAGAAACAGAGACATAGGCAGAGGGAGAAGCAGGCTCCACGCGGGGAGCCCGATGTGGGACTCGATCCCCGAGTCTCCAGGATCATGCCCTGAGCCGGAAGGCAGGCGCTTAACCACTGAACCACCCAGGCGTCCCTCCTTTCATAATTCTAAAACACTTACTGTTTTATTTCTGTTTAGGAATATTTCTGTTTATATTCTGTTTGGGGATTTCAAGAGGGAAAAGTTCCCCTCTAAAAATCACATATGATCTAGGAGACATAAAAAGCCATTAAGAACATTAAGTGGTTCAACATCACAATCACTGAGAAAAAGCTTTGTAGGGACGCCTGGGGGGCTTAGTGGTTGAGCATCTGCCTTTGGCTCAGGTCATGATCCTGGGGTCCTGGGACTAGGTCCTG
The DNA here is from genome assembly GCF_048164855.1 of Canis lupus baileyi. Lineage (NCBI taxonomy): Eukaryota > Metazoa > Chordata > Mammalia > Carnivora > Canidae > Canis > Canis lupus. The sequence continues at coordinate 64,412,713 of NC_132844.1, read as the reverse complement.
CATTGGGCTCCCTGCAGCGAGCCTGCTTCTCCTCCCTCTGCCTATGTCTCTGCCTCTCTCTGTGTCTCTCGTGAATAAATAAATAAAATATTTAAAAAAAAAAAAAAGAAAGAAAAAGGGACGCCTGGTGGCTCAGTGGTTGGGCGCCTGCCTTTGGCTCAGGTCGTGATCCCCGGATCCGGGATGGAGTCCCGCATCGGGCTCCCTGCGAGGAGCCTGCTTCTCTCTCTACCTATGTCTCTGCCTCTCCTCTCAATCTTTGTCTCTCATGAATAAATAAATAAATCTTAGAAAGAAAGAAAGAAAGAAAGAAAGAAAGAAAGAAAGAAAGAAAGAAAGAAAGAAAGAAAAAAAGAAAGAAAGAAAGAAAGAAAGAAAGAAAAAGAAAGAAAGAAAAAGAAGCTTTGTAGTTCTCAATTCAGAAATCCAAAGGTTTTATTTTCATTTTTGTTCCTGTCATATTGCTTGAAGGAATGACAGTTTTAACTGCCTTATAAAACAGCTTGCATTAGGAAAGATTGTCGATTCCTTTATAAACTTGCTCTATTTCTAATGGATCATTTAGAAACCTGGGTGGGGGAGGTGGAATCTATTACGTTTTCATGTCTACTAATCCTCTGGTTCTTCAGTTAGGAAAAACCTGAGTAGTAAATTCGATATACCTGAGAAGACAACCTTTGTGTCTTACACTAGGAAAAACAAAATAAAATCACCCAGCAATAAAGTTGTAGTGAAAATGGTGTGTGCATACAGTGGAATAGTATTCAGCCTGGAAAAAGAAGGAACTTCTGTCACCTGCTACAACATGGATGGACCTTGAGGACGTAATGAAGTGAAATAAGCCAGTCACGAAGAAGGTGAATATTGCAAGATTCCATCTATCTGAGTCATCTAAAGTGGCCAAACTCTGAGAAACAGAAAATAGAACAGAAGTTGCCAGGGAGTGGGGGTGGGGGAGGGGTGTGCAGAGCTGCTCAATGGATACAGAGTTTCAGTTTCAGAAGATGAAAAAGTTCTAGAGAATTCGCTACAGAACCAGGTGTGTACAATTAAACACCATGCTGAACATTTGAAAATGGTAAAGATGGTAGATTTTATCTTATATGTAAAGTTTAAGGTAAATACACACAGACACACACGGCAAAAATTAGTGAAAAATGAACTTGTGAATTCAAGGTAAGATATTTGAAGTTACAAGGATTAGCTAGGCATTGAGGAGAGAGATACGGCTAAGTGACAGGAAGTACTCAGTAATTAACCTTCAGCAGGGTTTCAATTACTCCTTTTTTTTTTTTTTTTTTAAGATTTTGTTTATTTATTCATGAGAGAGGCAGAGACACAGGCCGAGGGAGAAGCAGGCTTCTTGCAGGGAGCCCGATGTGGGAATCATGTGGGACTGGATCCGGGAACTCCAGGATCACTCCCTGGGCCTAAGGCAGACACTCAGGCCCTGAGCCCCCCAGGCGCCCCTCAATTACTTGTAATACTGAAACTATGTGTCCTTCATTCTGAGAGCTGGTGAAGCTATGGAGAAACTGTACTTGTAGGCTAAGCATGGAGCTCAAGCACCGATTCTGAATTTTGGGTGTTGGAAGATTTCAGACAGATCTCTGCTGCCATTTTAAAGTCTTTCCTGGGGATCCCTGGGTGGCTCAGTGTTTTGGTGCCTGCCTTCAGCCCAGGGCGTGATCCTGGAGTCCAAGGATCAAGTCCCACATCGGGCTCCCTGCATGGAGGCTGCTTCTCCCTCTGCCTGTGTCTCTGCCTCTCTCTCTCTCTCTCTGTTTCTCATGAATGAATAAATCTTTAAAAAACAAAAACAAAAACAAAGTCCTTTCCTTAAAAAGAGAGCATTGGAGGTGCCCGGGTGGCTCGGTCGGTTAAGCACCTGCCTTTGGCTCAGGTCATGATCTCGAGGTCCTGGAATCAAGCCCCACATCCTGCTCCCTGCTCAGCAGGAAGTCTGCTCCTTCCTCTCCCTCTGCCTTTCCCCTCCTCCTCCTGTCTTCTCTCTCTCTCTCATATGAATAAATAAAATCTTTTTTAAAAATTAAAAAAAATAAAAATAAAAATAAAAAGGGGCATGACAATATTAAAATTTCACTGTTGTGGGACAAACCTGAAACTTCTGCTGCCAGGAGAAACAACTCAGTAACAAGAGAAGCCCCCACTCTGGCCAGTTCAGAGGTCACCCAAAGCTGTTCTTTAGACTGGGTCATTTTTAGAGTTGACGCAGCAGGATGTGAGTTCTGGGACTTATCCCCCAAATCTTTCTCTCCAACTGTCACTGATGCTTGAGACCCCATATTTGAGACTCATTCCTTTGTGTTACACATTGCCCTCTCCCTAAGACATCTTTTAACTCCAGGAAGCGTATGGCATGAAGACTCTACCACTTTACCTCTGTGGATCTTAACCTTTTTTTTGGTCTTGTTTTCATGACTTTGAGTATCTATGAACGTTTCCTCAGAAAAATGCACCCATGCACAGACCTACCAAAATGTTTACACAAGTTCTGGTGGTTTCAGAGGGACACCCCATCCTCACCTCCCTCCAAGGTTGCTCCTGGTTAGCCGGCTCCGTCAGCTCCTTGGGCAGGGAGATTTGCTTGCAATGATTGAACAGAGCTGTTTGATGAGGAGAATAGAAGAAGAAAACGTGAATGGGAGGGGGGGCAGGGCACCAGGGCAAATTTGACTGTCTTTACAAATTTACTTACAACAACCATAACAAGGTATTTTTTGTGTGTTCGCTATGTGCTAGATATTTAATGAACACTAAATGAGGGAATGCAGATAAATAAAGCATGTTATTATTATTATTATTATTTCACATAATGGTTGCAATAACATCACAGGGGGTTATTAGTCCATTTACACATGAGGAAGTTGAGGCTACTAGAGCTTAAATAACTTACTCAAGGTACCTTGCTCAGGGGGACCTGAGTCTGGAGTCCATGGCTGCCTGTCTTCATTGACCTGAGCACATGCTGTCACCGCCCCCACCCCAACACACACACATACTTTCCAAGGCCTTCTCTGACTCCCTCTGAAGCCTTCTCGTTTCCTTCAACACTGGGCATCTTCGCCCTGCTGGTCTAGGCCCTCCCCAGCTCATTGTGAGAGTGACTTGGGTGCACCTGGCAGCCCTGTGGGGCTACCTCTCTTGTCATTCTGTCCTACCGTGAGCAACCTCCCACATAGCCTGTGGTATTTCTCTTGGATATTGCGGCCTGTCCCTGCTGGTCTCTTACAGCCTGCTCCCTTTCTGGTCACCCTTAACACAGAGGGGGAGGCTTTGGAAAGAAGAAGAAATTGTCAGTGGGGTCAGCTGTTCTCTGCACGTAGAGATGACTGGACCATACTGACCCTGCCATTGTCTTTGGGCAACTGTTTATAATGTCTCAGATTCATGCATTTATTTATTCATTCATCCATTTTTCCTTTTTTTAGCAAATACTATGTGCCAGGCTCTGTGTGAAGCACTGTGGATATAGCGTAATATGGCCCTCTCTTTGTCCCAAAGGGCCTTTGAATGACCAGGAGACAAAAGGGCGGTAAAAGTCTACTTGGGGTGGGGAAGCCAGGGATTAGAGAAGTGGGTGTGGGAATCAGTTCCATCTGGTTAGAGTCAAGAGCAACTTCAAAGAGGAGCTCATCTTGATAGTCATTTTAGAAGCTAGGTAAGAGTTCACCAGGTGGATGGGGTGGGGGGAGCAGTGTGAAATGTTGTGAAGGCAGAAAGCAAGGAGGTGAGCTGAGCAGCTGCCAGACTCAACAAGAGCAGCGCTTGGGGGAGGGCAGCCAGAGACCAAGTCCCAGAGCTACAAAGACAGTGTGTGTGTGTGTGTGTGTGTGTGTACACACGCATGCACACAGACACTCAGGAGCACAGGGGAGAGTTTGGGGAGCCCTCATGATAAGGCACTCTAACCTGTAGTCAAGACATCCATGGATAAAATTCAGAGACTCTGTGAACCTGGATGAGAGACATTTGACATCTTATTTCCGCTTATCTCCATCTGAACTTTAACGTCACCTTCAATAACAACTGCAGGCAGCAAACCACAGTAGCATTAGTAGCACCTGAGACCTTGTCACCAACAGATATCACAATCCTTTTCATACCCCATATGCATATCTCAAAACACTGTCTCAAATTGTGTCATTATTAAGCCTCGCTGCTGTAACTTACAACATGTTAATTAAAAAGGCCATGTATTCCTATATACAAATTTTATTTTTAAAGACTATTTTGATAATTGTCTTTTGATGTGACTGGTTGCCTTTGTAAACACAGCACACTGTATTTTATGCATTTAAAGACCCTTTACTAGGAAGAAGTCCACAGGCTTCACGGGACAGTCACAGGGGTGTGTGAAACAAAAACAAGTCTAAGCATTCCACTTGAGAGGGTTCTGAGCAGGCAAGTGTTCTGATCACTGTAGCATTTTCAGGAGCTCACCCAGGCAGCTGTGTCCTGTAGAAGCTGGGGGCAACCCCAGTCCAGGGGGGCGTCAGTGGGGACCAGAAGGAAAATAAGAACTGGGGCAGTGAGAGGCAGGGAGGACTCAGGAGATGTTAAGGGGTTGGAAGCTTTGTGATTTGGGGGGCCTGTCACTATTTTTGGAACTCCCCTACTTCCTGCTGCTGTTTGTAGGACCTGCTGCCTTCTGGAGCTGGGCACCCATGATAATCCGAACCCCCCTTCCTACATCACCTGAACACGTGGCTCCCACACGAGACTTTCCCCGCAGCTGGCCTCCCCTGGCCTCCCGCAGCCCCCGCCCCCCTGCTCCAATCAACCCGCAAAGGCCTCATTCAGACCTGCTGTTCAAAGCCTACCACAGCCCCATCTGGCCCCCGTGTGGCTGTTCCCAAGGGATGTAAAGATCCCAGGGACAATTGGCTACTTGTCCACCAGATGAAAGAGGGGCCTGAGGATTGGATGAGAGGGGGGCGGGGAGGGGAGGAGGATGAGGAGGATGCCAAGGAGAAGGAGGAACTGGGATTCCTGGAATTTCTGCCTTCTGAGCCAGTATCAGGAGTGAGCTGGGCAATAAACAGAACGTGAGCATACGTGGGACTTTGGCCTGAGAGTCCTGGACGTGTTTTTCTGAGCGATGGCTCACTGGTCACTGGGGCTCCACGGGCTTGGAGCCCCATACCTTGTGACAGGTCTCAATCACACATCAGTTAGGATTCACTGACTGGAATCTCGGCTCCCAGCCACAAAACACCTCCCTCCTCAAGCCAGTCACCCAAGTCCTCTTGACCTCATGTCACGCTAACCTGCTGTGGAAAAGCATTTCATTGGGGTCCTACCCAAGGACCTAATGGAAAGTGAACATATTGGGGTAAATGGTCTAGCCCCTCCCCTGGTACCACCTCACTGTCAGAGCTGGGAGCGGAGTAGTCCGAAGCGAGTCTGTGACAGGAGTCACCCTTCGTGTGTACTTCTTGCTTGCCAAGTGCTGCCCTCAGCACCTGATACACCCAGCTGGACATGCCTCACAGTGACCCCCTGAGGTGACCAACCTGGCTGGTCTCCCCATTTTACCTGTGTGAAAACTGAGGCTCAAGAAGGAAAGGGACAGGCACCAGGGTGGCACAGCGGCTGAGCATCTACCTTCGGCCCAGGGTGTGACCCTGGGGTCCTGGGATGGAGTCCTGCATCGGGCTCCCCACAGAGAGCCTGCTTCTCGCTCTGCTTGTGTCTCTGACACTCTCTCTGTGTCTCTCATGGATAAGTAAATAAAATCTTAAAAAAAAAAAGTAAGAAAGTGACTTATCTGATCTGGTGTGTGGGGAAGCCAGGATAGGAACCCAGGCTGGTTGGCTGGCAGACACAGGCCTCTGAGCACTTAGACGGGGCTGGGCCTGAGGGAGCTTCACTCCTCCAGCACCCACCCCAGGTCCCTCCAGAGCCAGGCTTTTACCAGTGGGAGCTCTGGCAGTGTTAATTTGCTCACCCATGCCACTACACTGGCGATCTGTTGCCTCTATTCTTTTTATTATGGTAAAGTATGCATAACAAAATTGACTGCTTTAGCCCATTTTAATTTTTTTTAAATGATTTTTTTATTTGAGAGCTGAGAGAGCGGGGGAGAGAGGCAGAAGGTGAGGGAGAGAGAGAGGGGCAATCTCAAGCAGACTCTCCGCTGAGCAAAGAGTCTGTAGATGTGGGGCTCGATTTCACAAGCCTGAGATCACGACCTGACCCGAAATCGAGAGTCCGATGCTTGACCAACTTAGCCACCCAGGAGCCCCTAACCACTTTGAAATGTATGATTCAGTAGCATTAAATGCATTCACAATGTTATGCAAACATCACTGTTATTCATTATTAGATATTAGTATTTTAACGGTATAATATGATATTGTGGCTTAAAAAGAAACATTTTCTTTTTAGAGATTAAATAAAATGCTGTAAGAATCTTGTCACTGCTCTGTTTTCCTGAGGCTTGAGATATAGTCCTGTGTGTGTTTTTTTTATTTTATTTTATTTATTTATTCATGAGAGACACAGAGAGGGGCAGAGGCACAGGTGGAGGGAGAAACAGGCTCCATTCAGGAGCCCTATGTGGGACTCGATCCTGGGACTCCAGGATCATGCCCTAAGCCGAAGGCAGATGCTCAACTGCTGAGCCACCCAAGTGTCCCTATAGTCTTGTATTCTTACCATGGTCTCTGTAAATCCAGTCTTCGCCTGCCTTTCTGGTCGTATCTCCCACCATTTCCCTGTCCACCCATGACTTTTGTGGGAGGTTTAGCTTGTGTGGGTCCCTTCCTCTATAAAAGATATTTTACAAATGTATTAATATAAAGGCCAATACATGAATATCATATTTGGAACATTTTCTTCAACTGAAATGTTTGGGGTTCTTCTTCTTCTTCTTCTTCTTCTTCTTCTTCTTCTTCTTTCTTCTCCTCCTCCTCCTCCTCCTCCTCCTCCTCCTACTCCTCCTCCTCCTTCTTCTTCTTCTTCTTCTTCTTCTTCTTCTTCTTCTTCTTCTTCTTCTTCTTCTTAAAAGATTTTATTTATTTATTCATGAGAGACACAGAGAGAGGCAGAGACATAGGCAGAGGGAGAAGCAGGCTCCATGCAGGGAGCCTGATGCAGGACTTGATCCCCAGACCCGGGATCATGAACTGAGCCGAAGGCACACACTCAACCACTGAGCCACCCAGTCATCCCTTTTTTTTTTCTTCTGATTTTAAAATAAAAATATTTTCATGGGCTCCTTTTAGTCTGGTGGGCCTGGGACATTGTCCCAACTACATCTAATGGATGAGTCAACCCTGTTCTAGAATTATTCTGTCTCTACCTCCCCAAACACTCTCTCTCTAACCCTTCATCCTGGCAAGCCCTACTCTTCCTTGGAGAGGGCTTCCCTGCCCCTCCCCAAGTCCCCAAGAGAGCTAGTGGTCCCCCATCATGTGCACTCACGCTTCCTGCACCCTGACGTCATGAGAAGCATCGCAGTCGAGAACCATATATTAATTTGTGTGATTCCCTGCTTGATGTCTATCTCCTCCACTAGACTGTACATCTCTGTAACCCCAGCACCTACCCCAATGCCTGGCATATGGTGGCATTTCATGATAAATATTTGCTGAATAAATAAATGCATTTGAAGTATAAAGAGACATCAGTAATGCTTAAAAACATTTGAATAAGAAAAAGAAAAAGTGGAAAGAAATACACCCAAAGAGTAACAATGTGTTTGAGGGAGGTAAGTAGTAGGAGGTAGAAAGCGTGGTAGGGGGCGCACCTGGGTGGCTCAGTTGGTTAACCATCTGCCTGCGCCAGGGTCAGGATCCCAGCATTCTGGGAAGGAGCCCCAAGCCAGGCTCCCTGCTTAGCGGGGAGTTTGCCTCTGCCCCTCCTTGTCTGCCTCCTGTGCTCTCTCTCTTGCTCTGCACTCTCTCTCCAATAAACAAATAAATTCTAAAAACAACAACAACAAAAAAAAAAAGAAAGAAAGAAAGAAAGAAAGAAAGAAAGAAAAAAGGAAGGAAGAAAGAAAGAAAGAAAGAAGTAGATTTAAGAGTGATTTTTACAAAATTGCTAAGGGACTAGCTCTTGAATGTTCTCACTTTGAAAAATAAACAGTGATTATGTGATGTGATAGAGGTGTTTGCTACTAGAGGTAATCAAATTGCAAATATAGAAATATATCAAGTTGGTAGGTAAGTACACCTGAAACTTAATCAATGTTATATGTCAATTTCATCTCAATAAAAAAAGAGTTATTTTTATTTCCTTGGTTACACTTAAGTACATTTTCTAGTTCTTTCTCCATGAACATCTGTTGCTTGTGTATTAAAAATATTCAACCAAACAGTAGAGACACATTCTTTCCAGACAAGTACTGAGAGAAAGACCCTACTGGCTGCAAGCTCCTTGAGACACGGCTGTGTCTGTCTTGTTTCCAGCGGCGTCCCCGGTGATGGGCACATGATAGGTGCTCAATAAATATTTGTTGACGGATGGGATGCTGATCTTCGAGGTCTGCACTGGAGATGGTGACAGCAGGGAGGAGGCTGGGGAGGAGATGGGGATGCCACACAGTCAGCATAAGGGCAGAGTAAGGACCTTCTGGAGGTGGGATTATCAGACTCAGAGAGAAAGGTTTCATTTACCTGGACAACTGGATGGAAGAGGACAGCAGGGGGTGGGGGGTAGATCCTGAGCTCACCCTGGGGTTCCTTACATGTAAAGGTGCTCTTGTTACACTTGGTAGAATAAGCCTAGAGGGCAGTGAGACCAAAGGACCGGAATTCAGGAATCTGAAGGGACAGATTTGGGGGTCACAGCCCCCAGATGGTGGGCGTCTTCTTCAAGTGGGTCGATGGCCCACGGCTGCTCCCAGCCTGGAGCCCCAAGATGTTAGCAGCGTATCTGGCTTCCGAATTCTGGGAGAAGAAGAGGGAGCTTTGCTGGGACAAGGATGCAAACCGGTTCCAGGAGCCAGATGGAAACTGGGGAGAACTGGATGAGCCTCTGAACACAACACTGGAGCTGAAACAACTCTCAGTTACCCCCACTGAGTCAGAGTCCAGACTGACATTTAAGAGAACAAACACACAGGAACATGTGGAGAGGTAGACCTTTCTGTTCAATAAAAATCACTGCCGTGACCCAGCTGAACCGTCCTTCAGCTCATGCCTGGACTGGAACCACTTCTCATTCCAGGTGCGTCCTTGCTCTGAAATGGGCGTATGAGTCACTTGGAAAAGAGGATTTGATTAGCAAAGATTCAATCAGACTACAGCTGTGGCCAAAAAGTGGGGCGCACCTGCAGGGCAAGCCTTCCCCGCAGGCAGCCAGATTGTCAGGCACCCCATTTGTGCCTGCCACTGTGCCCCAGATCTCACGATCAGGGAGCATGCCACTGGGTGAAGGCATGGCAGCCTCCGCAGTTCCTATTTCAAAATGTGAATGTCTCCTTTCATGGTAGCACATCCCAGTCGGTAAGAACTTACTGTAGCACATTTGTTCCCGATGAGGGTGAACTAGGATTAGGACCCTGAGAGAAGGGAGTTTTAATGAGGGAATGGAAGGATAGAGATAGAGGCTCCTGGGTGGCTCAGTGGTTGGGTGTCTGCCTTCCGCTCAGGTTGTGATCCTGGGATCCTGGGATCGGGTCCTGAATCAGGCTCCCCACAGGGAGCCTGTTCTCCCTCTGCCTATGTCTCTGCCTCTCTCTCTGTGTCCCTCATGAATAAAATAATATCTTTAAATAATTTTAAAAAAAGGACAGAGGTAGTTGCATAATTTGGTATGATGTAGAGGGTGGGGTGCAGCTAAAGGCTGTGGGCATGGAGGGGGATGGGGTACAGCATGGGAGGGGTCTGCACAAAGTGTCGCTGTGCTATTCCAGGTACATGTGGAAACCAAGTGGGCTGATCCTGGAGTAGTTCACATCCATGCAACCCTGTGCCCCTTTTGTGGATTGTTCTTCGGTCAATATATGCTCCATGATTGTTCCCCACATGTACGGAAAACCTCTTCTTCCAGGGACCTTTCTTCAAAATTCTGTATCCTTTGAATCTCTTGGCATCACACTAGACACAGAGTTTGTGCGTTAATAAGACATGTCTATTGTTGGCTCAGGGAGGAGAGCTCTGCCAGAAGCCAAGCATCCAGTAGGCATTCCGATCACCTTCAACAATTTCTTCAAATGCCTACAGATCTGCAAATAGCAAAGAGCTCCACAAAGAGCTGCAGTCTCTACAAACACCAGTAAGCTCTGTAAACACCTTCAAGCTCTTCAAACAGCTGTGTGTTTTTTGAAAATTACAATTTTAAACTGTGATTTTAAAATCTTTAAACATTTACGAATGGGGGGCTCTACAAACAAGGAAGGCTCTGCAAACATCTGTGGGATCTGTGAACAGCTACAGGCTTTGCAAGTGACAGGCTCTGTAAACACCTGCAATCTGCAAGCACCTGCATGTTCTGCTCTGCAAACAGCTGTAGGTTCTGTAGCAATTGTCCACTAGACTGTAAAAGTATCAGCTACAGCCCAGACTTGAAAACACTATTACAGTTTTTTTTTAAAAAAGATTTTATTTATTTATTCATGAGAGACACAGAAAGGTGGGGGGCGCAGAGACAGGCAGAGGGAGAAGCAGGCTCCATTCAGGGAGCCCGATGTGGGACTCGATCCCGGGTCTCCAGGATCACACCCTGGGCTGAAGGCGGCGCTAAATCGCTGAGCCACCCAGGCTGCCCCACTATTACGGTTTTTGAAATTGATCACTACGGACCCTTCCCATAAGGAATAAATATTAGGAAACAGATGGGAAGGGACAGGAGAGGGACAAGTGAATTTGATAAATAAAAAAGATTGTGGGCTTTGGGTAGGTTCAGTGAAACATCCATGGAATCATTTTTATGTGCTGAGAATGGTGCCACCGCAATGGGAAGCAATGGGAAGTGTGGAGAACCATATGCACTCACTGCTCAGGGAAATTCAAGCACCCTGCATCATTTCTGACAGTCATTGAGAATACCTGTACACAGACTCAGATTGATTTTCTTCTGAGGCATGATTACATGTACCTGGCTAATACCTCTGGTTATCAACTAAAGCAATAAAAACCCATCATAATCTACCTGCATACTGTATCCAAAGGTGATTGACATCTCCACTGACGGTTGCTGGCATCAGGGCTGGGCCAGTCTTGTCTGTGGAGACACAGGCACTCTAAGGGCAAAGAGCAGACCGGGACAGGGGACAGGACTCCATGCACGGCAGCTCCCCGGTACATGATACCCACGTGCCCCTGTGTGTCCTGCGAAGCATGGGAATGATGCTGAAGCGTTTGCTCCATTGAAGGCTTCTGGCAGGAGGAGGTGAGCACAGGACATATTCATTCTGGCCAAAGACTGGAGAGGAAGACGGCTGTTGAGATGAGAAGAAAGGAATAGTCCTAGGGGAACGTTGAAGCCACCATGCAGGCACTTTCTGACTGAGTGGCCTTGGGAAGATGATTTGACCTTTCTGAACTTTATTTTCATATTCTGTGGAAAACGGGAGTAGTAGTACTACCCACCTCACAGTGTTGTTGTAAGGATTAGATGAGTTTATGTTAACAAACTTCTCAGAACCGTGACGGCATGTGGTTAGCTTCATCTACGTTAGTTAGATGACAGCGATGATGAGGATGGTGGTGGTGATGACGATGGCAGTGATGATGGTGAAGATGAGGGTAGTGGTGGGGCTGCTGCTGCTGCTGCTGCTGATGGCAATGGAGATTATAATTATTTCCTGGGGCTGCTATGACAAAGTACCACAAATTGGTGGCTTAAACCCCAGAAACTCGTGGTCTCACGGTCCATGGGAGCCTCAGATCAAGGTGATGGCAAAGTTGGGCCCTTCTGAAAGTATGAGAAGGAATCAGTTCCACGTCTCTTTCCTAGCGTCCAGTTGTTTGCTGGCAAACTTTTGCATTCCTTGGCTTGTTGACTCATTACCCTGATCTCTGCTTTCACATTCACATGGCTTTCTCCCAATGTGTGTTTGTGTCTCTTTGTGTCCAGATTTTCCTAGGACTACCAGTTATATTGAGTTAAGGCCCCACCCTGATGACCTCATCTTGATCATCTGCAAAGACCCTTTTTCCAGATAAAGTCACATTTTTGAGTACTGGAAGTTAGGACTTCAACATTTTGGGGAGGACATAACTCAACCCATAACAGTGATGATGATGATGATGATGATGATGATGATGGCAGCCATGGTGGTGATTTCATGGTGCCCTTCCCTTTACTTATCTCTTTGTGCGTGATAGCAGGCTTCCTATGCTTAGAGCTTAAAGAAATGCCTGTTCATTACCCACTGTCAGATATTGCCCATTTTAAGGCCCGTAAGAAATACCTATCACATTGAATTGCAGTCAATCCCATCTTGCCATGACCTTACTGTCTGTTTTGGGTCTTCCATCCCATCTGAGACAGAGGGGGTGGAAATACTCAGCTGGGGAAGCAGGAAACAAGTTGTCGTAGCCAGCATCACTGTATCGATATTTCCAAGACTCTGAGCAAGTGAGGCAGGAGGCTGTATTGTTTTATTAGTGTCTGTATAAACAGATGGCAGGGGAGCACTCAGTTGTAACAGGAAGGAGTGATAAGGCATGAAGAGTCATAAACACTTGGGTGCAGGCTTCATCCCAGATGAGCCCAGGCCTTCTGTTTGCCCAGGTGTGGCCTTTCCCTCCTCCCAGGGTAGATTGCATCACCTGTTGCCCTGGGGGACAAAGGGTTAATCTGGGGGATGGAAAATAAATAAGCATATACTCCATGGCAACACCCTCACCCCCACACACAGCACACTCTTTTGGAATAATCCCACATTCTAGAAAAAAAAATAACTAAAAGGATAACAACAGTCCCCTTCTTACCTTCTCAGCATTTTCCAAAGCATTTGGGTAGACTCTTTTTTAAAAAAAGTAATTTATTTTGAAATCATTTCAAATTTACAGGAATGTTGCAAGAATAATACTGAGAACTCCGTTATCCCTTCACCCAGATTCTTTAACATTTCACCACATTTGCTTTGCCACCCTCTCCCTTTAGATACACCCATTCGGGATCCCTGTGTGGCTCAGCGGTTTAGCATCTGCCTTTGGCCCAGGGAGTGATCCTGGAGTCCTGGGATCGAGTCCCAGATCGGGCTCCCTGCATGGAGCCTGCTTCTCCCTCTGCCTGTGTCTCTGCCTCTCTCTCTCTGTCTCTCATGAAAGAATAAATGAAAACTTAAAAAAAAAAAAGATACACCCATTCATCTCTTTCTGGATTTAAGAGCAAGCTGCAGACATAATGCCCATCACTCCTAAATACAGGAAAAATCTCTTATATGGATCACTCTACGGTTCTCCAGATAAGGGAATTGGCATTGGTAATGACTACCATTCAGTCCACAGACCCTGTTCAAATGTTGCCAACTATCCCAACCATGTCTTTTTTTTTTTTAAGATTTTATTTATTTATTCATGAGCCACACACACACACACACACACATGCACACACACAAAGAGAGAGAGAGTGAGATGCAGAGACACAGGCAGAGGGAGAAGCAGGCTCTATGCAGGGAGCCTGATGTGGGACTCGATCCCGGGTCTCCAGGATCAGGCCCTGGGCTGGAGGCAGCACTAAACCACTGAGCCACCCAGGCTGCTCCTCAACCATGTCTTTTTCCTTTTGTAGCCCCAGATAAAATCCAGGACCATGCCTTGCATTTACTTGTCATCTGTCTTCAATCTAGAAGTTTCTCCATTTTTCCTGCCTTTTGTGCCCTTAGCAGACCTAAAGCGTCCAGGCCTTCTATTCTGTAGGATGACCTTCAGTTTGGGTTCATCTGATGTTTTCTTTCAAGCAGCCCCAGGCCACTCATTCATTCTTGACGGGAACACCACAGATAGGATTCTGTGCCTTTATCCCTTGGTCCAGTTGTCTGCCAGGCTCCCGCACCACAAAGTTGCCATCTCTGCTTAGTAATCGCTACATATGTTGTGAGGAGATATTAGGAAATTATGCCAAAATCCTGATCCTCATCGAAACCTCTGCCCACCAGCTTTAACATCTGTTGACAACTCCTGTATCAAATATGACTACAGTGATTGCCAAATGGGAATGTCTCCATTTTCAGCATTCCTTCCATCATTTATTGGTTGGCATTCAACTACAGGGAAAACTTTCTTCTCTCCCCCATTTGTTTGTTTGTGTCAGAAAGGCTCATGGATTCCTATTTTATTTAATTGGTTGAAATGCATTAGAATTATCATTTATTGGGATCCCTGGGTGGCGTAGCGGTTTGGCGCCTGCCTTTGGCCGAGGGCATGATCCTGGAGACCCTGGATCGAATCCCACGTTGGGCTCCCGGTGCATGGAGCCTGCTTCTCCCTCTGCCTCATTCTCTCTCTCTCTCTCTCTCTCTCTCTCTCTCTGTGACTATCACAAATAAATAAAAAAAATTATCATTTATTTTAGTGTTCAAATTATCCCAAGTTGTGCCAGACAAAACCCCTTCAGGCTGGCTCCTTGTTTCCTTTGCCATGTTCTCATTGTGCTTTGAGCATTTCCTTAATTTCTGGTGCAGTAAAGCATTCCAGGCTTCTTTGTAATCTCTCTGCTCCAGCCTTGGAATCAGCCACTTCTACAAGGAATCCTGGTTCCTTTGTGTGTGTGTGTGTGTGTGTGTGTGTGTGTGTTTTGAATCCTGGTTCCTTTTAGTGGAAGATGGTAATTAGAAACCATGATCTGGGTGCTCAGTGAGTTGTTGCTACAGGGGCATCATTACTTCTAGGCCCTCTGAAAAGATAGAGTTAAGACATACATGTATATACAGACACTCTCATTCATAGTGGTTGTGTTTTCTAGAGTTCGCTGACAAAATTAGTGAGTGCTAGATCATTGCTCTTTAGGGGAAATACAAGGTTAGGTTCCTGCAAGCCTCTGGTCATATTTTCACCAACCAATCAATATATAACTTTGTTTTATGTATGTTTCCATCTAAAGACATCTTCTTTAATAGATATTGTTGACTCATGAACATTGAACACACTGGCATCAGCTCTATGACTCATGCCTGAACAAAGCTTGTCTAACATGTATTTATTTGCTGCACGAGGCACATCACAGCTTTCTAGACCATGACAAGGATACTTGTTATCAGTACAAAAGTCAAAACAAGGAGATCCTTGTATCCCTGTTGGCCTTAGCTGAGAACACTCACATGGACAAACCAAAATTTTTTTACTTCTCTGTATATGTCTGTAACCTCAAAAGTGCTACAAGGGTTTACTTTGGGGTTGCAAAGACCTTTTAGTGAGTAGGTGAATTTGCAAATATGGAATAATAAGGATTAAAACTCATCCAACTCAATAGCAAAAAAACCCAATTTGATTAAAATTGGCAGAGGATCTGAACAGACATGTTTGCAAAAGACATACAGATGGCCAACAGGTAATAAAAAGGTGTTCAATATCTCTCATCCTCAGGGAAGTGGGAAATGGAAATCAAAACCACAGTGGGCTATCACCTCACATCTGTTAGAAAGGCCCTTATAAAGAGACAAGAAACAGCAAGGGTTGGCAAAGTTGGGAAAAGGGAACCCTTCATGTGCTGTAACAGGGAAACCAGTTTTCTACTATGGAAACCAGTATGGAGGGTCCTCAAAAAATTACAAATAGAACAACCAGGCGATTCAGCAATCCCACCTCTGGATATTTATCCAAAGAAAACAAGAACATTAACTCAAAAAGATGTGGCCTCATGTTTATTGCAGCGGTGTTTGTAATAGCTGAGATATGGAAGCAGCCCAAGTGTCCATTGATGATGGATGTGTGAATGAAGAGTGGTTGTATATACACGTAAAATATTGGAATGTTATCAGCTATAAAAAGATGGAAATCTTGCCATTAGTGACAACATTGGTGGACCCAGAGGGTATTATGCTAAGTGAAATAAGTCAGAGAAAGACAGATACCATATGATTTCATTTTATGTGCGGCATCTTAAAAAACAAACAAACAGAAAAACCCAAAACCCCCAGGATCATGGATTGAGGAAACAGATTGTTTATTCCCAGAGGTGGGGCTTAGAGGGTTGATGAAATGGATGAACAGTTCTAGAAAATACAAGCTTCTAGCTATAAAATAAATAAGCCCCAGGGATGTAATATACCACATGATGACTATAGTTAATAACATTGTATTGTATATTTGAAAGTTGTCCGGGCACCTGGGTGGCTCAGTCGGTTAAGGGTCCTATTCTTGATTTCAGCTCAGGTCACAATCTTAGGGTCAAGAAATTGAGCCCAGCTTGAGCTCCACCCAGTGTGGAGCCTGCTTGAGATTCTCTCTCTTCTCCCTCCCCCTCTGCCTCTCCTCCGTTTTCTCTCTCTCTTTTTCTCCCTCTCTCTAAAGAGAAGAAAGAAGAAAGAAAGAAAGAAAGAAAGAAAGAAAGAAAGAGAGAGAGAGAGAGAGAGAGAGAGAAAGAAAGAAAGAAAGAAAGAAAGAAAGAAAGAAAGAAAGAAAGAGAAAAAAAGTTATTGAGAGTAGATCTCAAAAGTCTTTGTCACAAGAAAAAGGAATTTGTAACTATGTGTGGTGACGGATGCTAATTTGATTTATTGTGGTGATTATTTCACGATATAGACAAATATCAAGTCACTATGTTGTGCACCTGAAACGAATACAATATTGTAAGTCAGTAATGTCTAAATAAAAGATGAGTTTTGGCTATATATGCATACAATGCATGTATACACGCATAATACATAATACACCACGCAGAGATACCCACAACCATTTCAGTATCTATCTGTGTAAATGTGTTTTAAAACTGTGAGTTCCTACTGATACTTCCTATTCCTTTTTTTTTTTTAAGATTTTCTTTTTTTATTCATGAGAGAGACACACACACACACAGAGGCAGAGACACAGGCAGAGGGAGAAGCAGGTTCCATGCAGGGAGCCCGACGTGGGACTCGATCCCAATCCCGGGATCATGACCTGAGCCAAAGGCAGGTGCTCAAGCACTGAGCCATCCAGGCACCCTGATACTTCCTATTCCAATCTGGAAGCTCTAGATCCTTCTAGCTTTCCCTTTTTCCATCTGTGTAAAGCACCTCCCTGATAGTGAGAAATTTAGTTCCCATTATCCACAATGTATTTACTTCCCGTGCCCACAACCTCTGAGCTGAGTCCTCTCCAGTCAGACACAATGCCTCTGCGCAACCCTTGCTCCTCCTGGTCTCACTCCTTCAGCTGCTAAGTGTTCCCATCCTTCTGTGAAGAGAAGAAATGTAGGGGAAGCTCAGGTAACCATTAGTATCCACTGGCCTGGTGATGTAGGCAGACTAAGTATTTTTACCCATTTTACAGATGAGGCTCCAAGAAATGGATCATCTCGCCTGAGGTCAACAATGAGTAACTCCAAGTACTGAGGGAATCAAATGTGCGGGGCCTGAGACTCAAACTCCATCTCAGACAGTGAGAAAGGAAACCAGGAATGGGAAGCCCGGAATATTTTTTCGAACCTTTCCAGGGCATGCCCCTGTAGCCGAGGTGAAGAGCCCCAGATCTGGGCTGCATGAGTCCAGATAAAATCCCCATTAAGTCATCTGAACACATCTCAGGCAGGCTGCTGAGATGTTGGGGAAGAGTCCTGGGGCAAAAAGCAGCCACCTCGAGGATGCATGAGCCTGATCTTTGCATGAGATTGTCCATCACAGCTGTGGCTGAAACCACACCAGTGCCGGGGGGAGGTGATGCAGGCAAGCAGGGGCATCTGCTTCCAACACATGTCAGAGAGGGGTGATAACTTGGGGGTGGTGGTGGCTGGCTCTTCCTGGGTCAGCTGAGAGGGCTTCTGGAAGGGTGAGCAAGTGAGGAGGAGCTGGTACTTAGAGATCCAGGGCTGGAAATCAACCTTGATCCTAAGGGCTTTGGTTTTGTTTCTGGTAACTCAGTGATGAGGACTGCCCCCATCTGTGGGTGATGATGCTATGATGGCAGATGGTGTCTCAAGCTTGAAAATGTGGAGCACAGTCTTTTTTTTAAATTATTTATTTATTTTTAAATATTTTATTTATTTATTTGACAGACAGAGAGGGAGAACAATTGGAGGCAGGGAGGAACAGAGGGAGAGGGAGAAGCAAGCGCCTCACTGAGCAGGGTGCCCAAAGTGGGGCTTGATCTTGGGACTGTAGGATCATGACCTGAGCAGAAGGCATATGCTTAACCAACTGAGCCAAGCAGGCATCCCCTGTGGAGCACATTTAGCACTGCTCCCACCTCCAGTCGTCCTGCCTGTTGCCCAAAGACAGCAATGCATGAGATCATCCCCTGTTGGCTGGGATCTTGGGAGAGTGGGACACTGTCCATTCGGAGGGAATTTTAGGGAAGCTCAATGTTGCAGTGAGGAATTGCATTAGGCTGCTAATAAGAGAGATTCAAAATGATAGTGGCTTAAGAAGATAGAGCTTGGTTTTCTCTGAAGTAAAAGAAGTCCATAGATAAGCCAGTCTAGAGTTTTAGTGTCAGGTCTGTGACATCGTGATGTCTCAAGCTCCTTCCATCTTTGCATGTTCCATCCTTTGGTGGTATCATAGTCCAAGATGGCAGCTGGAGCTCCAGACAACACATCCATGTTTGAGGAAGGAAGGAGTATGGGAGATAAGGCAAAAGGCACTTGTCAGCTCAATTAGGATCCTTACTTTATTTCCTCTGAAACCTTCCCCTTCCTTCACCATCAGGGTATCATCAGCCATCCTGCTGTGAAAGGGAGTCTGGGAAATGTTTATTTGTCTCTTTGTTTTAAGCTGGATGCCTCCCCACTTCCAACAATACAATGGTATAATAAAGAAGAAAGCGAGGATGGATATGAAATAGCAACCAGCAATCTCCACAGAAGGCTGAGAGCTCTCCAGGCCCTCAAAGGAAATGGTTCAAATCCAGGATGGACAGAAACCCTGGAAAGAAATCCCACGTGTGCGATACCCTGCCCAGCCTTCAGCGATGACGCTGATGGTGGCAAAGGGTCCTGGGGGCTTAAGGCAAGTGCTCTCAGCTGACAGTGACCCCATCTGGGAAGCCCCGTGTCCTCTACCAAGGGGAGAGCAGGCTGGGACTTTGGTCCTGCTTGGATGCCTTCTTCTATGACTCAGCCACACTTAACTCTTTTTTTCCACTTGCCTGGGCCAGGGGACATTAGAACCTTCAGGGATCAGCGGTTCCATGCCCGGGAGGAATCTGAGGTGGACTGGGAATGCAGAGGCCCACGGACTGGCCCTGTCAGGAGGTAGTGAAAGGTTGGGGAGGAATAAAGTCAGACAGCCGCATACTCAAATGAGTTTGACCCCCAGAAAGGAACCGCCTAAGTCCCAATTCAATTCCTGGTACCAACTGAACTGACCTTGATTAAATGGGAGAGGGGAGGGGGGCTCCCGAACTCAAGGGTCTCTCACCCCTCCCCCTTGCTCCTGGGAAGGAGCCTGACCCAGGGAGCCCTTTCCTGATCTCTGAGGCACGTGATGGAAGGGGGGAGTGGGACTATCCACTCCTAGGGTTAAAGTCTCCCTTTCCTTGCTTCTTGAACCTGAACACCCCCACCCCAGTACTTACTCCTTCCACCCCCGTGCTTAAACATTTACCTGACCCTGGTCAAATGGCTTTCCAGGGGCTTTGGCCCCAAGGCACGGATGACTGCTGAACATCACCCATTTGTTCAGAATCGCAGATACTGACTTCAATACCCTCTGCCCAGGCCCTCTGTCCCAGCCTTCCCCGCAACCAAGGCCAACCACCTTTCAGCCTTGGACTGCCTCCCAAATGCCATTCACGTGCTCTGAGCTCCTCTTATCACCAAAGCACCAGGTTTGTCCTCAGAATGCAAAGAACATGGGAAGAGTGTGGTGGTGGTGGTGGTGGTGTGTGTGTGTGTGTGTGTGTACGATGGCGAGCTGGGATTGTTATAGTCACCTGTAAATGACAGGTCAAGGAGAGCTGTAAACCTGGCTTTGACACCTGTGTGACCTCAGGCAAGTGATGTAAACTTCCCTGGGCCTCAGTATTTTCATCTGTGAAGTGGGAATAACTTGATGGATAGATAGATAAATAGATAGCAGAAAGACAGACAGATAATAGAGAAATAGAGATAATAGAAGTTTTTCAAGGCTCAAGTGAGATCAAGGGTACTTATAAATTGCTGAAGATTGAGAAAATCTACAAGGAAATATTTAACTCCTGCCTGGCTTCCTTTGGGTATTTCCCCAGGGGTCAGCATTTGGGCAGTCCTGCACACTGAGGGGTGATATATCTGGTTGTTAAATCTTGGAAGCCAAGAAAAGCATAGCTAGTTTAGATGGAGTTTCTCAATTGTTCAAAAGTTTTTGGCACTTTCAACACTAATACACAATGTTGGGCATTGCCTGAAATACTTTTAAATGGTCATTTCAGCCCTTTTTCCAAATCACACTGTTTTCAGTTAAAAAATTACATCTTTTGGGATCCCTGGGCAGCTCAGTCAGTTAGGCGTCTTCCTTTGGCTCAGGGCATGATCCTGGGGTCCGGGGATGGCACAGAGAAAGAGGCAAAGACACAGGCAGAGGGAGAAGCAGGCTCTCCACAGGGGGCCAGATGTGGGACTCGATCCCAGGACCCCAGGATCATGCCCTGAGCCAAAGGCAGATGCTTAACCACTGAGCCACCCAGGCACCCCTATAAAGAGTAATTTAGAAGTTTTCCAAGGTAAGTGCCACTAACTAAAGAAAAGCATGCTTTGTTGGGCAAGTTCAAAATGACAAGTTCTAGGTGTGTAGATTAGGGATTGACCATAGTTAAAAGTGGGGTTGATATTCCACATTAGAGCATCAACAATTGCTGAAAACTGTTTCAGGATGTGATGTGTGGAATTCTTGCATCTTGCATCATGAGAAATCATCTGGTTCCTCATCACACGTTTCAAGTCTGGTTCGCACATGATGGGAGAGATGGTTTCAGATCATTGATCTTTTCCTAAGTGTGTCTGCACACATAACACATGGTGGCTATACATAGCTTCCATTTCCAATAAAAGCACAGCCAAATTGGAAAGAATCAGCCCTCTCTTGTCTCATTTTAGTATTGTTCAATAATAAGAACCCAGGACATCTTGTTGTGCTTTAAAAATAATTTTGATCAGATGAATGCAAATTATGGATCCGCTGATGAGCACTGCAAGGCAAACTGCCAAACCCCATATTGGGTGGTTATGCTTTAGAACCAGTATTTTTCTACTTCCCCTTCCTAATCAACCAGCCATCGCAGATAGAAGACAATAAATGACAGTATCTGAAAACTATTGAAGGTGGTTTAATGGTTAAAAAATAGACATCAGCTATCTCCTGTGTCTAAGAAGCTTCACCCCACTGAGCCACCAGGTCTGCTGGCTCCTCTGGTAGGCTTTCACATCTCCCTGAGGAGAAGTTTTTAATTTACTTTTGAATAGCTAATATGGTCAGGTGGTTTCGGATGCAAAAACTACAAAAGCAAAGTTGAATTGCTGGGTCAAATGAATATGCATTTATAATTCCAATAGCTGTAGCCAAATTGTTCTCCAGAGGATTTGTTCCAATTTCCACCCTCAGCAGAAGAATCTGAGTGCTGTTTCTACATATCTTTGTCAACTCAGTATACTGACAAATGTTTGATGTTTGTAGGTGGAAATCCTATGTTGGTGCTTGTTTAAATATGCAGTTTCCTTATTGCAGGTGAAATTGGGCATCGTTTCAAATGCTTGAGCCAGTCAAATATTTTCCCCCTGTGGATTGTCTGTTGATGTCTTTTGCTCACTTTTTTTTTTTTTCTATTGAAGTGTGTTCGGTTTTTTTTCTTAGTGATTTGTGGAAGCTCTTTATATATATATTAGGGAAATTACTTGTTTATGATATTAACCACAAATTCTTTCCCAAGTTTGTAGCCTGTCCTTTGATTTTGTTTAGGATAGCATCTACCAGGCAGCCAGGGCCCAGCAGTTCAGCACTGCCTTCAGCCCAGGGTGTGATCCTGGAGACCCGGGATCAAGTCCCACATTGGGCTCCCTGCGTGAAGCCTGCTTCTCCCTCTCCCTGTGTCTCTGCCTCTCTCTCTCTCTCTGTGCCTGTCATGAATAAATAAATAAAATATTTAAAAAAAAAGGATAGCATCTACCAGGCAGAAATTTGAAAAAAAAAATTTTTTTGGAGTTAAATTTATCAAGCTTCTTTTTTTTTTTTTTTAATTTATCAAGCTTCTATTTTACTTCTAGATTTTGTGTCGTAATTAGAAAGGCCTCAGGGTGAGAAAAGCGAGTATTTAATTTCTTGAAATTATAAGGCACTGACATGGAAATAAGCACCATCATCCCCTTTATCTCCAAGTCCCTGGTTAGGAAGACCTTGGGAAACGCTGGGCTTTCATAAGGCTTTTGGTGGTATAAGTTGATTCACTCCAACCACTACACTGAATCAGAGTGAAGACCAAGGGAAGTCCACACAGAGGTGATGTAGAAAGTCTATTTACTTTCCCTTCGGGGACCTTGCTGTCTTTTCTTAAAGCTCTCCCAGGTAGAGAAAGCTCAAACTGGAATGATTTCTGCATGTACCCTCTTCCTGACTCTGCTGGGAAAGTGGGAGAGAGGATCCTATTGGCCCCAAGGAGGGAGGCAGATTCTCTGTGAGGACCAGGGACTGTGCTTTGAGGGAAGGGTGGAATGTCCGCCTTTGGTGGGGGGGTGGGGGTCTTAGCTACTTCCCTTCTTCCACCATCTTCTCTGGCCCTCTCCCTCCTAGAACCTCTATTATTCCTTTCAGAATGCCTGCCCTCAGTGCCCAGCACCCTGCCCTTGAGCCACATCTTGAGGACTGGTTCCTCTCATTAATATCTGCACTTCAGGGAACAGTGTCTCAGGCCCCTGGGTAGCTCAGTGGTTGAGCATCTGCCTTTGGCTCAGGTTGTGATCCCAGGATCCTGAGATCGAGTCTCACATTGGGTTCCCCGGAGGGAGGCTGCTTCTCCTTCTGCCTA
This sequence comes from Canis lupus baileyi, assembly GCF_048164855.1. Taxonomy (NCBI): domain Eukaryota; kingdom Metazoa; phylum Chordata; class Mammalia; order Carnivora; family Canidae; genus Canis; species Canis lupus. The sequence continues at coordinate 64,389,656 of NC_132844.1, read as the reverse complement.
TGTCTCTGCCCCTCTCTCCGTGTCTCTCATGAATAAATAAATAAAATCTTAGAAGAAAGAAAGAAGAAAGAAGAAAGAAAGAAAGAAAGAAAGAAAGAAAGAAAGAAAGAAAGAAAGAAAGAAAGAGGGATCCCTGGGTGGCGCAGCGGTTTAGCGCCTGCCTTTGGCCCAGGGCGCGATCCTGGAGACCCGGAATCGAATCCCACGTCGGGCTCCCGGTGCATGGAGCCTGCTTCTCCCTCTGCCTATGTCTCTGCCTCTCTCTCTCTCTCTCTGTGTGACTATCATAAATAAATAAAAATTAAAAAAAGAAAGAAAGAAAGAAAGAAAGAAAGAAAGAAAGAAAGAAAGAAAGAAAGAAAAGCAGTGCCTCAGTTAACAGTGAGTTGGGTTTACTGAAAGGAGAAGGTTGGGAAGCTCAAGCTGCAGGGTCTCTCACTTACGTGGGCCCCTTCCAGGCCCTGTGATGGACCCCAGCAGTGTGTGTTCCCATCGCCATAGGTTTTTGTAAAATTTGTCATTTTGGAGGATTTTTCTCAGAGTGTCCCCTCCCACATTTTTGGAGCTTCAACTCCCACAATCCATGGCTGATCTATATACTTCCACAACTCAGGCAAGCTGGAGGAAGAGCTTTATTTGGGAGGGGAGAATTTTCCTGCCCTCTCTGAAATCCCGTGGGGCCATCTCAGCCAGGGGCTCACAGAACACTCTGCCTTCTTCTTCAGTGCTGTGTCACCAGTCCCTCGTGCAGAGCCTGGTCTCTAGCACAGAAAGAGCCAGCAAGTGAATGAGCAAATAACCTGCCCCAGCTGGTCCCGGTGTGACAGCAACATGTAAGTGGTCGCCTTCCCCTATCAGCCCTTCTCAGAGGAGGGGATTGAAAGGAGATGCAGCCCAAAGGCTGGTTCCCTCCCCCAGGCCCAGCTCAGTAGCAACCTCCTCTTGGCTGTGCTTAGAGGTACAGGGGGCCCCTTGGATGCAGGGTGGGAAAGAAGGTGGTGTCCTTGGACAAGAAGCATTCAGAGTTCTCTGGGGTGGGGTGGGGTGTGTGTCCAAGTGGCAGTGGAAGTTTCTGAGTGGGAAGGAGAAGGAGAGAAAGCAGCCTCATGGTCCATATCTACTCACCTCTTGCCTCCTCCCAAGCTCAGCCCTCTTCCTCTGTCATCCCTGCCTTTCAAACCCTTCCTAACTGGCAGGTATTTCCAGATAATCTCCAATCCAGACCACACCTTACTTCAGTGTGTCCTTGGGGATTTTGGATGAGATTAGCTATGTTTGTTCATCCACTCCTATTGTTGGGTCTCCTCAGTCCTCTCCAAGGCTCTGTAATTCCTACTCCTGACATCCTGCCAGGGCCCCTCCTTCCTGGTGGGATCAGCCTCCCTCCTCAGACTAGGAGCTCTCTGTTCCCTGCTGACTGTTGGTATTGCTGCAAAAGTTAAGAACAAAGCAGTGGGGCAGAGAAGGGTCACTCTCAGACAGGGATGGGGGTGAGTGGAGACCAAGAAGGTGTTTGAAAAGCACGTGGGCTTTTCTCCTTTTTTTTCCCTTCTTTTTTTAATTAAAGAAAAATTGGCACTAGGTTGGACTTTAACTTCAAAATTCCAAATATATAAGGAGCGCCGAGTGAAATGATATGAAAAAGTATCCCCCAGCCCTGTCTTCTAAACACCTCATTCCCCTTCTTGCCCTCAAATGCTATTACCGGCCACTACCATCTTTGAAATACATTTATGTAGGCTTAGACTTTCCCTTTAATTAAAAGAAAAAAATGGTGTGTCACCACTTTGGAAAACTGGCCATAACTTTAAAGCTGACAACTTGCATACCCTATGACCGGGTAAAGCCTTTCCTAGGTTTCTCCCCAAAGAAATGCACATGTCTGTGCACCATGAGACTTCAAAATGTTCCTAACAGCATCCTGTATAAAAAATATCAAACATTGGAAACTTCCAAAATATCCGTCAAAGGTAGAATGGATAAATAAGTTATGGAATATTCTTATAATGAGATATTACGCAGCAACGGACCTGAACACGTGGTCGTTATGTGAGACCACGCAAACATGTCTCATAAACATGTTGAGTGAAAGAAGCCAGATTCAGAAAGGGGATTGTGTCGTTTGGTTTATAGAAACACAGCAACCATGAACCTATAGCGTTAGGTGTCAGGCCGGTGTCACCTTTAGAGGAAGAGAATGTGGGTGACAGGGCCACCAGGAGAGAGGTACCTGAAGCGCTCCAGGTCGCTGCTTGGGCTCAGGACACCGAAGACTTTGTGTCCTGTGTCCAGGGTCCACAGTGCATTGAGCTGAGGACCCACAACAAAATACGGGTGGGAGTGACACCATGACGGAGGAAAAGCAACCCAGCTGAGAAATGTGGTGAGCCCCCCAGGGCTCAGGGCAGACCAGATGACCAGCCCTCCACTTGGTCCTGGCAGCATGCCAGCCTGAACGGGGCTGGGAGACAAAGAAGGTGGTGAGTAAAGCACAGGATTTGAATCAAAAACCTTCCCATTCCATTCGACAGACACCAAAGCCCCCTCCCTGGGCGAGACACAGGTCTAGGCTCCTCGGGGACCTGAGATGAAGAAGACTGTGTCTGCTCTCATGCTTTCTCTCCGGTGGGAGAAAGACGCGCAGATAGATGAATAGTTAGCATACCACCGTGACACATGCCGGGGAGGTTTGTGCTGCGTCATAGGGCCCTGAAAAGGAAGTATGTGACCTGAGCTGGGAGATGACACACGAGAGCTGAGTCCTGAAGGAACTCAGGAACTCAGGTACCGCGGGGCCCCAACAGCGCTCTAGGCAGGGGCATGACATGTGCAAAAAGCTCAGAGGTAGGGAAGGTCATGGTGCGTTGGGAAACTGCATTTTCTCGGGAGCATAAAATCTGTGCAGCAAAGTGAAAAGACGTGAGGAAGGAAATGGCCCAGGGCAGGGCCTGGAACTGTGAAGAGCTTGGCTCACCTCGCTTGGGAGTTTGGACAGGAGCCCACCCTTCATTCATCTACCTCTTCCCTTTCTCTCTCTCTCTCTCTTTTAAAGATTTTATTTATTTATTCATGAGACACAGAGAGAGAGAGAGAAAGAGAGAGAGAGAGGGAGGGAGGGAGGCAGAGACACAGGCAGAGGGAGAAGCAGGCCCCATGCAGGGAGCCCGACGTGGGACTCGATCCCGGGTCTCCAGGATCAGGGTCTGGGCTGAAGGCGGCGCTAAACTGCTGAGCAACCCGGGCTGCCCAATTTCTCTTTCTTTCTCTCCTTCTCCTTCTCTTTCTCTCTCTCTCTCTCCACCTTTCCTCGCTCCCTCCCTTTTTGGTTCATTTTCCTTTTCCCATTATACAACCAATACGTGCCCCCTGCAACAATTTTGGAATATGCAAAAGCCAAGAGTGGAAGCTCAGTGAAGACAAGAACTTTGCTAATACCCCATCATGTCCCCAGGCACTATTTGTGGCACCTGACATGAGGCAGATGCTCAAAAAAAAAAAAAAAAAATTTGCTGATGACGTGGCTGCTGTGCGGCACCCTGCAGGTACAATCTGGGCAACAGGGGACTGTTGCCCTTGGAGTCACTCTAATTAACCAGTAACAGTAACCCAGCAAGTGCCATGACAGGGAATTGGGGCAGAAACATCTAGCTTTGGCAGATGGTGGAGAATCCAGGGAAGGCTTCCTAGAGAGCAGTGCAGAGCTCAGAGCAGAAAGTCTGAGCAGGTATTCATCAGAGGGAGTGTGTTCCAAGCAGAGGGAAGAGCATTTGTGGAGGAGGCCCAGAGGCAAGGGAGCTGGTGCAGCGGGAAGAGGATAGTTGACTTTGGGGATGAAAGGGCTACCATATAGAGCTGCAGGAGGGGAGCAGAGGTGAGTACAAAGTGGAGCAGGAGTCGTATCTCGAAGGCCAAAGTAAACATCTGGGTCTTGGACTTGAGGACAGTGGGGTTTAGGTAAGAAAGTGTGGTATACTTTGTAGCAAAGGGAATAGGTTGGAGGGGGCAGGGAGATAGAAGGCAGGCAGATAAGAGACTTTTAACACCAGGGGACAGAAGGGAGGGTGGTCCAGGCGAGGGCAGAGGCCCTGGCAATGATAGGCCAAAGAGCAGGATTCTGAAAGTCCTCAAAAGGCAGATTCTGAAAGTCCTCAAAAGGCAGTCCTCAAAAGGCAGTCCTCTGCTGGTCTCGGAGCACCTGGCTGGGTCAGCTGGTGGCACATGACGCTCTTGACCTTGGGGTTGTGGGTGCGAGCCTCACATTAGGTGTAGACATTACTTAAAAATAATATATTAACACTGTTTTCCAGAGTGACTATACCAGCTTGCACCATTCTGTTGGTGGCAACAGTGCAAGAGAGTTCCCAGCAATTGCACTACTGGGTGTTTACCCCAAAGATAGAGATGTAGTGAAATGATGGGACACCTACACCCCAATGTTCACAGCAGCAATGTCCACAATAGCCAAACTGTGGAGGGAGCCACGATGTCCTTTGAAAGATGAATGGATAAAGAAGATGTGGTATATATATATATACATACACACACTATGGAACATTACTCAGCCATCGGAAGAGACGAATACCCACCATTTGCTTCGATGCGGATGGAACTGGAGGGTATTATGCTGAGTGAAATGAGTCAATCGGAGAAGGACAATCATCATATGGTTTCACTCACGTGTGGAATATAAGAAATAGTGAAAGGGACAATAAGGGAAAGGAGGAAAACTGAGTGGGGAAAAATTAGAGAGGAAGACAAACCATGAGAGACTCCTAACTCTGGGAAACAAAGGGTTGCAGAAAGGGAAGAGGATGGGGTGGGGGAGGATAGGGTAACTGGGTGATGGGCACTGAGGAGGGCACTTGATGGGATGAGCACTGGGTGTTAGACTAGATGTTGGCAAATTGAATTTAAATTAAAAAAATGTTTTAAAAAATAAAGGAAGACTGGCTTTGGGGACTGAAGAGTGAGGGGGCAAAGGTAGAGAGAAGTCTAGCATGACTCCCGGTTTCCAGCCTGGATACTGGACTCAATTAGGGGAGGAGCCCTAAAAATTATGCAAATGCTATGCAAAGTTCCTGCCATTTCTTCTTATTATTCAAATGCAGTCTGCTTGTGGTTCAGTCAATGATGCCTCTCAGAAGTGACAGATGGCCCATGCTGCCCTCCACTGGCTCTCAGTCCCCTGCCCTCCCCTCGCCAGCCTGCTCCTTCCTGTCTGAAGGGCTCAGCCCAGCTTTGGTTCTCGGTCTTTGGACTTTCTTCAAGGTCCCTTCTCCTCCCTCCACTCCCTGGTTCTTAAGAAAGCAGAAATTTTTCCTCTCTGGCCCTGAGCCCAGCTGCCAGCCTAGGATTGCATGAGCCCTCCCCTCTGTCACCTGCTCCTTGCTCATTCCTGCATGGAAATGCCCCACCAGGGATGGGCGGGCTCAGCCACCCCGACTCGCCTTCTTCCGCCTGGGGTTTTCTGCTAGCCTGTCAGGCTGTCCCTTCCTCCATCTTTGGTCCTCTCAAATTTCTAACGAAGCCACAGCTTCTTTGAAAACCTTCACCCTTCCAGGCCCCCCTTGATTGTGTGTGAGTGTGTGCACGCACACGGACAGGCACAACCAGAGCTAGAGGTCCGCTCCAACACAGGCACGTGGTCACCCTGACCCTGACGCACAGCCACCTGCAGGGAGATGTGCCAGACTGGAAGCTCCCCAGGGCAGAGACTGGTCTGATTGGTTCGTTTCACATCCCCAAAGCCTGGCACTCAGGAGATGCTCAGGAAACATCTGTCAAATGGAAGAATGTGGCAGATTGGGACATGGGCTGTACAGACCCCCCTTCAAGAAAGGACTTGCTGCCCAGTTGCAAGGAGTGTAGTGAGCTGAGAGCTCTAGGTCTTAGCCTCTTCCAGAACCCTGGGCCTGGGGCTAGGGTGTGGAGAGTGGGTCACCCAGGACACAAAGTGCTAAGCCCTCCTGTGAGCATGGGCTGTGGGCACTGCCTCACCTCTCCAGTCATGACCTTGAAGGCCAAGGGCTGAGCATGACAGTGGTTCTAGGGCCTGGCCCTTTCTGCCCAGCTTGGTCAGGGCTCCTCTGCCAGGCAATCTCTGCTCCACAGTTTCCCATCAAGCTGGTGTCCAGCCGTCAGATCTGCCGTTTCCTTTCACAGAAGTCACTCCACCGTGACCCTTCCCCATGCCCACCTCCACCTCAGCAGCTGCTTCCTGGAGAACCTGGCCTGCTGAAGAGGTACATCCAGGTGACAAAGAAATGGACACACACATGGCCATGTGAGTACCCCTTGCTCAGTCTTGAATCCTGTGCCCAGCATGTATTAGGTGCTCAATAAGTCGCCAGAGAATGGCTGAATGGCTGAATCACCAAGATGCCCGAAGACTTGGTGGGAGGCCAGTGACCAGATATGTTGACCTAGCTAGACGTCCCTAAACTGGGGTTCCCAAGGCACCCTTGAAGGCAACAGTGGAGGTGAAAGAGTTCTTTCCGTGGAATCCCAATCTCGTGGAATACGTGCTTTTAGATGAGATAAGGCCATTCGGGTTAACTAAAAGGCCCAACCTTTTGTTTTGGCAGGAATGATATCAGAGCAGTGTGGTAACATGGGGTTATCTTGGGGTGAGCAATAGTTCCCAGGGGCAACTCCGTACAAACATGTTTTTCACTGGGCACAGTGGAGGCGGAAGTGAGGAGTGGGGAGGAAGGTCACTGGCTCTGGATGGTCATATGAGGCATCCTCAGACAAATAAATCATCCCACATCCCAGAGCCTCAGCATTCTCCCTTGTGGAAGCAGAACAGGCCTCAGAGTCTGGGTATTTTAATCCTGTCTCAAGATACTTTCCCTTCCATTATCTCATTTAATTGTCACATGCATCCTATGGCTCCCTGGGCAGGAAGCTCTATCATTCTGATTTGCTTTTCAAAGCCAGCCCAGATAAGCCCTTCCCCAATAAATGCCCGCCCCTGCCCATCCCCTGCCACCAGGTTAATCATTGCATCATCTGGGGCCTGGGCAGCCTCTGAATCTGGCATCAGATCCTGCGGTTCCACTCAACCCCCCACCTCGCATCAAGGGCACGTTGCCTCATTGTCCCTTTGGCTCCCCAGGGCCTGGCACACAGTAGGGCCCAATGCCTGTTGTAGGAACACCAAACTCATCATTTGCCAGGCAGACCACCATCTGGAGTCTGTTTTCCACAGAGCTTGTAAGTTCACTCTGCACCGGCTCTCTCTAGAAGCTCAATAAGTGGGCTGGTGTGTCTTTATCCTGGTCTCTACGTGTGGGACTGGCCAGGAAAGAGCCAAGAACAGAGCCCTGGGCCCCTTCTGTAGAGGGTGTCACCCTCAGGAAAACAGCCCTACAAATAGCTGGTTCAAACACTGAAGAACTTTGAAATTACCTGCCCTGCCCTGGGCCAAATATCATTTCACAAGTGCCCAGCCCAGGGCTGGCACCCAGTGGGTGCTTCTCTAAAGTCAAGTGCCCGTTTCTGCCCCCTCTCTTTCCTAGCAGGGGAAAGTAGGCAAAGGGGAGACTCCAAATGGGTTTCCAGTTTACACCTTTATTAGGGCTGAGTGAGGGGGTCCCACCGCCACCCACCTCCTAGCGCCCACAGCCATTCTGTAATTTATCCAGTCTGTTTCCTGTTCTCAGGGTTCTGGGTGGCTTTCTCCTTAAGAGGGATCTGAGGGGTGAGGCAACAGGTGGGGCACTGGCCGGTGGTGATAAAGAGCAAGGATTTGGAGCTAGGCAGGCCCAGCTGTATCACCTGGGCAAGTCACGGTGCCTCTCTGGGCCCTAGTATCCTCATTCTGTGAAATGGGGGTCATAACAGTACCTCCTCACTGGGTTGTTAAGAGGCTCAGGTGAGGAACTCTTTGTGAAGTGACAGGCAAAGTAAGTTAAAACAGTAACTTTTATGATCATCTCCGAACGCTGTCGCCATTGGGGGTCAGTGGGAAAGACTGGATAGGACCCCTCCAGAGTAGCGTATGCCAGGACCCCCAGCCTAGGGTGAGCCCAGGAGCTTCCCTGGCAGGTGAAGGGCACCCAGGTGGCCCTGCACTCCCTGCTGCCAGGACTGGAATGTCCTGGGCACTTGCATGAAATTTGGGACGGGGGATCCAAGTGGCTCATTGTTGGCAAAGCACAGCTTTCCCTGGGCGCAGAAGCTGCAAGCCCTCGCCAGACTTTCATGGTGATGAAATGTGCCCCCTCTGGGTAGAGCCAGTCCACCACTGCCACGGCCAGACCGCCCCACCCCGCTGGAGTGAGAACAGAACAGCATGTCTCCCTCTGGGTGTCAGGCTGACCCAGAGCCCAGGGTCCAGGTACAAGGGTGGAGGATCAGTCAGAGAGAGGGAGACAGTGGATCCTGGTTCAAGTTTGGCTCTGTTTCTGGTGACTTTGGGTAGGCCCCTTCGCCTGGCTAAGCCTCAATTTCAGGAAATTTCTAAGAGTCTTTTCAGCTCAGGAAGGTATCTCCCTCCCACTCTCCCAAGAAAAGGCAGTGGGGCTAGATATTTCCTGCCCTCTTGCTTCCATCAAGAAAACTGGGTTTGGGTTCTCGTTTCTTTTTTCTTTTTTCTTTCTTCTTTCTTTCTTTCTTTCTTTCTTTCTTTCTTTCTTTCTTTCTTTCTTTCTTCTTTCTTTCTTTCTTTTTCTTTCTTCTTTCCTTCTCTCATGTTTTCCTGAGGATTGGGCCCATTCTGCACAACATGTATTTTTGAGGGTTTAAGGGTTGAGAGGAGAAGAAAGATCACAAGCCCCTGCATACCACAAATCAGTCAGGTGACAGCAGTGCCCGGGAGCCTCAGAGGGTGTGATGGCAGCTCTGAGGGGTCAGATGGGCCTGAAGAGGAGCAGGGTGCTGGGCACCAGAGAGGAAGGGGCGCATTCTGGCTGAGGGGCAAGTGGGCGCCTGAAAGGGAGGGAATCAAAAGCACTGGACAGTGAGTGACCACCCTCAGACCGTGCAGACCTTCACTTCTGTGCACTGGCCTTGCCTCGATGTAGGCCCAGCCCTGCTGTGGGGGTCCCTGGGGGCTGGGTGTAGTGTGGTGTGCCCCCCCCGCCCCCCGCCCCCGGCCCCATGGCTCTGTCAGCAGCTTCAGTGGCAGCTCTGCACTGGTCACCAGCAGCTGCTGTAGGGACGAGACGGGCTGGCTGAGGAGGCTGTGTCTCATCACTCTCTCTTGGTTTTCATTCTCGGTTCTCTTCTTTCCGGAGCTGTGATTTTCCTACCGCTGAGTCACCCAGGGAAGGGCAATAAAAGAGGGTGATTAAAAGTGTTTCAGTTCCTGGGATTTCCCATTTCTCTTTACAGGAATTGGAAGCAAAGCCCCAGCAGCACCTGTGGTGAGCTAGGCAAGAGCCTCTGCAGGACCCTAAAGAGATACTCCCACCAGGCTGGGGCTCTCTTAGGGCACAGCCAGGGTCTCCTCCTCAGACTGGGGCTCCCTGAGGGCAGGGCTGAGTGTACCCCTTAGCCTGGGGCTCCCTGGGGTTAGGACTGTTGTTCCCCTCCATCAGGAGCTTCCGAGGGGTGCAGTCAGCTCTCATTTTCAGCACCCAGCCCCCGTAGCCAGGGATCACTGCATGCCTCTTCAGAGGAGCTCTTGGCCCCACCAATAGTCAGGAACAGGCTAGGTGGCCTCCTGGGGCTCCTCTGACATCAGAGGAAGATTCTAAGGACATAAAGTTTCTCATTTCTCTCGCATGTTCCTTTGCCTCTTGCCTGTTTCTCTCTCCCAGTCAGAACACAGAGGGTTGCGACGTCTCCTTCATCGTCTCCCACACATTCCCACACTGAGTCCGTCCCTCCCCAGCCCTTTGGTCCCGCTCTAGCCTCGAACCACTCAGGTACTCATCGACCGGGGAGCAAAGGTGGCAGAGTTGGACACTGCGGAGGAAACCAGTGACCAAACAGACGGTGGGAGGCCCGGCCGGCTTCCCTCTTGCCTCCTGCTGACGGCAGGCCAGGCCCAAGTCCCGCCGGCTCTCTCGGGCTGTCTGCAGTGGGAGCTGAGGGCCAGAGGCCTGGCTCGTGCTGAACCCGGGGGGGGGGGGGGGGGGGGCGGGGAACAGGAACCCATGCTGATAACCAGGGCCAGGGGCGGTGAACATCAGCCACCCGTGCCATCCGCCGTCCCTTACAGCGCCGCGGACTCTGAGGTCACTGCCCTAGGGCAGCCGAGGGCAGCCCCTGTGTGACCTGGCAGTCCCTTCCAGACCCAGCTGTCCCTGGCAGCCGCAGCTACTCTTTGCAGCCTTCAGACTGTGGCTATTAAAGAACACCGATTTTTCTCAAACTTTTCCACCAGAATGGTGCCCAAAGGGGCCAGACCACATTCCCCCAAGGGCCTTGGCTCAAAACAGCCAACTCAAAGCCCTGTTAGGATCTCACGTCTCCTGTTTGTCTAAAACCCACACATGTATTTTGCGTTCTATTCCTTCATATCTCTGTTTAATACAAAAATAATATTATTTTCCTCACATTCTTTCAGTCAAATGGATGTCCCAGGAAGATGGGGCACATTTATCCTTTGGCTTTGCTGCCGAAGCAAAGTGGTGGGCTTAATGGTGGCCAGTGGTGGGAGCCTAGGGCAAATGGTATAGGGCCCACGTGGCCTCAGGTGTAATCCTAGTGAAAACCTTCCCCCCTGGCCTCAGCTGTGCAAGAAGGCCCTCTGTTGGGGCGCCCGGGTGGCTCAGGTGGTTAAGCCTCTGCCTTCGGCTCAGGTCATGATCCCAGGGTCTTGGGATTGAGCCCCGTGTTGTGCTCCCTGCTCAGCAGGGAGTCTGCTTCTCCCTCTTCCTCTGCCCCTCACCCTGCTTGTGCTCTCTCACTCAAATAAATAAATACAATTAAAAAAAAAAGAGAGAGAGAGAAGGTTCCCTGTCCTTCCTGTCCTCCCCCACCCAGTTATTCCAGTTGAAAGTCAGTGGTCACTTGGCTTCCTGGGGGTGTGAACAGGGGAGGGTGAAGGTGCTCCCCTGTGGCAGGGCTCTGTGGCTCTTCCTTCCAGAAGCTACTTGACTCTGTTTCCTCAGCAAGACCTGAGAGGAATCGCATTAACAGATTGAGGCAGTTAATGAATTCATGGACAGTTGGGAATGAGTGCCATATCTGGTTCCAGAAGGCCTTGTCATGCCCCCAAGCCCGGCCACTTGACAGGCCGGTGTGTGATGCAGCAGCTCCTGGCAGAGGCTGAGGGTGCATGCCCTGGGGAGGAGCTTTCGTGAGCCCAGGGAGGTACTCCTTCCCGCCTCCCTATGTCCAACCAGTCCCAAGACCCAATATTACTGGTCTCCAAATGCTTTTGAAATCCATTTCACTTAATTTTCCCCCCTGCTTCACTGAGACATAATTGACATACCACACAGTGTAAGTTTTAGGTGGACGGTGTAACAACTGGACTTTCATATGTCGTGAAATGATTTCCACGATGTTTAGTTAACATCCAGCATCTCATATGGATATATATAAAAAAGAAATAAATAGAAAAATGTTTTTTCCTTGTGATGAGAATTCTTGGGGTCTACTCTTTTAGGAACTTTCAAACATACTCTATGTCAGTGTTAACTGTTGTCACTGTGCTGTGCTTACGTCGCCAGGGCCTACTTCCCTCCTAACTGGAAGTTTCTGTCCTTCAACTGCCTTCATCCAATTCCCCCACCCCTACCCCCTGCCTCGGGTAACCACAAATCCAGTCTCTTTTCTCAGTTCTTTTCTTTCCTTCCCTCCTTCCTTTCTCCCTTCTCCTCCCTCTCTCTCTTTCTTTTCTTTCTTTTTTTTTAATTTAAAGGTTTTATTTATTTATTCATGAGAGACACAGAGAGGCAGAGACACAGGCAGAGGGAGAAGCAGGCTCCCTGCGGGGAGCCCAATTCGGGACTCCATCCCAGGACCCTGGGATCATGATCTGAGCCTAAGGCTCAACCACTGAGCCACCCAGGCATCCCTCTCATCCTTCCTTCCTTCCTTCCTTCCTTCCTTCCTTCCTTCCTTCCTTCCTTCCTTTTTCCTTCCTTTTTTTCATCCTTTCTTCCTTTCTTTCTCTTTTCTTTCAGATTTCCACATGTGAGATTAATGAAGGATAGTGGGAAGAAAGGCAGGCAGGGACAAGGGGCCCGGGGCACCCTAGGAGGAAACCAGCCTTAAAAGGATTTTACCCCACCCTGGAAGGAGTCTTCACCCTTTCCCACGCGATAGGTAGATGACCAAAACCCGATTGGGTGACAGGCACAGGGAGGGTTAATCAGATCAAACAGCCCAAGGAGCCCATAAAACCCCCTAGACTTAGAAACTCTGTTGGCAAGCCTCTTGGGTGACCTCCCTCCTCGGGAGCTGTGTGCCATCACTCCATAAACCTTGCTTCACTGCCCACTGCTCATCATCTGGTCTACCTTTTCCTTCTTCAAAGTGGCGTGACCCAGAACTGTGGAAACCAAAGGAAAAGAAATTCTGGAACAAGATTGCAGTGTTTGTCTTTCCGTCTGATTTATTTCACATAGCATAACGCTATCCAGTTTCATCTATGTTATCCCAAATAGCAGAATTTTTCTTATGGCTGAATAATATTCCACTGTATCCGCACACCACGTTTCCTTTACCCATCATCCATCCGACTTTCAGGTTATTTTCCGTGTCTTGGCTGCTGTACCTAATGCTGTAGTGAACACAGGGGTGCTCATATCTCATATATTCAGATCGATTCCCAGAAGTGGACTTGCTGGATCATTTGGTTTTTCTATTTTTAATTTTTTTGAGGCACTGTTACGCTGTGAAAACAGTATGGAAACAGTGGCTCCAACAGTTTACAATCCTACCAGCAGTGCATAGGGTTCCCGGCATTTATCTCTTGCGTTTTCAATGATGGTCCTTCTAACAGGTGTGAGGTGGTATCTCACTGTGGTTTTGATTTGCAGTTCCCTGGTGATTAGTGATATTGAGTACCTTTCTATGGACCTGTTGGCCATTCGTATATCTTCTTTGGAGTAATGTCTATTCGGATCCTTTGCCTGTTTTAATAAAAAAAAAATATTTGTGTGGTGTTTGTTTTGTTTTTGTTTTTGTTTTGCAATTGAAGTGTATGAGTTCTTCATACATTTTGGGTATTAGCCCCCTATCAGATATTTGATTTGCAGATATTCTTTCCCATCTCTGTAGGTTGTATTTTCATTTTGTTGACATTTTCTTCAAAGTAATCTTTGAATCTTATCTCAAAATCTTATCTCATTTTTTGGCTTAATACCCTTTAAAGGCTTCTCCCTAGATTCCAGATAAAGTTCAACTGGTCTGGTTATCTCTATCCTCATCTCTTTCCTCTCCCTCTGGACTCTGACATCCTTTTTTTTTCTTCCTTCAGAGGCTTTGCACATGCTGTTCCCTCTCAGTGTAGAACACTTATCCCCTCATCCCGACCTTGTGCCCCATACACATCCCCCAACCAGTCTGACTCTTACTCATACTTACTCTTACTCATTCTGCTTCCCATGCTCCAGGCCTGGGGGAAAGTTCTTCCTCAGGGTCCCAGAGCACTCCTCCTCACAGCAGCCGGATGATACTTATGTAGTGTTATCTGGTGTCCTATTCCCTCAGAGGTGGGCCATGCCAAAACAGGAAGCAGAAAAATCCCTGGCCTTTGTGTCTAAACCCGAAGCCCTTAGGGAAACTACAAGGATGTAGGAATAAAAAAATTAGGAGAAATATTTATTTATTTATTTATTTATTTATTTATTTATTTTTTATAAGATTTTTTTTAAGATTTTTTATTTATTTATTCATAGAGACGCAGAGAGAGTGAGAGAGAGGCAGAGACACAGGCAGAGGGAGAAGCAGGCTCCATGCAGGGAGCCCGATGTGGGACTCGATCCAGGGTCTCCAGGATCACGCCCTAGGCTGCAGGCGGCACCAAACTGCTGTGCACCGGGGCTGCCCTAGGAGAAACATTAAAAAAAAAAAAAAGATGCTCAAAATCACTAATTTTTAGAATCATTAGGGAAATGCAAACCTACACTACAATGAGATAGCACCACACACCAATTAGGATGGCCTAAATAAAAAACCAAACAAACAGAATACAAGTATTGGTGAGGCTGTAGAGAAATTGGAACCCTTGTGCACTGTTGATAGGAGTATAAAGTGGTGTAGAAGCTGTGGAAAATAGTACTATAGTTATTCCAAAAATTATAAATAGAATTACTGGAAATAGCAATTTCACTCCTGGGTATCTACCCAAAAGAACTGAAAGCAATATCTCCAATTGGTATCTGTATACTTGTGTTCATAACAGCATTATTCACAGTAGCCACAACGTGGAAGCAACCCAAGTGTCCATTAATGGATGAATGAATGAGCAAAATGTGGCCTCTCCTCACAATGGTATATCAGTCAGCCTTAAAAAGGAAGGAAATTATGCAATATACTGTAACATGGTTGAATCTTGAAGAAGCTAAGTAAAATAAACCACTCTCACACAAAAAATACTGTATGATGCCAATTAGATGAGAAGTTTAGAGTAGTCAGATCATAGAGACAAAAAGTAGAATGATGACTATCAGGGCTGGGGTGAGGAGAGAATGGGAAATTATTGTCTAATGGGTACAGAGTATCAGATTTACAAGATGAAAAGAGCTAAGACGATGCATGGTGGGGATGGTTGCACTACAATGTGAATGTATTCAATACCACTGTGTTGTACACTTCAGAGTGGTTAAGGTGGAAAGTTTTATGTTATGCGTGTTTTACCACCATAAACAAAATGGTGGAGAGAAAAATGTAAAGAGGTCTCCTCTCCACTTGCATGGTAGATTTTATTTTCCAAAAAATGGTCACAGCCCTATTTCTTCCCCACATGCTCTTCCAGAAGAGGTGGAGTCTACTTCCTCATCCCACTGAAACTGGGTGGGAGTTTGTGACTGCCTGCACGGACAGAAGGCAATGCAAGTGTCACATGTGGCTCCCCAGGTGAGGTCCCATGGGGCAGTACAGCCTTTGTCCCACTCTCAGTCCTCACCCCTGCCCAGCAGCCAACATGTTGTGAGCAAGCCTAGGTCACATGTTGGTGTGCTAGGTCTCAGCCAACAGTCAACATCCCATTCCAGAAAACAGTGAGCCAGGGACTCTGTAGATGATCCACCTAGCCTTCAAGCCACCCTCACTGATGTGGAGTAGAGCAGAGTTGTCTCCCCAGGGTCGGCCTGAATTGCAGCTTTGTGAGCAAAATAAATGTGACCATTTTAAGCTGCTAAATTTTGGGGGTATTTTGTCATACAACCATAGTAACTAGACTGCTCTGGCCCCCTGTCCTGTCCTTAGCTTGAAAAATATTTCTCTTGGGTTAGAATAAAGGAGGAGAGAGTGAAAGGAGTTGATGAAAGAAGAGAAGGCAGGAGCAATAGAGAATGAATATGCTCCATTTTATTTTATTTTATTTTATTTTATTTTTTAAAAGATTTTATTTATTTATTCATTTATTTTTTTTAAAGATTTTATTTATTTATTCATGAGAGGCACAGAGAGAGAGAGGCAGAGACACAGGCAGAGGGAGAAGCAGGCTCCATGCAGGGAGCCCGACATGGGACTCGATTCTGGGTCTCCAGGATCACGCCCTGGGCTGAAGGTGGCACTAAACCACTGGGCCACCAGGGCTGCCCAATATACTCTCTTTTAACCCCATTTGAGGAGGCACTAAATAGAGATTGAGTTATAATGAAATACAGATCATTGCAGTTCTTGCCAACATAAGATTGTAGGTGGAAATCTCCTTTCTACACAGAACTGGGATTGCCAGTTGACATGCTCGCACCCTTGACCCCATTTTTGTTGTTGTCTGGGTCCCTTGTGACTCCTCAGCTCCAGAACCATGCCTGTTACAGAGGAGACACTCGATAAATATGTGTCAATGAGTATGAATGAATGGCGAATGAATGAAACCCAAAGCCCAACATAGATTTTTTTTTTCTTTCAGAAAAGTCTTGGCCATTTCTTCAGAGAACATTCATCCAGTCTGGGAAACTTACTCCTTTTATGAATGAGGACACTGATGTCCAGAGGAGCAGTGACTGGCCCAGGGTCTCATGTTCCATGGGCAGCAGAGCTAATCCAGCACTCAGGCTCCAAGAACCCAGCTCTCCACCCCTGTCTATGGCCCTAGCTGCCACCAGGTGGTTCAGACCCTGGAAAGGATAGACTATAGTCTTCACTGTCTCAACTCATGATTTATCTAAGTCTACTGGCTGGTCTGGTCCCAGTCCCTCACGGGCAAATGGCAGATATAGAGAAATTATCAGAAAGAGAGCCTGTGAGGGCTAGTGACTGGGACCTGGAGGAGATGCTGCAGAAGAGTATCTGACATACAATAAGGACTCCATAAATATCTGTTGAGTTGAGTTGAATTGAATTGAAATAAACACAAAATAAATATGTAATTATATACTTGTATGGTGTGTGCTGTGGAAGAAAGTTTCAGGGAGATGTGAGGTCTCAAGTGGGGTCCTGCCTTCCTTCTGGTAAGGCCTCTGAGGAGATGGCAGTGATGGGTAAGGAGTTGAGCATGTGGGATGGAGCGAGGGGAGAGCCTGCATGGCGTTCTAGGCAGAGGAAATGATTTATACAAAAGACGCCAGCTGGCAGAGAACCAGGGTTATCTGAGGAACCAAGAGAAGGTCAGTGTGACCATTGCAGAGGAAGGAAGGCTGAACATGACAGTGACAGAAAACAAGGCTGATGTGGTAGGTAGAGACCAGACCAGCGGTGCCCTGGACACTTGGTTGTCTAGCTAAAAGACTGTATCTCCCAACTTACCTTGTAGTGAGATATGATTTTGTCACTAACTTCTAGCCTATGAAATATAAGCAAATGTATTCCTGGATCTTTAAGAAATCTCCTTGAAAGTGGTGGGGAGTGTGGAGCATCTCTCCTCTCTTTCTTCCTTCCTTAGTGAATATGGACAACGTGGTTGGAGGTCAAGTGGCCATCTTGAACCAAGAGATGATTGGAAGGTGATGATCTCAACTGCTTAGCTTCAGGAGCTCAAAGGAGAAAACTGGTTTAGAGATGAAAATTTGAGAAAGGTCAAGCTGTGGTTGGTTGTTGAAATCTTGGCAGGCACTTGATGGCCTAGGGGGAAAATATGAAATGAGAAAAAAGATGGCCTCAGGATGAACCTTGGGAAAAACCAACATTTACAGAAAATAGTGCTGGCCATGAGTTCTGGGATGGCACATAGGACTCCAGTTAAAGTTTCCAGGCTCCACGGGGCCTACTTGCAGGGCCTTACTCCAGTATTTCCCTCTGGAACTCTGTTTTCTGCAGCTGACAATGCTCTCAGGGGTCTACTCAGTCCCAAAAGGCTAAGTTCTGAGGTTAAGCATGGGGTGAGAGAGGACTGGAACCCTGTAGTCTCATCTACCCACAGATCTCATGGCTAGGTCACTATTGTAACTGGTATAGCACATTCCTCTCTCTGAATATCTCTAAGGATTTCACAAATTGTCCACACACTCCCCTAAGCTCAGAACAATGGATATGTGATTGTCCTACTTTTGAGTAGTAAGTGTTCCCCAGAAGTGATCCTTTCTCTGACAAAGAAGGTCAGTTGTCTTCCATTTCAGAAAGGAAGGAAGGAGAAAAGGCAGGAAAGAAGGAAGGAAGGACAGAAAGAGGGATGGAGAGAAGGGAAAGGAAGGAGGAAGGAAGGAAAAGAAGAAAGTATAACTGAAGGGCAAAAATAAAGACAGACAGACTATTCTGCTATACCTGAAAAACGTGGCCAGGTGGGCAGGAAGAAATCCAGTAGAGCATAGCCACATGTCAACGTGCTAAGAGGGACAAGTAAGATGAGGCTAGAAGACACCTTCTTAGCTGAAGCTAAGGGCTGACTGTTCTGTTTCCCTCAAAATTCATATCTTGAAACCCTACCCCCCAACGTGATGGAATCAGGAGGTCAAGGCTTTGGGAGGTGCGTTGGCCATGAGGGTAGATGTCATGTGCATGGGATTAATGCCCTTACAGAGGAGGCCTGAGAAAGCTCCCCGTCCCCATCCACCATGTGAGGACACAGCGAGAAGATGTATCTATGAACCAGGAGCAGGGACTCACCATGCACTGGCAACCTGATGTCAGACTTCCCAGCCTCCAGACCTGTGAGACATAAATTTGTTGTATGTAAGTCATGCAGTCTACGGTCTTTTGTCATAGTCACATGAGCTGACCGACACACCTGGACTCAACAACCTAGAGGTCTGTCTTCACAGAGAAACACTTTGGCGTCTGATTCTGCACTGGAATGGGTGAGGGGAAGCAGGGTCAGGGGCTGTCTCTGGGGGCACTCTGGGGTACTGTGGACACCCAAGGCTCTAATGCCAGGCAGGAGGCTGGACAGAAGTCTGACCGGATGGAACCCCTGGCATTACCACTTCGCTGAAATGAATTGATGAGTCCAGGCTCATAGCAGGTGTTGAGGATGCTGGCATTTCTTTCCTTCCTCCGTTTTATACTAGAGGTGCCCCGGGGGCAGTTCAGGTTCTCTGAGCCTTGGTTCTAGCTTCTGAGATGAAACGCCCAGTTCCATCGCCTCTCTTCCTCCAGCAAGTTAGCCTAGAAATGTTCTCGTGGCTGTGGCAGACAGAGCCAGACATACAATGAGAGAGAGAGAGAGACTTAGAGAGAGAAGCTCAAACTCAGCAGCACCCTTTGAGCCTTTGAGGGCATCTCATTTGCTAATACCCCATCGGCCAAAGCAAGTCACATGACCAAGCCCACACAGAGCGTGGGAAAGCATGGCAGAGTCAGCCCACAAAGGGGAAAGACCCAGGGAAAGATGAAGACTCAGGGCGGGTTTTCAGTCTACGATGGCAAGCAACCCAGGGCCAGGGGTGCACTGCTGAAATCTGAGTAAAACATCAGAATGTCCCATGAGTCCCCCCTTCCCTCCCATTTCCCAGAACATGTGACAACTGACAATTTGGGGAAGCTGAGCTGGAGTGCTAGCAGAAGAGCAGTTCAGTTAGCCGGGAAGAAGACCATCAGTTGAGTTTAGCTGCCAGGAACAGAAAATCCCAAATAGCAGTGGGCTAAGTGAGGTAAATACATATTTCTCTCTCGTGTAAACCAAACACAGAGGGAAGCAGCTCAGGGCTGGTATGACAGCGCCACTATGGGTAGGGATGCAGCCCTCCTCCGTCGTTGGTCTACTTCCTGAGCACAGCTTTCACCCCGTGGTCCACAGGGGCCGTTAAAGCTTCTACCATCACATCAGGAATATTCCAACAGCAAGAAGTAAGGGCTGAAAAAGGAGATACTCCCTTCCTTTAAGGACAATTCCTAGAGGCTGGGCACACTCTATGCTGTTGCCAACACCATGGCCATTCACCCCTTCTGACATTGTAATGGCATTTCTAACTGGTTGTATAGCTGATTGGCTGAAAAGCACATTTCCCAGCCTCCTGTAGTTAAATGTGGTCATGTGACTGACTTCCAAACAATGTGATATGAGTAGAAATGATATTTACCCCTACTAGTTGCGACCTGATAGGGAACAGGTATGACCTTTCTATTTCCTTTCTTTCCTTCCCACTGGCTGGGGTGTGGATGTGATGGCAGGAGCTGGAGCAGCCACGTTATATGATGAGATGAAGGTCTTATATTGAGAATGATAGAGCAACAATGTAGAAGGGCCATAGACCACCTACTAGACCTTTATATGAAAAATAAATGCATTTCTCCATTAGTTCTCCATCTCTCCTTCAGTAGCAAAACAACATCCCATCTAGTATACAACTCTTAGTTCTTATCGTAAGGCCACACTGCCTCAAGGGAACTTGAGAAATAAAGTCTTTATTCTGGGCAGCCATGTGCCTATCTAATAATTAGTGGTGCATTATTGGGCAAGAGTGGATGCTAGAGGAAAACCACCAGTCCCAGACGCTGGAGGGATAATGACAACAGTCACAGCGTCTATCCACTGGGAGCCAGGCACTGTGCTGGCCACGTGCCTCCATGTACTTCTGGAATCCTCATAGTCATCCTGAGGACAGGTATTAGGGTCCTGGTGTTCGAAGTGAGAAGACTGAGGCCAGGAAGTTAAGTGACCCGAATAAGGTCACACAGCTCCTAGGAGTAGTACTGGGATTCAGACAAAGGGCCATCCCATCTAGGCTCAAGCTCCTAACCCAGCAGTTCTTAAAGTGAACTCACTGGACCAGTCGCTTAGCTTCCACATAAGGACTTGTATGAAAAGCAAATTGTCCTAGAAATCACATACTCCGGGGATCGGGACAGCACCCTGTGTTTGCACAGCCCTCTAGGGGATGGGATGCACAGTCGAGTCTGACAGCTACTGCTCCAAGCCAAGCCTGGAACCAGCACCCACTGGCCCTCACCTCCTCTCTCCCCAGACAAACCCTGCCACCAAGAGAGATTTAACCCGACCAGATCCAAGCTTTAGTTTGTCTGCCATCCCGACCCTGGAACCTAGCTTGGCTGCTACAGGCAGAGTCTCTGCCAGACGGGAAATGGCTCTGCCCTCTTCCTAGGAAGCTGCTGCAGGGGATGGGTGGAGAGGGGCGTAGCTGTGGTGTCAGGCCCTGGATGTCGTTAGGTAGTTTTCGGGTGGAAGGCGGAGGTTTGCAGTATCTCGGAATCAAGGCTTCTGGACATCTGACTTTTCCTGTTGAATGCATGGGATCACGCATTCTCTCTGTCCCTCCTGGTCCTGGGGCCCTACTAGCCAGGATATGGTTGGTGGGGGGCGGGGGATAAGAGGGCTGGGAGTCTGTGGTATAGGCTTCAGGGAGTTTGGGCATGTCATGGACAAGAGGTGATGGTGATGATGACACTGACTCTGAGCTAGGCCATTTTCTAAGCTCATGATATGTATTAACACATCTCTAATAACCCTTCGAGTGAGGTAGTATTAATTATCTCCACATTAGATGAACAAATCGAGAGGTTAAGCAACTTGTCCACTGTCACACAGCTGGTGAGTAGTGGCGTTGAGCTCTGAACTCAGACGATATGGCTGCATGTCCATGCTTTTAGCCGCTGAGCTATCCAGCCTCCCAAAAATAGTGAAGATGTTTGTGGGGCTTTTTATATTCTAGGCACTGTTGCAAGTGCTTTGCATATAAAAAAAAAGTGGAACACTCTTACCATTGCGACAACTGAGATATTTCCAGCGGATACTTGGCGTTGGTGGATTAAACATTTGTGGTTTGGGTTATTTTTTATGACTCGTGTATGTGTGTGTGTGTGTGTGTGCACGCGTATGCAAGTGTGTGTGCACATGTGTGCCTCTCACCAGAAGCGGGAAAGGCAAGGCCAAAGATTGTTGCTCTTCCGGTGGTGTCATGTTCTAAAATGAACCTGTGCATCACACTTGTGGTTCCTGGGGAAAAATAAACCAATCCCACTACCAGTCAAAACAACAATATTTGTGCAGCTCCGGTAATAACCACTGGAACCCGCCCTCCTTCTGGCTTGCTGGAGGTGCCTTGCTCTCTGCTCCCTCTCAGTCTCAGGGCCCCTGCAGCCTTCTTTCCATGAAACTCCTGTTCTTGGGCTCACAGCAGCTCCTGGTTCAAGGCTCACCTCCTCTGGGAAGCCTTTCCGACGGCTCATGACTCCACTCTGGGCAAGACTCAGCACCTGAGAACTTGATACAACCTTGTTTTCACTCTCTTCCTTGAACCTCTGTGGAGCAGGACTCTGCGGTTCTCCCTCTACCCCTGTGATTGGGCTTTCTATGTCTTTGTGTCTCTTTCTCTCCTCCCTCAAATTCAGTTCTCCCCTTCTCTTTCTTCCTTCCTTTCCCTAAATCCTCCTTCCCCTTCTTTCCCCCTCCTTCCCGTTCTTTGGCATTCCTTTCTAGCCCTACCCGTTCCTGCTTCTCTGCCTTGCACTTCAGGTTCCTCCACATGGTCTACCTTCCCTCCTCCTTACCTGTCAATGGGGGACCCGCTCAGGTCCCCGTGCCTTGATCCAGCCTCTCCTGATGCCTATAGGCATCTGACTGCATCACCTCCTCCTCTGACTGACCATGCCTCTCCACCATCTTTTTTAAAAAATTTGATTTATTTATTCATGAGAGACAGAGAGAGAGGCAGCCTCCCTGTGGGGAGCCTGATGTGGGACTCGATCCCAGGACCTCGGGATCATGACCTGAGCCAAAGGCAGACGCTGAACCACTGAGCCACCAGACGTCCCGCCTTCCCACCATCTAATTGGGCCCACTAATTCAAGCACTTGAATCTTTCTTGACTTATTTGGCGTTCGTTGAAATATTTATTGTGAGCCCATCATGTGCAAGTCCTGCTCCCTGTTTTGCCAGGAAAACTTGTACTTGTGCTTCAAAGCTCACCCAGAAAATACCTCCTCCTGCTCTGACCCTGTTCCCCACATCTGGGCAGGTGTCTCCTCTGCTCCTGGGTCTCCTGCACATTGTGAGTGTGGTTAATACATACGTGGCGATAGTGCCTTGCCGCTCTGTGCTTACCTTTGCCGCGTGCTCTGTGGACTTCTGTGCCGCGTGTGCTGGGGAGGCACAGCCCTCAAGAGGAGAGAAATGGGAGTGAGGGTCATATGCCTCCGATTCCTTGCCCCTCAGGACGGGCAGCTCTGAGGCACGCTCCACCCAGAGTTCTGCAGTGAGGTGGAGCCCGACTGCCCAGCAGCCCTCTCCTATCCTCCAACTCTCTGGCTTTACTTCCTGTGGTTTACTTCTTTACTGGTGCTCTTTGGAGCCACTTCCCAAATCAGCTACTTGACAGTCAAATCCTGCCTGCCCCCTGTTCTGCTTCTGGGAAACACAGACAAGGAAGGTCAATCATCTAGAGCTTATTTTGTGCCATGTGCTTCCTAGGTTCTGGATTTGTGTGAACTCATTCCATCTACGTCACAGCCTTCCTCCTGAGGCAGATAGTGCTATTGGCACATAGGGGGAAACTGAGGCATGGGCAGGTTAAGTGGAGCGAACAATGTCCCGCTTTTCCTGGGATTAAGGAGTGTCCTTCGAGATGGCACTTTCCCAGGACAATCTCCAGAGAACTGGGACCAGTTGGCCACCCCAAGGTAAAGGGACTTGCCCAAGGGTATACAGGTATGAGTTGGCAAGAGGGACAAGTGCTCCAGGGACCAGCTCTGGACCACCTACAGCATATGAGCTGCATTGGGTTGTGGGCCTTTTAGAGAGACTCTCTCTACCAGATGGGGGTGGGGGTGGTCACGCTTTGCATTTTTCTGTGTCTCTAAGGTTTGCACTGAGGAGTTGTTTGCTGTTTGAGCTAGATGCTGGGGATAATAAGAAAACAAATGAGTGAGACCAGCCCCTGCACTCAGGGAGCGCCTTGTCAGATGGGGAAGACATGGAGCTCCCAGTCTGACAAGGAGTTTCCCACAAGGAACAGGGTTTGTCCTTTCTTCCCTGACTTCTCTGCAGGGCCCAGAACATGGTTGAGGGGAGCAGCCAGGCAGAGACACGTCAAGGTGATGGGGCCCGCCTGGCACCCGGCCTGCATCTCCACTCTTGATACCCTGAGCGAGAGCTGGAGCCTCTCCTGGATGGGGGAGGATGGGTTGATTCCTCAGGAATTTAATTCAGTGTTTTGGCCCTTTATCTCCCAGCTGGGCTGCAGTTTGGTTCAGGGAGGGGTGTGGTGGGGAATTGATAAACTGGGTGCTTGGATCAGTTGGGTCTTTGTGGGAAGCAGATGGCGCTTCCTGAGGGTTCATTGCAGACAGTGTGATGAAGGAACCATGGAGAGTGTGGGCAGGTCTAGGTGATGGCACAGCTCCAGGGACTAGCTACCGTGGGGAGTCATCACCACCCCTGGTCCTGAAGGGGTGGGGTGGGAGGGGGAGCTCTTACTAGAACCCAGCCAGTGTCCCTACCCTGGGAAATGGGCCAGCCGGATGGGCGCCGTGCCCTTAGGCGGGGAGCACAGCACTGCCAAAACCAGGGCCTGCTGGGAGAGGGGGAAGACACCCTGACTTCTCTCCCCTTGCACCACCCACCACTTGCTCTCTCAGCCTCAGCAAGCCAGGAGCCAAAGGCCAAAGGAGCCTGGGTGACTTAGCCCCTGAGGGTCAGACTCTGCCCCCCACCGGGAAGGTTCAGGGGTTCAGAGAAAGTCTGACAGTGGATGGGGAGGAGCCAAGACTGATTATCAGGGAGCACGAGCTGCTGCAGGCTCACACCCACCCCCCAGGGAAGCGACCTGACCCAAGAGGTCAGCCAGTGGGCGGAGTGGGAGCCACTCCTCCAATACACACACCAACCCTCTCACTTTACAGCCTGTCTCCTGCCGCCTCCCCTCCTTGCAGAGCTTTGGCAAATTTATTTCCTCCATCCCCATCTCACTTCTTGCCCCTCCCAAGTCCACTGGAGGCCAAAGGGTGGGAGGGTCTGGGAGGTCTTCTCAAAGGAAAGGGTGCAGGAGCGCTCCACGGGCTGCCTGATGAAAGAGGGTGGGGTCAGGGAGGGCTTCCGTCCAAGAAGAAGAGAAAGGGAGGGGAACAAATATTTCTGAGCCCTACGATATAGCAGATCCAACCCGGGTGCTTTCTCATTCATTACTCACTCCCCACATTCACCAAAACATTTCTGAGGATGGTATCAGCATTTCCATTCTAGGCTCAGAGATGTTATGTCACTTCCCAAATGTTGCACAGCAAGTGAGTAATTGATAGAGTCAGGATATAGATTCCCATCTGCCTGCATCCAGGGAGGAATAAAAAAGATAAAAGTTGGTCTGAAAAGATGTAGAAAGGTTGGAATGTGGGCAAAAGGCTGAACAGGATCCCGATCCCAGAGCCAGAGAGGGGCAGGGGGCTCAGTGGCTGATGTGGAATGACTCTAAATGGTTTTGTTTTCACATTTCTGGATGACACGCTGGTGTGGCCGGGGGAGTATCCCTGGCTCTCCACAAGAGCTATAACTGGGGTAGGAGGTGTCCATCTCTAGTTGCCCTTCCTGCCTCCAGGCCTTGGGTTGCCATGGGAGTTGGGGGGTATGTGGTGAGTGGAGTGGGGGTGGGCTGGGAATCTGGAGCAAAGACCCTAGGATGGGCTGAGGAGGCCTTGGGGGAGGGTGATTGCTGTTTCCTGAAGCCCAAGGAACGATTTTAACTGGAGATGAGTTTTGGTTAGCAAAGGGTAAGAGGGGAGGGCATAATAGGGTACGGCACGGTACTGGGTGGGGGGCGAGGAGAGAGGGTCGGTAAGGCCAGGGCTCAGGGCCCAGCACTGAGTGTGTATGGGGGGCGGGGGTGGGAGGGACAGTAGAGCAGGAGGCCCAGAGACCAGCAGTGTAGGTGGTTTAGGGAGAGCAGAAGGGGGGCAGTTGGAGGATCGACCTCAGGCCAGTGCTCTCTAGGCCTGGAGCCCAGGGGTCGGGAGCCGGTGAGGTAAGGGTAGAGGGAATTGGGGTTGGGGAGAGTCTCAGCATAGCGATTGCCCAGACTACGGGGTTTCTCTGGCTCCTACTGAGTCAAGCCTTGTCTGGCCCAACTCCTAACAGGAATGGACAGGCTGCCAGTGTTGGAGGGGCGATGAGGGAAGGACCTGGGGATTCTGTGTGTGTGTGTGTGTGTGTGTGTGAGTGAGAGAGAGAGAGAGATAGACAAAGACAGAGAGAGACTTCCTAGGATCCAAATGCTTAAGACAGCCCAGAAGATGGGTGGGGCTGGCAGCGGCCCTCCCTGAAACGTGGTCAACTAGAACAATCCAGACAAAAGCTGAGGGAATAGAGCCAGTAAGAGGCAGGCTCCCCGAAGCCAGCCTCATCTATTACAGATGAGTAAACTGAGGCACAGAAAGGGGAGTGTCTGGTCAAGATCACACAGGGCTTAAAGGGGGAGTATCCCTGCCTGCCCCCTTTCACCCCGGGCCAAGCCCTTACCTCTCGTGCTCACTCATGGGGACAGGTGGCTGCCTTTGCTTTGCATCCAGTGAAAATCCATTTCCCCCCAGGTCTTAAAGCAGCATTGAAAAGAGCACCCCTTTTCTCGGAGTTGATGGGAGAGATGGATGACTGAGGACAAGCAAAGAGCTTACAGCAAACAGTGCCTGGCACATAATAAGCGCCCCATGAATATTTGGAAATAATGATGGTGACGTGGTAATGACGGATGTCGCTGTTTTAAAGGGAACCACCGTGTGACAGTGAGTCTGATCTCGGCCTGGCTGCATTGAAGCCACAGAACCGGACAGCCTGTCGGCGAGGGGAGGCCGGGGAGCCGCTGGCGTGAGGGGAGCACCTGCGCCTCCACCTCGTGGGAGCAGTGGTGGCCCGTCCGGCCCTGTGTTTGCACACTCAGCTTGTACTTCCTGGTCTCCGCAGGAGGTTCCCCTATGACTCCTGCGTGTCCAGACCCCTCGCCCTGGCCAGCAGCATGATGGGGGCAGCCTGAAGCCCCCCAGGGCGGGGCTGAGTCCCTAGTCGCCACTTGCTCAGTCGAGCCCCGAGGCCCGGGCCAGGGGTCAGCAGAGGCGCTGCCTGCCACACGGCCACCGGCCTGCACAGCCTGCCTCCTGCCTTGTCTGCGGGCCCGCGGTGGGACGCCAGAAACTGAGCCGCGCACCATGCTTGCTCGGGGATGATGCACACTCTGCTGGTACTTTGCACACTCATTCAATCCCGGGACGTCATAGGGCTGCCTGAGCTCCGAGCTCTGCACCCTTCACGCATACATTCTAATGCTCCGAGGGAGCCCCTTTCCTACACGCCCTCGGTGGCCTGGCCAGGGTGGTGCGAGGGCACCTGGTCGTTGGCCAGCCTGCACCCTGCAGGACAGCTTTCTTGGGCTGCCCTGCGACGCCACATGGTCTACGGCTGGAAGACCTCACTGCTCGTTGCAATCTCTAGTTTCTGTGCTGAGGTCTGACCCTGCTCTTGCGCCTTGCCTAGAACCAGAGCTTTCCAGGTGGCTCCCAGCATGGCTTCTTGTGGCTTGTCCTCCCTCTCCACATCCTTCAGTGATCAACCGAGTTCCCACCCTACTGCCCCTCTCACTTTCTGTATTTGGGCTTCAGGGTTCTGGTGACTCTTCTTATTGGTGAGTCTTCTCATTGGCAGACACCTGCAGGCACTTGGCCAATTAGAAGCCTTCCTCTGCCCCATGGCAGGTTCCACAAGCCTGCTCTCCCCCGGGGCAGGCATTGTGAGTGTGAGTCCCAGTGTGGTGTGCGTGGGGTAAAGGGCTTGGTGGGGGTGAGAGGGACCCTGTTGAAAAGGCCAGGCATGGGGAGAGAGGGGCTCAAGGCGAGGCAGAGCTGGGACCATGGACACCAACCCAGCACTCTGGCCTCTGTCTTTCCTAGGTTTGAGTCATAGGTCTCTCCAGAGTGTGTTAAGTATAAGGATGCCAGTTCCAGACCTCCACAATCTCTTCCTCACCTCCATTTCCCTCTGCCTGTGGGCCTTTGGAAGAGGGCATCAACCCTGTTGTTTACTCACTGCTGTTTGCTCCTGGGGCTGCCCTTGGTCCAGTGAGGGCCAGGCCAGATGGCGTAAGCTGGATGGTGTAACAATCCTTCCTACTTCCTTGGCCAAAAGGCTGCCCCTGACCCAGTTTCAGGAGAGCTCTGAGTTTGAGGTGCTTGTCCACAGAGAGAGGCCACACGGAACCCCCTAGGTCCCTCTGCTGCCCAACCTATAGGATAGTGGTGGAGAGCCAAGTCATAGGTATCCACCAAGACCAAGAATCTAGCTGCCCTGGAGGAATCCCTGGTGGCTTGGCAGTTTAGCATCTGCCTTTGGCCCAGGGCGTGATCCTGGAGTCCCGGGATTGAGTCCCACATTGGGTCCCCTGCGTGGAGCCTGCTTCTCCCTCTGCCTGTGTCTCTGCCTCTCTCTCTCTCTCTCTGTGTGTGTCTCTCTCTCTGTCTCTCATGAATAAATAAATAAAATCTTAAAAAAAAAAAGAATCCAGATGCCCCTGGTGACCCTCAGATGTGGCTGGTACTTCCAGGGGCTCCTGGCTGGGCCTGGGGACCTCAGTGTGATGGGGAGTATGTACCTTAGTAGCAGCTCTAAGTGAGAGACAGAAACATTCGGGGTGAGACACTCTGCAAGTGGAAGTGACCTCTGCAAACCCTACCTGGCCTAGCAAACTGTGATTAGAGTCTTCAAATGCAATGGTGCAGGGTGAGGCAGGAGGAGCTCTCTCGCCAGCCCCCGGCTTTGGTCTGATGTGAGGGAGCCACAGAGCAAGGGTTCAGTAGCCAAACTGGACCGGCTGCTTGCTGGCTGTATTAGTCCTGACAGCGAACAGCAAATCTTTAGTGAGTTTACCTAGAAGGTCTCTGGAGGTGGAGGAGGACAGTCTGTACCTTCCCCCAGTCCTGGGCAAACTCACCTGGGAAGGGAGTGGATTCTCTCTCTGCATATGTTCCAGCCTCAGATGCTGCCTTTGTCTCTGGGTGTGTATGTCGATTAGAATTAGCTGCGGTTGTGAGCGACAGAAAAGCCCAAACTATATTGTAGTAGATAGGGTCGACATTTATTTCTCTCTCCCACAAGTGAAGTCTAGAGGTGTTCAAGTCCAGGATTGTTATGCAACCATCAGGAACCCGGGCTCTTCCTATCTTACTGTGTCACCAATCTTGAACACGGCCTCTTCCTCAGGGTGCAGCACTGCTGCCAAAGCTCCAGCCACTATATCAGCATTGCAGCCAGCGAGAAAAAGGAGTAGCGAAGAGGAGCACGTGCCCCCCTACCCCACTGCTACGAAAAATCATGTTCTTAAGTCGCACAGGATACTTCTCTGTGTATTCAGAATTTAAGCATATAGCTGCAAATAGCCTCAAGGGGAGATTTTAAAAAATGTAGTCTTTAGTCTGGATGATCATGTGCCAAGCTTAAAACGAGGGGTCTTGTTGCTGAGGAAGAAGATGGAACACATACTGTAGTATATAACTAGTTGCCCTCTCCACAGCATGAGACCTGAGTAGAGGGTTCTGGGTGCTGGATGATTCCCATAGGCTCCTCCGGAGAGCATCCTGGCTGTGGCGAACGGGGTTCTGCTTCCCCATCCGGGCTCTGCCTCCAGCTTTGGGCCTTGAAGTTCTCTTTGGAGCTGTGGTGATAGGAATACGATCTCCCTGGTGTCTCCAGCAGGGAGAGGATGAGTTTGATGATCAAGGCCAGCCACGCCATCCCAAAGAGGATCCATAGGGACACTGTATTCTTGTACCACAGCGGGTACCTCCGGGAGGGGTCCATCCCTGGGGGAGAGGCAAGGTCAGAGGATGGAGGCCTGGGAAAGTCAAGGCCACTTTCCCAAACAGAAACAGTGACACATGACTTGATACACAGGAGCAGCATATGGGACATTCAAATTGGTCTGAGATGGCTGGCCCTGTGGCCACCTCTGTAGGACTCTAGGAAGCCTCCCTGGCTTGACACCATGGGTTTGGAAGCTCAGTTTCCTATTTGTCTTTCTGAAAGACTCTGTGCTCTATCCCAGTGGTTCTCAAAATGGGGTCCCTGGACCAGAAGCAGCATCGCCTGAGCATTTGCTAGAAATGCAAACGGTCGGACCCCACTCCAGACCTACCGAATACAAACCCTGGGAGTGGGCCCAGAAATCTGTGTTTTAATAAGCCTTCCAAGAGATTCGAACGCCCTCTCTGTTGTTTGCTTGTCTCCGTGTTTGGTTTCCTCATATCTAAACAGAGGCAACTTGCCAGCAGCTTTAGGAAGAACAGATGGAAACACCGGAGTTTGTATCCTGCCTCCATTCTTCCTAGCTGCGTGACTTGCATCTGTCTGAATGTCCCTCACCTATGAATTGGGGAAAATAATTTCTTTCCAAGTCCTTGCTTGGCTTTTGGGCTGGAGTCATAAAGTTTTATCCCAAGGGCCTTATCTACAACTCCAGCCTCAATTAGCACACCTCTTCCTGCTGAGTGCTGTGCTCCTCACGTGGGCTTTCTCCTGTTTATTTTTTCAGCTATCAACGGTCCAGCCCCAGGGCCTTTGTATTTGCTATCCTTTGGGCTCAGAATGCTCTTCATTTCCAATTCCCCTTGGCCTAGTTAACTGCCCCTTGTCCTGCAGATAGATCCCAGCTAGTGTTCACTCCCAGAGATGAGACTGAGACCCTCTGTTACACTCTCTCACAGCCCGTGGGCTTCTGCTGGGTGAGTTACTTATTCTTTCTGGGCCTCAGCTTCCCCATCTATAGAGACAACAAGAGGTCCACCTTCCAGGACTGTGTTCAAGTATCTAAGTTTCTCAGAAGGGGGCCTGGCTCGTAGCAGGTGCCCAAGACCTGCAGCCTGGTGACTGTCTTAGTTACCACTGGTCCCTCACCTAGTCAGGACTGGACAAGTATTGGCGGAGGGAGGGGACAGATGGAGGTCACTGGGAGGCTTAGCTTGCTCCATAACTTAGTTCTTCCTTCTTTTCTAGGGGTTTATCTTGCCTCCCTCATCAGATTGGGTTTGTTCAAAGGGCAAGATCTGACTTTATATTC
Organism: Canis lupus baileyi; assembly: GCF_048164855.1. Lineage (NCBI taxonomy): Eukaryota > Metazoa > Chordata > Mammalia > Carnivora > Canidae > Canis > Canis lupus. The sequence continues at coordinate 64,359,165 of NC_132844.1, read as the reverse complement.
CCTCAAAGTCTTTCCCTGTCTTTGTGTCCTGTCCCACCACCTTTCTATCCACCCTCTCACCCTGTGCCTCTGACCCCAAGACAACCTCTCTTCCCTGTCATTCAAGCCTGGGCCCCTCTCCTGGGTCCCAGCTCGGGAATGAGGCTGCTGACCCAGACCCCACCTCGCCGCCTGGCAGGAGCCAGGATTGGATTAGGCTGATTGGGTTACGGGGCCGAGATTCCGCTGGCGGTCCCAAATGAGATCAGCGGTGAGCCAGCTCTCTGGCCCTGCCACCCACCAGTTCGGCTTGCTCCTGGCAATCGAGGGGCGGAGGTGTTCTTCTCCCCTTTTATTTCATTTTTTTTAGCCGAAATCATAAGTGGCGGGAGATCTGGCAGCTGGCAAGGCGCTCCACTGAGTTGCAAATGCAATTGGGGGACGTGGCGGGATGAGGCCGGGGAGGAGCCGGTGGCCGGGACCAGGGTGCCGCTCTGGCCACGGCCTTGGCCTTCGGGGAAAGAGGAGTGGCCGTGGAGACAACACCTCTGTGATTTCTGACGCTGGGGCAATGGGCACCCCGAGTTCAGGGGGTGGATCTCAGCATTTCCATCCAAGGAGAGAGCTTGACCTCGTCCTCGGAGGGCAGAGAAGGCTGAGAGACACATGAAGATGCGGGAGTGGGGCTTGTCTCCTCCAACTGTGGAAGATCCTGCAACATACGTATCCTGGCTTGGGAGTCCGTCCTCTCCCTGCTTTTGGCTTGCCTGCTCCATGAGCCAACCTCTCTGGGCCTGTTTCTCCTTGCACATGAGGCACTCAAGTGTGGTCACTTGCCACAAGGCCCTAACCAGAGCAAGTGGCAAATCTCTGGAGATGTGGTGAAGGGGATGGCTTGGCCCAGTGCCCCTTGAGGGGAGTGGTCTGCCCAGAGGGCTTAAAGGGCTCCTCTTGTGGATTTGTTTTTCGTTTTCTAAAAGATTTTATTTATTTATTCATGAAAGACACAGAGAGAGAGGCAGAGACACAGGCAGAGGGAGAAGCCAGCCCCATGCAGGGAGCCCGACGTGGGACTCGATCCTGGGCTTCCAGGATCACGCCCTGGGCCGAAGGCAGATGCCCAACTGCTGGGCCACCCAGGTGCCCTCCTCTTGTGTATTTGAACCAGATCTCCTCAGTCAGGATGTCTGGTGTGGAAGGAGGCTCTGGGAAGTCTTTGCCCTATCTATCTATCTTACTGCCACTCCCCGCAGCAGGGCTTACAGGAAGCAGGGACCCTGATCACTGGTCCTTGCTCCAGCAGTGGGGCTGTGTGGATGGCATTGGCCTTCCCTTGGTGCTGGTAGAGGCATTTCCTCCCATTTGCACTGTATCCATGTCTAGAGGTCTAGAGAGAGCTGTCCCTCCTCCTGCTCATCCTGCCTCAAGGGACTGTGGTACCTCAGGATGTCCTCACAGAGATTCCCCTTCAATCCCATAGAGGCTTCTAGAAGGCAAGATGCCGGGGGGTGGGGGGTGGGGAGGGACTGCTCTCAGCTATCTCCACCCAGGACTAAACTTTGGGGGACCTGGTGATCAGTGGGCATGAAGAAACTGCAGCTAAGAATCCTATTCCCCCTTTCTTCCACCTCTCCTTGCAATGGACACCCTCAGATAAGCAGGCCTCCTGGGTTTAGGACCACCACTGGGGCAAATCCTGAGTTTCCTGCTCTGAGCTCTGGTTGTTTTGGCAGACTGCACCAGGACCTGTCATATCACACAGGCCTGGGCTGAAGCTGTTACGGTGGAGTCCCTGGTGGCTCGGGTGCAGGGCAGAAGAGAGTGCAGAGTAGAGAGGGAGGCAGGGTTTAGCCACACAGGGGTCTCTCACATGGATTTTGGACTCTATCCTGACTATGGGAAAGCACTGAAGGTTTTCAGAGGAGCTGGGCAGGTGAAAGATAGCACCTGTAAATTTTAAAGATCCTAAGAGCCAAGGTGGGGACAAAGATACAGGCTGCTCAAATCCACGGTACCATTCCACTGTGCTCTGTGTGAAAGGCAACCTCTCAAGGGTTGTCCAGGGCCCGACTTGTGTAACCAGCCATATACGACAGCCCGGCCTGGATTCGAGGAGATGGCAGTCGGAACACAGAGGAGAGGAAAGATCCAAGAAGTCATTCTCTGAGCTGTGAGGGGGGCAGATGTGGCCCTTAGAGCCACTGGTCTCAGCTCTCCTCAGACACATCTCTCCACTTTGAGGGTCGGAGCGGGAGCATACCCAGTTGGAGGAAACTTTCTCAAAAATTTCCTTCCAGAGCCACAGGCTCCCTCTCAGGATGGAGAATGTCAGGAAAGGACAGTAGAGGCCCCTGACACAGGGCCCTTCTTCCTAAGGAAAGAGAGGTTCAGGGAAGGGGACCCTGCATACAGGTGAGAAAGCCATCACCAGTCAGCCCTGCAGTCTTGGTCCCACAGAATGTCCCTCCACTGCCACCTGCTGGCCACCTGCCTTGGCTTTACTATGCAAGGCCAGTGGCTTCTGAGCCCCTTGTCTTGCCCACACTGGGTAGTGACTGCTGATTAAACCTCACCCTGGGCCTTCTGGACCACACAGCCCTTCCTCACTGGCACTCAGAGTTTGTCTGCCAATTGTTTTCCAATGGGGACCTAGGGGAGCCTGAGATTTCCTGAGTCTCCCAGACTTTCCTGCCTAGTCCCTGTGGTCTGTGGTGTGGAACACATGGTCCTCGGCCCAGGGACAGTGGGAAGCTTGGCATTTCTTGGGGCAGGGTGAAGTAGGGAGGGGAGACCCTGGGACAAGGAAGGATCAAGGAGGGAGGTCAGAGGCACCCCTAATTTGGGGGAGCACTCATAACAATAGTTGAGCCTTGGACATTCTCACTGCTTGTCAAGAAGGCCAGGAGTGTGACTTAACAGCCAGCTCCAAGAACTGGGGTCAAACTCCAGTTGTTACTTTTTAGCTGGACCTTAGCCCTCTCACACAACAAAGCAGGCTGAACTTGCCAAGGACTGTGTCCTCTGGACTTTGGGCCTCCAAGCCCCCACAGGGCTTGGCACGTAGCAGGTGCCAGCTGATGGAGCAGGCAAGTGGAGGCCGGGCAGCTGAGTGTCCAGGCCAGCCCTCCCACCACCTGCAAGGTTCTCTCACCAATCACATAGTCGCCAAAGCCCACGGTGCTGAGGGTGATGAAGGCGAAGTAGAAACTCTCCACGTAGCTCCAGCCCTCCATGTGGCAGAAGAGCAGCGGGGGCAGCAGCAGGAAAAACAGGAGGCCTGAGAGGAGGGTGCTGGAGCCCACCAGCCACCGAGCTTTGGCCGGGTCCTGTGGGTATACATAACAACCCAGCCCACGTTGGCTTCTACCTAGTGCTGGGGAACAGACAGCCTGGGGGCTGCTGAGCTGGAGGCAGGATGACCCCCCCCCCCAGTAAGAAGGGGCTGCCCTTGGGGCCCCTTCACCTAGTCTGTGTTCTCCAGGTTCCTGGGCAAGACCTTGGCTGGCTCGTACCCTTCCTGTCCGCCAAGTGCCATGGTGTCTCCCCGACTGATACCCCTTTATTGCTAAAGATCCCCATTCCAGGCAGTGGCCTCCAATCCCACCACATCCCCACCAGTAACCTTGATTCCCAGAAGTAACCCCCTCTTCAGGGCCCCCTATTCCCACTACCTCCCTCATCCTAGAAGTAACCCACCCCACCCCTTACTCCAATGGCTCTTTCACCTGCCAGGTGCCCCCCAGCCTGCGGGCACAGCGGTGCATCCCCTGCTGCATGAGATGCCCAAGTCGGTTGAGCACCACGAGGTTGAGCGGGATCCCCACAAGAGCAAAGAAGATGCAGAAGAGGCGGGCGGCCATGGTCCGGGGGCTCAGGTTGCCATAGCCTGAGGCAAGATGGAGGCAGATTAGGGGACCTCACCCCACCCCCCTCCAGACTCGGCAGCTGGTATTCACCGAGGCCTTTCATTCCCATGCCAGTACTGTGCGGGAGGCTACTATTCCTTTCCTCCCTCAGGCCCACCTCATAACCAGCCTTCCAAATGGGGGTGATGCCTCGTGTTTTACAGACTGGAAAAGTGAAGCTCCAGGAGGCTCAGCAGTGTGTGTGAGCTCAAACCTATGAAATGTGTGAGACTCCCTTCTCTCCCTTCATTTCCCCCTCTGTGGACAGACAGAAGGACATGGACAGGGGCATGGAAGGGTGTGGAGCCTCCAGGAACTACCCCTCCTGGATGGACTGCACCATTCCAGCCATCGCATTGCTACCTGCAGGCTCCTGTTGCTGGGCTTGGCCCCCAAGCCAGGCATCCCTGGACAATGCGGCACTCCTAGCGGGCATTGTTGTTTGGGGTTCCCACCGCCTGGCCTAGCTGAGCCTTGCTCAGAGCCACCCTACAGTCTTGGCCTACTCAGGCCCTTCCGTCCCTCTCTGCTTTCTCACGTATCATACCTGCTTGGCAGTCTGGGGCTCTCACCATCTCTCCAGCTCCTTTGTCCTTCAAAAACCTCCCTCCCCTCCCCCGATACATCTCTTGCACATCTGCTTCTGTCTTGATACCTGATTTCCAGAGGGCCCTAACTAGCACATCTGGGCTCCCTCTCAAACCCCTTGGGGGTGAAGGGTGGTAGATGGACAATCAAGTGCCCTAGGGGAGGTGGAGGTTGGCTATCTTCTCTGTCATGAAGATGAGGGATGGGGAGGCTAAGGGGAGGATGAGGCCTTCCTTAAAGGATTCCATTAGCCTCGGCATTCTTTCCTCCATCTTTTCTCTTTACTTCTGTCCCCCTATTTCTGGGTCACCACCTGTGTCTTGTCTTCTGTAAAATGCAAGCCTCATTGTATTGTTTCTCAGGTTATGAGCCGTCATTATTCCTTGAGTCTGCTGAGGAAAGCCCAAAGTCTTATCCAGCCCATCTCCGAGCTCATCTGGGCCCCTACTTTCCCAGTTCTGGCCACACTCCTGCCCTGCTGAACCCCCAGACCCCCTCCCACCTCTGTGGCTTTGAGCATGACTCTCCCTCTACCAAGAGCGTGCTTCCCTCCTCACTGCCTACACTTGGTGGCCCAGGGCAGCAGCTCCTCCAGCATCTGTCAGCTTTGAGGGTAACCCACTGTATAAGAATGATTTGTTTCCAAGTCTGCCATCCTCAAGGGTCATGAGCCCCTCAAGAGCACAGGCTGAGTCATAATCAGCTTTATATTCTCACCTCATAGGTTCTTACCTATGAGGTGCTCACCATAGGTGCTCACCTTCATCAGTGAAGATGTGTGTTGAATGAGTTTAAGAACAAAGGAGTGAATGAATGAATGAATGAATGAATGAATGAAAAACACAGGAACAAATGTGTGCATGGATGAACAGATGCCTTATACCCTGCCGCATCCCCCCAGACTGGCTCAGCACTCCCACATACCCCATGCTCACTTGTACTGGTGGTTTGCACTCACCCTCACCTTACTGAGGGGTCTCAGAGGGCATAGTCTCAAGAGTGGCCAAAGCATGCACTAGAGCATGGGCTTTGGAATCAGAGGTGCTTCCTGGGTTTGAATCCCAGCTCTGCCCCTTGAAGGCTGTGGGACCTTGGGCAAGTGGCTTGGCCCTTCTGAGCTTCTGTGTCCTTGCCTGTAAGATGGGGATGTGGACATGTACCTCACAGTGTGCTGTGGGACAAAAGGAGGCAATGGGGTGTTTCATAGATGGGGATGAGCACCCTCAAGCATCAGGTATACAGAAGATGCTAAAGGAACATTGGCTTCATGAATGAATGGATGAATGACCCAACTCCTCCTAGACCAGCTTCTGGTGTGAGGACATCAGCAGCCTCCTCTAGAGCCCCATGCATCCTCCACCATTTGGCCTTTCTAGGTTCTTTCATCTGAAAAAGGAAACCGTCTTTTGGCATCCAGGCATAAGTGTCTCAGTAAGCCTCCCTGTCTGACTCCTCGCCAACCCCTCCTCCTCTAGCTGTGGGTCCTCCCAAGTCCTATCCTTTGTCCCTGGGTGTCTTTTCTAACCTGTGGAATGGTGCCAACATTCCACCTCCAAAGCTGGGAGGAACCCCGTGAAGCTTCTGCCTTTCTCAGACCTCCATTAAGTGAGTTTTCTCCTCCCCATTATTCTCAGCCAGCCATAGGTCAGCACAGTCAGTGGACATCAGTGAAGCCTTCAGTTCAATGCTTGGTGACCATGGCTCCAGTTGGCCGCCCACCATCTACTCTTTCACTTTGCTAGTCCAGCCCTAGGATATCCTGAGAGGGCCTGACCAGGAAGGAAGGCCTTGTGTGGTTAGGCTGCTCTGAACCTCCTCCAAAGTCAGCCCTCATTTCCAACTCTTTCCAGTCACCTGGTCCTCCTTTCTACCTCGGGGCCTTTGCACTTGCCTCCCTGCATATTTACATGACTTTCTCCCTTATTTTGTTCATGTCTTTGTTTCAGTGTTACCATATCAGCAAGGCCTTCAATGGACACTCTATATACAATAGCCCCCATCACTATCAGACCCCCTTACCTGCATTATTTTCCTCTAAGCACGTCCCACCCCCTGAATATTGCCTATGTATCTGTTTGTTTGTTGGGTGTCCTCCTTCAGTAGAGCATCAGCCTCCCAAGGGCAGGGACCTGCCAGTTTTGCTCACCATTGTTCCCCCAGAACAGTGGGGCTCCCCCAGCTACTAAGTCTCTTTGTTGAATGAATGCATGACTAGATAACTGAACAAATGAGCAGCCAGGGATGAGCTTCATAGGTGAGGGACAATTTGGGGGCTCAGGCCGGTCTGGCTGGTCTAGAAGTGTTTGAGGGCCTGTCAGACCCTATTTCATTTCAAGGCTTGGAAAGTACAGCCCTTACAGGGTGCTGGACCCAGGCAACAGGGACACCAAGGAGGCAGTCCTCTGCTGGGCCTCTCAGATTACTCCTTCCTTCTCTCTTGGAATGTTCCATAGGTACCCCATCTCCCGTCTCCACCCTCCTCCTCTCTGCATCCTCTTCGTGTGCACGTGTGCGCACATGTGCGTGCGTGATGTCAGAATGCCAGGGTTATGAGCTTCCCTACTGTTCACCCCAAAATAAGTGGGGCCCTCTCTTTCTTCCTGTTGTTTGGAATTCCCACTCTAAGGTAGAATAAACCTTCTGAAGGTAGGCAGGACTGGAAAGAGAAATATTGTCCCCACTCTGGATTTCAAATTCTAATTCCACTCCTTACTAGTCTTGCAACCTTGGGGAAATTGTGCAACACCTGAGTGCCTCAGTTTCCCCCTCTGTAACATGAGAATAATAAGTCCTATCCTTGGAGGTGAGGCCATATGGACGAAATGAAATTTCAATTGTAAACGTGCCCCCCACAGTTGCCTAGTAGAAGCAGACCATGTGTGCAGTGTGGGGCAGGTTCCCCCTTGCTCTGCCCTCCTTCCCTCAGAGAGGGCTGGCTCGGACCAAAATAAAAGGAAAGGATGGGCTGCCAAACTGGAAATTTGCTGGGCCAAAGTCACAGGCCTCGGGCAAAGGATGTCGGAGGCGTTGGGTTTAGAGACTAAAGAAATATTTCTCCCTACACCCCTGCAGTGACTGTGCATCAACATCACCTCCTGCCCTGGGACTCAATAAGCGCTGGTGGAATGGGTATTTTGGGAATTAATGAATGTGTCACTGTTTGTTGGGTGCCCGTTGAATGTACTAGGCCCAGGGGGTGTAAAGAGGAATAAATACCATTCTGGCTGGTCCTTCCTGGGTCACAGGGTCCGTGGAGCTCTGAGGGGCCTCCCAAGCACGCTGGCCTCAAGGTGGAGGACTGCCCAAGCTCCCGCGTAGCCCTGACACCCGCTTCCAAGAAGCATTTGCTGATTTAAAGATGGATGGAGACTCCTCTAGATGGAGAGGGGCCCTTGTCTGGCTCCACTCTTGGGAGGGCAGAGGCGGACACCAGATTGCTACTGAAGAGGATCCCAGCGCGAGCTGATGGAGGTGGCCCTGGCCAGCAGTGGTGTCAGCCTGCCACCTGCTGGTAAGTCTGGTGTCATGCAGGGGCGGGGCGACTCAGAGGGCCGGCGACGGGGCTCTGCACTTGAGTTAGTTCCCGGGTTTCAGAGCTGGAGGGATCTAGGCTGCTCTTCTCCTTCCCTTTCCAGCAGCCCCCAGGCACCTGCCCAGGGCAAGTTCTACCTTTGCTCTCCTGAGGCAGGGCTAGGGACCCGGGAGAGAGACCTGGCTCCAGGGGTCCCTGTGTGAGGGAGGAAGGAGGCTTGGGGAAGGTGGTGAGGGGGTGCAGGGGTGCCTTAGGGAGCTGGGAGAGGCCTCCAGGGGTGGCCACCTTTCCCCAACGCTGAGAACAGGGGGTGGAAAGGCTCTTTGTGAATTTCTGCTCCTCCTTCCTTCCCAGGTTTTCCTCCCCCGCCATGGGCCTCCACCCCGGGCTCCGCGTGGGCTGGGCTTGGCGCGGGACACTTATAAAGCCGAGAAGCGTCCTTACTGCTGCACCGGGCAGACCCTCTGCTTCCTGCAAGGTCGCGTGACGCAGAACCCTCCAGAGCAGCGCTTCTCAAACTTGCACAGAAACCCCCTAGGGGCTCTGGTAAAATGCAGAAAGTGATTCTGCAGATCCCAGGGGAGCCTGCGATCCTGCCCACAGGTGGTGCCCCCTCTGCGGGGCCTGATGACACTCTGGGTCACAGGGCCCTGGTGACCCCTCCCCTCTGAAAGGCATTGGTCCCCTGTCCCCCATCCTTTAGGGGGGAGGCCAGGCTCCTCAGTGCCACCCACTCTGGTCCCACCCTGCTCTTACCAATGGTGGTGACGGTAGACACGGAAAAGAAGAAGGAGCCCACGAACTCCCAGCGCCCCATGCTGGTGGTGTTGCCAAGGACAATGTCCCCACTTTGGTAGGCTTGGATGATGCCCTGGGGGAGAGGTTGCAGTGACCACCAGGCTCTGGGGGGCAACTGGGCCCCTGTACCCAGACACATACACATGTGTGCATGAATATCGTGCACACGTGTGCGTGCAAACACACACACACGTCATGGACAATCCTCACAACCACTCTTTGATCTCAGCCCTTCCAGGGCAAGGAGGCTCTTCCCCTCCATCCAGGACTTCTCCAGGGGGCAGGGACCATGGGGGGCAGGGACCACGGGGGACAGCTCCTCCCCTTCCTTACCCTAGGGCTCAGGTCAGCTCAGGATGTCCCACCAGCTGGAAGAACACCATGCCTTCCCCCCTCCCCTGCTTACTCCTATCCTTGCAATAAGCACTGCCGGGCAGGACGTGTGGTGTTCCAGGGGTCCTGGAGATGTAAAGGACAGGACCTCTGTCCTCAGTAGGACAGAGACAAACTGCGCTAATAGGGTGCGGCCAGTGCAGCTTTGGGCATTAAGGCAGTATGATCCTGGAACAAGATACCCAACTTATCTGTGCCTCAGTTTCCTTATCTGCAAAATGAGAATACTAACAGCACCTACTTCCTAGAGTGGTTGGGTGGGTGAAATGAGGTATTCGGTGTAGACTTAGAACAGTGCCTGGGACATGGTAAATGTTAGCAGCTGCCATCACCATCACTGTTACAGATATAATAATAGGAGCCCGGGAACACAGAGAGGAAGGGTGTTCATTCTGATGGATATAGAGGCAGAAGGCTTCATGGTGGGGGTGATGGTTTAGTTGAGCCTTCTTTGATAGGCAAAAAGGACTGTTTCTACTGGAAGGCCATTTAGGGAGATGGGCCCCGGTGGGCAGAGCCTGTGGGGCAGGACGGGGCCTGGGATCTAGTACAGGGAGACTGAAAGGCAGCCCGGAGCCACGCCATGCTTGGCTCTGCCGTGCCAGGGATGGAGCAGCAGGCCTCTCTGAAGGTCACCCAGCAAAGAGGAGGCAAGATCAGGTTTGTGTTTTCCCTGGCAGCTGGCAGCAAGGTGTTAGCAGACCAGAAGTGGAGAGACTCTTGCAGGGGTGAGTGAGGGAGAGGGTCTGTATCCTGGCCCCAAGTGGTCCAGGAGGAACAGAGAAGAAATGCTCAGAAGCCTAGGCCTCTGGTCCTATTTGGTGGGGGTAGTGAGGGAAGCCTCTAAGAGCACTGTGAGAGTGTGTGGATGCAGGGAATAGGTGGAGGGTCGGGGTTGGGAAGAGGAGGGCTGCTTGCTCCTGACCTTGGGGGAATCTAAGTCTTTTTTTTTTTTTTAATTTATTTATGATACAGAGAGAGAGAGAGAGGCAGAGACATAGGCAGAGGGAGAAGCAGGCTCCATGCACCGGGAGCCCGACGTGGGATTTGATCCTGGGTCTCCAGGATCTCGCCCTGGGCCAAAGGCAGGCGCTAAACCGCTGCGCCACCCAGGGATCCCAAGGAAGTTGCATGTACTCAGGGGGAGGTCTGGGCTGGAGACACCAGACCCTTATCTTGGGCATGCTGGAAGCCACAGCGTGGTTCAGGGAGGTGTGACGTGTGAGTGGAGCACGAGAGGTTGGAAGAGAAGCCTCTGGAGATGAAAGCCCTGCTGGAACTTTGGGGAACACCCTTCTTCCCTCAGATCCCTTCTGAGCCCCATCTTGGTGGTTAACAGGCCCAGCTCCCTGCCTATGCAGCCAGGTCGTTGTATTTAACCTCTTTGAGCCTCAGTTTCTTTATCTCAGAAAATGGGATGATGAAACGGTACCTACCTGTGAGGCAGGTGAGGACAAAATGAGTTAATACAAGTTAATCTCCCCAGAACAATGCTTGACACACAGTGACTGCTCCACAGAAGCACTCATTGCTGTCATTGTCCTCATTGTCATCTTGCCCGGGCGGAGGCTGCGGGAAGGGAGGTTGGCCACCTCTGCGAAGGGGCTGCTGCCCAGCCTCCAGGACCAGGCAGTCCTGTGTATTTGTGAAAGTGTAGAGGTGGGGGTGGGTGGGTGGAGGCGCTACCCCAGGTCCTTAGCAGGGACAGTCCTTCCCCTGCCCCGGCGGCAGGTCCAAGGGCTCAGGACTCTACCGCTGCTCCAGGGCCTGCTCACTTCCCCCCAGAAACATTTGCCTGCTGCCTTCTGGGGATTGCTTTCGGGTGGGCCGCTCTGGGACTCAGACTCCAAGGACTCAGACTCGGCACCGGGACTGCGGGCTGGGGATTTGGGGCCAGGGGTTGGGCTGTGGGGCCCGGGGAACGAGGGGGGTCCCGGGACGTTAAAGCATGCCCGGTTCGGGCGGGCCCCAGTCGGGGGTGGCCTGCGCGAGCCGGGGGCGGGGGGGGGGGACCTCCATCCATCTGCTAGCCCCCCCCCGCCCCGCGAGCCCCCCAACCCTCCCCCCTCCCCTTGCCCCACGCCCCCCGTGGCCCCCCAGCAATCCCCCCCCCCCGGCGCCCTCACTGCCCCAGAGCCCCCCCCGCGCCCCCCGCCGCGCTCGCCCCTGACCCGGATCAGCGAGTCCAGCGCCGGGCCGTCCAGGCACGTGAAGTTCCGCAGCAGAGCCCACTTGTCGCGCTGGAACCTCGCGCTGGAGTCGCGCGCCGCGGGGCTCTCCAGCACCCAGAACACGCCGGCGCCCAGGGCCAGGTAGGCCAGGTAGGCGAGCAGCAGCAGCAGCGTGCCCGGCACCGCGCACTCCGGGGCCCTGGGGTCCCGCGCCGCCGCCGCTCGGGCTCGCGGTCCGCACAGCGCCGGGGAGGCGGGGAGCCCGGCGCCTGGAACCATGGACCCGGCGGCGCACAGGGCGGGCGCTCGGGCTCGGCTGCTCCCCTCGCGGCCACCGGCCACCGGCCACCGGCCACCGCCTGCCTGCGCCCCGTCTTCTCAGCACAGGAGGCTTGCCCGGGAATGGGACAGCCCGGCCCCACCCCGCAGCGGGATCCAATCCCAGGGACAAAACGAGGCCGGAGCTGTGGGCATCTGGCTCCGCCTCGAGTGTGTGTGGAGGGCGCACCCCCCAGGCCCAGCTCGGGGAGAAAGGGGAGAAAGGCCGGGCTGCGGGGTGACCCAGGCCTGAGACCCAGGGGGCCTCAGCTGTCCTACTGCAGCAAGCAGTGGGAGGGACTCCTGGAGACTGCACGCCGCAGGAAGAGAAAGTAAAAGCCAACTTTATTGTCTCAGGGCCCCAGCCTAAGTTCCTGGACCTTGGGACTATCACCAAGGACTTGCCACCTGTCAGGTCCTCCCCGGAGCTCTTGAAACACCCCCCTTCCCCCTGTGTACAAAGTTGAGGGAGCCCAGCTGATCACCACTTGCCTATGAATCTGGGAGGCAAGAGGATCCTTGACCAGTGGGCTTGTCCATTCCCTGCTTCTGAAGAGGCTCCCTACCTCCCTTCCTGGAGGAAGGGTCCAGGGCATGAAGGAGTCCCCTGGGGGATCTTCAGTTTCCCAGGCTTCTTCTCCATATCAGCAAGTCCCGGGGTGTAGATCTTGTCTACAAGAGGTCAGGTCTCTTGCTGCTGTAGATCCTTCCCTGTGCGTCCCATCTCAGCCTCCTCTGCTTTGCGGCCTTGCCTCAGTCCTGTCCAGGGCCTTCCCAGCCATTTGTGGGCCTGCCTTGATGGCAGAGGTAGGGGCAGAGGTCTGGAGTCCTCGATGAGGTTGGGCTTTGGGTGGACTGGTCTCAATCTCTCCTCTCCTTCTGGCCAGAGATGTCACAGTCCCGTAGGAGAAAGGCCAGGGCTGCAGAGCACATTCCCAAAGGAGGCCTGGCCTCCATGGAGCTCGTTTCCTGGGGATCTCTTGGGATCTGCTGGCTCCCTGTCTTCCCAGGGTGTGTTTGGAAAGGCTCTTAAGACAGGTGCTCAGAGGGGGTGATGAGGTCAAGGGGTGTCCTGAGGAATCAGGGGAGGCCACACTCAGGAAAGTAGGTGGGACACCCAGGAGCTCCGCCTTGTTGACGGAGAGCTCTAGACCTCTGGGCAAGGGGAACTGCTTTGAGAAGCAGCTGTCGGCTTCCTGAGGGCGGATAATCCTGTTTGCACGTAGATGCTCCAAAGTCCTTGCCCAGCCTCTCTCCTTGACCTTCCCTGCTAGTCACCCCCATGGGCTCTTGTCAGACCCCTCTACCCCATCATAGCATCTTGGTACCGGGTTGGGACCTCTCTGCTTGTCTAGTCCTTCTGGTGGACGAAACGTGCACGGAGAGCAGGAGCTTTCACTGTTGGGTCTCCCAGAGCCTGGCTCTCTCCACACAGTGGGGTGGGGGCCTGAGCCATCACTTTGTGCTTGTATCAAATGAGCTGAAAATAAAGTCACCCTTTGTTTGCAGACCTGTATGAAGTCTCCTGGGTGGGGGGGCACAGGGAGGGCACCACGGAGATTTGGCCAGAGTGATTCATGTCTGGATTCACACTTGGGCGAGGGCCTTTGGGACAGCAACACACGTCTCACTCCACACACATCTGTCATTCATCCTGTCCTCCAACCCCTTGCAGTAACTTGCTTGGACATCCCACCTCCTTTGCTCTCTGGAGAGCTCCTGAGGCCAGCCCTGGCTGGGAAGGGAGTGGGGAAAGACATGGAACAGGAAGTCCAGAAGGCATACAGGGGTGGGGTGGGGGAAGCAGGAGGAGCTCCTGGGGCACTGGAGACCTCATGCAGAGATGGGGATCTTCTGAGGTCTGGGGAGCCCATCCATCTCGGGGGCTCCTCCGTCCTTGAGGCTGAGTCCCCTGCTGAGAAGCCAGAGCTGGGAGCACCTGTGTAGAAGCAGGGGGCCTAGTGGGAGGATCAGCGCCAGCCATGCCAGGCCCAGGAGGATCCAGATGGCGGCCAGGCTCCGGTACACGGAGATGTAATGCTTGCTGGGGTCCGTGCCTGGCAAGGGAAGGAGACATGATAAATGCCACAGGGGTCCCTGCCGGCCTCTCCATACCAAGGATCTGCAGTGGAGGTCCCTGGGGGAGAGGGTCATGGGTCCCGGGGCCACCGATGTCTAAGGATATTGTGATAATCCCCAGAGGCCTCACAAACCATTTGTTGCCCTCAAAGAACCAGGGACTATCATCTGATTCTCACTACTTACCTCCTGCTGACATCTCCCCATCCCCCCCAATCCCTGCGGCCCCTGCCCGGAGATACGTGACCGCCTTGTTCTCACCGACAACATAGTCCCCGAAACCGATGGTGCTGAGAGTGATGAAGGCGAAGTAGAAGCCTTCCCCGAAGCTCCAGCCCTCCACGTGGCTGAAGACCATGGGTGGGCAGATGAGAATGACCAGTGTCCCCAGGGTCAGGAACAGAGCCAGGCCTAGGATCTGCAGCAGCTGGGAACAAGAGAGTCTGTGTCTGAGTCTACTTGGAACGCCCCAGGATGGAGGAGGGGGGAGACAAATCTGGGAGTGGAGCTGGGCCATGGCCACGTTCCCTTTTTTGGCCTGGAGACCTTTGGGCTGGTGGTTGTATTCTGTGTGTGCGCTTTTGCTCAGGCCAGGGAAATATTTGGTCAGAGGGATTTCATGAGTGGGTCAGGTTGGAATTTGGAGACTCCTTTGGGCCTGAGGGTCACATCTGGTCAGGCCTCCTGGGGACTCAGATCTGGGATGGAGGACGGCCATCTGAACTATCCCAGATTCCTCTGCACCTCTGCCCTCCCTTACTGAGCCTGGCTTTGCAAGGGGCTGGCCAAGGGGGTGGGCCCTGGGGGAGTGCTGGGTGGCTTGGAGTTTATTTTCAACGGGGCTGGAGTTCTAGGATGACCACAGAGATGCACCACCCAGATCCCCCTTCAAAGAAGACCTTGTGGACCAGCCGTCAGCCAGTGGCCTCCAGCTCTGAGCATCTTTGAGGCATACCTTGGCTACAGAGAAGTGCCTGGCCCAAGGGCACACCCTTCCCAGGGAGGCCACCCGGTGTGTGATTGAGGCCAGCATATGGCCCTGGCCAGTTCAGCCCCCTTGTGGGACCCCTCTGATGGCCACACACGTGCTGCAGAATGAGGGGCCTGTCCAAGTCTTTGTTCCAGCCTGATCACAATTCAGCTTCTGCTTCTGCGTAACCCTTTCCTCCACAAGTATCTACCCCTCAGACCCTGCCCGCCGAACTGTGGCTCAGTGTCAACTTCTATTTTCACCCCTCAACAGAGCTCATCCCAGCAGGACTGTAAGGAGGAAGGGGCCCTACCTGGGAGCGCCTGGGCTGCTCCTCCCACCTCTCGAGGGTAGCCAGGTGGGCGTGCAGCCCTGCACCCAAGTGGTTGAGGAAGATCGCGTTGAGTGGGATGCCCACCAAGGCGTAGAAGACACAGAAGACCTGGCCTGCCTCCGTGCTGGGTGCCAGGTTGCCATATCCTACAGGTCAAGGAGGAGGGTGCAAATGTGGAGAAGCGAGAGTTCAGAACTGCCTCCCCCACAGACTGTAGCAGAGGGTGGTCTTCTATTACCTCTGGGGGGTAGAGGGGAAGCTCCTCTGTTTCCAAGAACCTTCTTCCCCCCCCCCACTAGAATGATCTCTATTTGTAAGACTCCTGCTTGTCTTGGAGGGCCCATCTCCAATGACACTGCCTCTAGGAAGCCCTCCTGACTGCCACCCTCCTCCTCTCTACTAGAAGTGATTCCCCATAGTGCTTAATGTCATTCCTGTCTAATTGTCTATGTTGCCTTGTACTATTGTTTTTTGTGTGCTTATCTTATTCCTCTTCATTGGATCAGAGGCTCCTGGAGGTCTGAGCCTGCCTGGGTCTGATCCAACTCCCTCCGCTTCAGTTTTCACCCAAGCTCAAGGAAGATGTGTAGAATTGAACTGAATTGAATGGATGGGGAAACCATGAGTATTGGGGGGTCTGGGGGCTTCCTTGGGAGAGGTGGCATGGGTTTTCTAGGTGAGGGGGTGTAGCAGATGCTGTTGGTGATCTGTGCCCTCGGGACACCTGGGATACCACCTGCAGCTTGGGGGGCTGTTCCTGTACACACAGGTGTGGCTCTCCATCCCAAGTCCCTGCATCTCTCTCTCCCTGGGAGTTTGGCTTGGTCTGTGGGCGAGTTTCAAGTACTGGAGAGTTGGCTCATCCAGGATCAGCTCTCAGCCAGCAAGGGCCGGAGTCCGTAGCTAAGTAGCCCCGCTTCCTCGCTCCTCAAGGCACCGTGCTAAGGCTGGGGCTCTGCTTGGCCTCTCAGAGGGTCCCAGGGGGAGCGAGGCCAGTGGCCCGAACTAGGACCCTGCTCATCAGTGTGAACCTCGCTGCCTCTTTTCTTTTCCTGTCCTATGTTCCCACTTTTGACTCGTTCCCGCTTCTCAACTTGCACTTCCTGGAATCATCTCCTAGATAAAACCACATCCTGGTCTCAGTGTCTGCTCTGGGGAGCCCAAAACCAAGACAGGGGCTTTGGGGAGGCCCTTCCCCACCCCGACCCTTTACCTATGGTGGTGACAACCGTGCCTGCAAAGAAGAAACTGCTGCCGAAGTCCCAGTTGCTGGGGTTGGTGGAGTTGCCTTTGGGGTTCACACCCTTCACCCAGGCTTCCATGATGACCTGTGTGAGGGTGGGGTGGGGGGTGCGGGAGGAAGAGGTAGCTGATGGCCCCTGCTGGTGACCAAGCTCTCTGCTGGGTGCTTTCCTCTGATCTCATTTAACTCTATTCTTAGATGCTCTCATTTCCGTTTAGTAGATAAGGCTATCGGAGTAGCAAAACGATTTGCCCAAGGTCGTTGGGTTCCAGATCCACTGCTTGTTCCATAGGCCAAGGCTGGCTGAGGTGTGGGCTGTAAATGTGGGCTGGGGGAGGGGAAAGGGGCCTAAGGAGGAAGAGGGTGTTGAAAGGGTGAGCCAGGTGGGAGATGCTGCCTATGGCCAGCAGTGGGAGGTGTAGGTGTGTTGTGAGGACAACGGGAAGATTTCAGGTTGGATGCTCCCAGAAGGGCTTCCTGGGGAATGTGGAGTTTGGGGGCCGCAGGGAAGCCATGGGGCTGCCCTCCCACAGGGTGGATGGTAGAGATAGGGAACCCTGTGTTCTCTGAACTGCCTGGTGAGCTGGCTGCTTTGCTTTGCTCTTTGCTATCCCCTGGTGAGGCCCAGTCCAGGCCTATAAGAGAAATTCCATCAGAGGCCAGACCAAAGGTCAGAGGTGTAGCCAGTGTTGATGTGTGGTATGTTGTATGTATGCGATGTGCATGGGTACTCTGTGTTGCATGTGTGCAGGTGTGTTGAGTATGTGTTTACACAACCTGAACCCTTGTGGGCCCAAGCCTAAGCCCCTCTGTCCCTGGGCCCAGCCCTCTTGGAGATGGTTAGGGATCCCTCTCCAGTCTGCTCCCCCAGGGCCCTCCCCTGTCGCCTTGCATTGTCCCAGGCAGCACACAGCCTTGCCACTTGATAGAGCTCCCAAATCAGGAGGAGGCCGTGGGGGAGGGGGCCACTCCAGTTCCTAGTTCCTATGGGAACTGATTCCTCGCTGCCTGGGTGAGTGTGCTCCCTGCCAGGGTGGGGTGGCCCTGGTAGGCTGGGCCTGTCTAGGAGTCATGACACAGGCTGTCTGCTTTTCTTCACTTTGGCAGAACTGGTCCCTTCAGACATGTGGACTTTGGTCTAGCTCCCTTTCCCACACCCCTAGAGAGGCCAGGATGGAACATTCCGGAACATGCTCGCTCTCTCAAGACCCTCACCCTTGGGACTAGCACTTGCCCTAGGGCCACGGTCAACCTGAAGCTCTCCATCCTGCTGAGGAAGGGGCCTTGATTCGGTGAGGGTACTGAGTGTGGGGCCCCCAACGTGACCTTCTAGTTTTCTCTAAGCATCCACATGTGATAGAGAAAGTCAGACATGAGTCCCGTGAAACCAGGCAAGGCCTTTTTCTTATGGAGGAGTCTCTAATACTGCTTCTGGTGCTGTTAGTAGCTTCTTCCTCTTGTACTAGTCTCGTATGTTCTGGAATCCTATCCCAGCATTCTTCCTATTGGCCAGCCATCCCCTGGCCACTGAGGCTCCCCCAAAAGGAGGCTGGGGAGGCCAGGGTTGGGTGTTGTTAATCAGTGGCTGAGGCTGCCATCGTCATCGTTTACAGAGCTAGTTAGATCCCTGCTACCAATCCTTCCCACACCCTCTGGCTCTGGGGTTTCACCTCTGACGCTAGGCTGAGGGAGGAGGAGGTGTCAGGGCCTCCAGGGCAAATGCCTTATTCCGGAGGTCTTGGGAGGCTCCAGAGCCCTTCTCAGCCCCATAGGGGTGCTATGGCCCCAGCCCTCTACTGGCGGAGAGCAAGGAAGCCTCAGTTCCCGGGAGAAAGGGCCTGGACAGGTCTCTCACATCTGCGGACAATTCTCTCTGACCACCCAGCCCACCCCTCATCTTCTAGGCCAGCTCTTCTCCATCTTGAGGGTATGGGCATGGACTGGAGGGCTTTTTAACGATAGGCTGCTGGCCCTGTCCCCAGACTCCTGGTCTGGAGTGTCCGGGGTGGGGTGCGATCGTTGGCGTTTCTAAGGGACCCCCAGGTGATGTGTTGCAGCCGGTCCACACTTTGAGAGCTGCCACTCTCGGTTGTGTCCTGCCCACCCCCAACCCAGCGCTTCTGCTAATTTGCATGGCGAAGAGCAACTGGCCTGGGGGGTGAGTTCTGTCTCTATCACTGACTGCGCAGTCTTGCCAACACTCCACTCCTCTGTGCCTCAGTTTCCATCTGCCAGCAGGAGCCGGTGATAGTAATAGGTTATTATGAGGAAATACACCTAAAAGGTGGCTCCAGAGGATGGATCGTGACTGCTCCGACCCCATCACGGTGACCCCGTTCTCCACTGTTTTAGGCACATCGTAAATGCTCACTAAGTGCCAGTTATCTTTGCGGTGACTCTGCACTCGGCTTGTTCCTTTGTGGTTGGTGTTGTCATTCACAGCCTCCCCTGATCTCAAAGGCATTCACAACACCCTGGTTTTGCCCTGCTTCTAAGACAGAGGGCATTGGGGCCTGCTCTGCCACCAGAGAGAGCCCCCTACGCACACCTTGCTGGCCAAGCTGTCGCCCGGGCCACTGCTCACCAGGCACCGGGAGACGACAGAGGATTAGCAGCCCTGGGGGTGCGGGAGGGGGAGGGCAGAGCCTGGGAGAAGGAAATTTGCAAAGTGTTGATAGCACTGACACACAGTCCACGTTTATGCAGCAAGCAGCAGCTTAAAAAGGGCTTTTGATTGGCTGCAAATGTCTGCAGCACATATGGGGTTATTCTCCTCGCCTTCTAGATGGGGGAGATTTGGGACCAGTGAGTGTCAGCGACCTGCTCAATGTCACGCAGCAATCTAGTTCTAGACCTGGGGCCAGAATCCAGCACCAGTCCCCCCCACGCTGCTTCCAAACAGGGCATCAGGCCCCGGGGCGTAGCTCTGGACCTGCCGCAGGAACCCCCATTCCGCCCACCATCCCACACCAGCAGCTCCCCTTCACCTGCACAAACTGCTCCAGGGCCCGCTGGTCCAGGCAGGTGTAGTTCTCCAGGAAGCGCAGCTTCTCGAACTGAAATTGGTCTCTGGACTGAGCCTCCGCCTGCTTCTCCAGCAGCTGGAAGACAGTGGCGCCGAGCAGCAGGTAGCAGACGTAGGCCAGCAGCAGGGGCAGCACCCGGCCGCCCCGGCAGCTGCAGAGCCTGGCTTGGGGCATGGTGTGGCCAGGACTTGCCAGGACCCTGGGGCTGCCTACGGGAGGAGAGGTGGGAAGCCCCCGGGGACCCGTGCCCAGCCTCCTGCCTGCCTCGCCCTCCTCGTCCTCCTCGGCACAGGTGTCTGGAGGCTGCGGAGTCTATTTGAACAGTGCAGCTCAGCTTGGCTGCACTAAGTGGCTCCAGTGCAAACAGGCCTGTCACCCCCAACCAGCCTTTTATTTTTTTTTTTAAACTTTACCATGGAGAGCACCAGTCAGTGGCATGGACCCCTCAAAGAGAGTTACGGGGTGCTCCTGAGGACCATGTTGTCTTACCCTCTGTCTCTAAGTTGGATAGATGTTTCTGGATCAAATCAGATGCTTCTCCTTTGTTCTGCCCAGGCCTGAATGGGTGCCCTCCGCAGCCCCCAGGATTTCACCCATGACGCTTCAGGCTCCCAAACTGGGAAGAAGTCAGGATGGTGGGGAGACCCTGGGTGGCACAGTTGGTTGAGCGGCTGACTCTTGGTTTCAGTTCAGGTCATGATCTCAGGGTCCTGGGTTCGAGCCCTGCATCCAGCTCCAGGCTCAGTGTGGAGTCTACTTGAGATTCTATCTCTCCCTCCTCCTCTACCTCTCCTACTCGTGTGCGCTTTCCTTCTTTAAAATAAATAAATAAAATCTTAAAAAAGAAATCAGAATGGGAGTGAATATGTCTTGTGCCCAGTTGCCCTGGCTACAGAATGGGGCCGGGAGGATTAATCTGCCTATTGGGGGAACCCGAAGATAAGTAAACTGGGTGACAAATCAGAGCAAAGCAAATAGACACACAACAGCCTCCATCAGGAGCAGCACCAGGGTTGACGCTCCTCATCAGTGGGACACATTTGCTTCATAGCTTTTGCTGATAGTTTTCTGTGCTTGAAAGCCTTTGGCAGTTTCCCTTCAGAGCATACTCTATTGGTAAGATGTAGGTGTGGATTAAAAAAAAAAAAAAAAGCTAAAAGTATATCCTGACTTGAGATGTTCACAGTGGCTCGCTCTGGGGAGTGCAATCGAGGATGTTTTCCTCTCTTTCTCTTCTTTGCTTGTGTGTGAATTTGCAATAACTTCATTGAGACATAAGCCACATATCATTCGCACTTTCATTTATTTATTTTTTAAAAGATTTTATGTTTTTGAGACAGAGAGAGAGAGAGAGAGAGAGAACCAACAGGGGCATGGACAGAGGGATGGGGGAAGCAGATTCCCCTCTGAGCAGGGGGCCCAATGTGGGGCTCAATCGCAGGACCCTGAGATCATGACCTGAGCCGAAGGCAGGGCCTTAACCAACTGAGCCACCCACGTGCCCCTCATTCACACTTTTAAAATATACAGTCAAATGGTTTTTAGTATATTCAGAAGCATGCAACTCTCCCCACAATCCCCTATCCCCACAAGCCCTCATCCCCCATCCACCCAGCCTGTCCTCGGGCCTCTGGCAGCATCCATCTGCTGTCTCTGGGTTTCTCTCTTCTGGACATTTCATAGAAATCCAATCGTATTGTATGTAGCCTTTTGTGTCTGGCCTCTTGGTGTAATGTTTTCAAGGTTCATCCATACTATGGTGTGTGTCAGTACTTCATCCTTTTTTTTTTTTCAAGATTTTATTTAGTTATTAATGACACACACACACACACACACACACAGCGGCAGAGACACAGGCAGGCAGAGGGAGAAGCAGGCTCCATATAGGGAGCCCGATGCGGGACCGATCCCAGGGCTCCAGGATCACTCCCTAGGCTGAAGGCTGCTGCTAAACTGCTGAGCCACCCGGGCTGCCCCCTTCATCCTTCTTTATATCTGTGTCATATTTCATTGTATGGATAGTGCAACATTTTATTTACCCATTTATCAGTTGATAGATGTTTGGGTTGTTTCTACTTCTTGGCTATAATGAACAATGCTGCCACGAATATTCATGCACAAGTTTTGGTGGGGATGTATGTTTTCATGTCTCTAGGAGTGTGGAGTGCTGGTCGCGGGTCACTCTAAATTTTTGAGAGATGCCAGACTGTTTTCCAAGGTGGCCGCACCATTGTACCTTCGCACTGGCAGTGTGTGAAGGATCCAAGTTCTCTGCTCACGTTTTCCTGTGATGAGCTGTGGCTGCAGGACAACACGAGCCGACTGCCTACATCCTTTCCCTCCTTCCTGGCTCACGGAGCCCCACTTGTGTACTTGTCAGCCCCAGGCAATGGAGCGTGATTGGTCTAACCCATCATGATAATCCTGCTCCCCCTGCTCTTAGCTGGGTTCCCAGGGGAGCAGCCCTGAGGGGGGATCTGTGTATGAGCAGCAGAGCAGGGGAAGGCTGAGAAGAATGTGGGGCAAGTGAGGCCAAACAGGGGTCGACAGTCCCAGCTCAGCCTGGTTCCTGGAGACCCCTGATGGGGACTGCACGCCCCGTGAGTCCCAGGTGGAAGCAGGGGAGCGGGGCTTTCGTCATCCCACACCAACTGGTTGTTGAGGCATCTCTGCCTCCACACACCAGTAGGCAAAATAGCTCCAGTAGGCTGTGGGCAGTGCACTGGAGCCCCAGGTCATTGGGAGGCCAGGCCATCGGAAGCAGAAATACATCGGAGGGGAGAGGGGGACAGAAATGGGGAGGGTATCAGAGGATTGACAGTGCCCTTTGCACCCACCCACGTTCCTGGCTCCCTTGCTGCTGGGGCGGCCGCGTGACCCAGCTCTGGCCAGTTAGAGGTGTGCGGAGCCTGCTGTGGGGGTGTGGGGTAAAGCTCTGCCGTCCCCGCCCTGCTGAGGGCTCAGCTGCGGCCCCACCACTCCCCACATGGAGAACCGGCCCTGCCCAGCCACCTCGCGTCCTTCAGGGAACGGTCAAGATTGTTGCAAAGACACTCAGCTGATTCCTGCACACACCTCTCCCTGGATCTCAAAAATGTTAGAAACTTAAGCCCTGTTTGTTCAAGCCACTGTTAGGTATCCTGTTACTTCCCAATGACTATACACGTTTTGGCCATTGTTGTTGTTAATTGTTCAAGGTTTATTTGAGTTGGAAGACACATGAACACACTGCAGTTATCTTAAGTAATTGAAACAATTTGTGGTAGGAAGCTGGGAGCCGCTGGCGTTCTGGAACGACGGAGCCCGTGTCTTCACTCCTGCTTACTATCAGGCTCTGTCCCCTCTCCTCGTGCGGTGCCCCCCTCACTCGTCCCAGCCAGGCCGGCCATTCCCTCCCTGGCTCTGCCCCAGAATTTCTCTCAAGGCCGGTCCCCTGGCTTCCCCTTGGCGTCAGCCGCTGTTGTCCTCTGCTTCTTTCTCATCATACGTCTTGCTTCAGATCATCTGGGCGAGGCCACATGTCCAAGAGCCCCTTTTCCCATGGGCCACTTCACAGGTGGCGGGCGATCCTTGAGTCAAGTGCCAACTTCAGCCACTCTGGCCCAGCCAGGGGTGTGAGGGCATCATCCGTGCAGGTGTCACTTGGTGTCACTGTGGGGAAGGCCGATACCATGGCCTGTATGTCCAGGACAAGGGAAGGGAAGAGAGAGACGTTGTAGAAAGTAAAAGCCAGGGGGAGAATTTTACCATTTCAAGTACGGGAATGATAATGTCGTGGGGGTACGGGTATAGTGTCGTGGGGTTCTTGATCTGCTCTACGGCCCAAAGCAGAACAACAAATAACGGGGAGCTGGGGTGCAGCAGGATGTGGAGGCTGCACATGGGGACATGCCAGCGCTGTCACCGGCGCTGCCTCTGCGTCCTCCGAAGCACCTCATGTCATCCCTGGGCGTGGCACCTGCCTTCTTTGTCATCTTGCTCCTTCTGGGTTCCTCGAAGCCACCTGGGGCCAAGCTGTCCTGTATGAGGTTCTCCTACACCCAGAGCGTCCCCCCCGACTCGGTGCTGTGCTGGGATGTGGCCTTGCCTTGGAGGAGGAAGGAAGCATCGAGATTCACAAAACTCACCCTTGGCTGGTTTTTCTTTGTGGTCCGGGAAGATGGGGTGACAGAGTGTTGGCCACCATCTTATCATTACAGACTTGCTAGTTCTTGACTTTAAGCTCCGGTTGTAGTTACACCTGCAAGACCAGATAATGATCAAATCCTCTTTTATTGCCCTAGAGAAGCTCAACGTGTGAAGAGTTCTGTCGTGTATCATTTGGAAAGCTCATCCGTTGGCGTCTGCGGGATCTCAGGCAGGTCTTAGCAACCTCTTTAGCCCGAGTGCCCTTGACGGGTCTGGACACCATCCACAGGTAACGGCGGTGGTTCTAAGGTGGAGGGAACTGAAGGGAAGGAGCACACCTGTGTGGGAGAAAGGGGTGGGTGCAGGGGGCCAGAGGTACTTCTCTGGTGTGCTGTGGTGGAGGGAGGGCTGGATGGGCCTTCACTAGAGCCTCCCTCCATCATCTCAGGTCCTGGACAGGCTCACTGGGGGACAAGACACTCCATTCCCTGGTGGCTGACCTATGGAGAATCTTCTGTGTGTCAGCAAATGGTCTTCCCCCTTGCCTGGCTGCTTGCTCTCCCCTTCCGGGTCTCCTTCTTCTGCTCTACTCCGGTGGCACCCACTGCCTGTGTCCTGTTCTCACGCTCACTTTTCAAAAGACACCCAAAGACCTGGCTGGAGTTTAGGATCGAGTCCTCTTCAGGGGCACTTCCAGTACTTAGGAAAACCCCCAAGAGCACGTAGTGGTCATGCTGGGTGGTCGTGTAATGGCGGAGTTGGTGGATGGGGGTCAAGCCAAGAGGCCCACAGAGGCGATCTTCTTTCTCTCTCCCTTGACTCATTCAGCACACACTCATGCTGAGCCCTCTGTGCCTGGACCCCTGTTTCTGCCACTCCCTCTGTTGGTTGAGGCCTCACTCTGTCGGGTTTAGGGGAGAGCCCTCATGGCCATGGGGACCTGCCCTGCTCACCCACTGCTCTGTCCCCTGCTCTACACCTTCTCACGTGGGCACCCGCCGCTGTGAGTGATGGATGGACACGGGGCATGATTTATGATTCCTTCCAGGGAATGATTGCTTGCTAATGGGCAGAGCCAATTTGTGCTCCCCGAGTGGGGAGGGCAAAATCAATTAATGGAGAGTCTAACCTGGTCAGGCCTGATGGCAGAGTGTGGCCTGACATCCGGCCGTGATAAGGGACTTTCTGAGGCTGAACTAATAAAGAGATTGGAGGAAAAAGAAGAAAAACAAAACCCCTCTCAGATCAATTTCGTGTACAATGGGCAGAGAATGCAGAGCAAACAGAGCAGCTGGGCACGGGCCTCTTTCCGTCTGAATGAGCCCCGAGATAAGGAAGAGGACAGGCCGCCACCCCGCCAACCAACATCGGTATTCACTCGGGGACTCACTCGATAGGCACATATCCGCGCAAATGAGAAAGGGCACGTTCCAGACCGGAACTAGAGGGAGAAGATAAGGCTTACCTGCCCCAGGTACGTGCCCTGTGAGTAAAGGGCAAGAGGAGAGAGGGAGCCCTGCTTTCTGACCCTGCCTCCCTGACCCCACCGGATTGGCGGCTGCTCGAGGCCAGAGCAGCAGGTTCTGCATGTGGCCTTCTGGGCTCCTGGATGTGCTCCTGGGTCCCCCCACCATGAAGGGTGTCAGAGAGTGTCCTGGGTGGAGGTGGGTGTGGCATAGGTTTGTTGGGGGCCTCACCCTCTTGGCCAAGAGAGTGTGATCTCTGGGAGCTCCAGCCCAACTGTGTGGCCAGCAGAGAGGAGGGACAAAGCTGAGGGGTGATTTGAGGGAAAGGCTTAAAACAAACAAACACAGCTGGTATTGACCTTGTTCAGATTTTCCATTGTTTTTTTTTTTAATTTTAATTTTTGGAGCAGCAGGATTCCTTTCTCACATGCCGTCTTTCCCTGTGCCCCAGTACGTAGTACCATGAAGAGTGGAACTCTAGTTGAAGTTGGAGAGGGGGCTCCCACTTTTACTGGCTCCAAGGCCTTGATGGCAAGAATCCCTCACTCGTGATTTTGAAATAAATGCCCTTGCTTCAGTTGGGCTTACCTCAGAGCAGATCCTGAGGCAAAATCTGTGTGGGGGCAGCTCATGTGGGAAGTGATCTCAGGAAATAATCCCAAGATAGTGGGGAAGAGAGACAGGGGGGCGGTCAGTATGAGGTGAGTTATTGAACAGGTGACCTCTGGGAAACTGTGTGGGACACACTTCAGAGTTGTCCCACAGGAAGGCGAAGAAGGTGGGGGTGTTTATCCACCAGCCCCCACCCCTCATTAGTTGGGGATTGTTCCAGGAGGGGTTAACTCCTGCGTTGCTGGCCTGCCCTGCATTGGGGTGGAGAGTGCTCTTGTGGCCAAAGAGAACTTTCAGGTAGGGACAGACAGGTACCTGAGACAGGAGACCCTTGGCGTGGATGGGGGCTGTTCACTAAAGCTACATGGGACCTCCAGGTGAGCTGGGGGACATGGGCAGGACACCGCCAGTGTCTATCAGACTCTTAATTCTCTACTCTTTCTTCTGAGTCATTGTGGTTGGTAAGTCCTGCAGGGCAGTAGCTTATCTGTGGAACTTAATGAAGGAGTGGTTCAGCTTGTAAGACAAATGCCCTTGGGAGACGATAGGAATGGAAATGCAAAGGGGTCATTAAGGGATCTATGTCTCCTTACATCTGCATATTATGAAAAACCCAGAGTGGTAAGATGCATTAGAGCAAAATCAGAAATAAGCCCAGGAAGACATGGACCAGGATGTAGGTGTGGAGTGTTGACCAGGTACAGCCCATCTTGGTGGAGCCTCCCTAGGGCCCGGGAGACATAGTGATTGGAGGAACTGGGAGTACAGATAAGGTTAGGGCTGCTCCTGTTTACATAAGCAATTCGATTGAAATTGTGCCAAATTCATGAGTCCACGTGAGGTATCATTGTTTTATTGGTGAAGATTTGGAATGTAGTAGAGAACAGGTACTCATGGATTTGTTTCTTGTCAATTCAATGGGTCCAAAGATCCTTCGTCCTGTGTCTGATATTTTTCCTATGTGAGAGTCACTCAAGTTAGCAGGTCAGCATCATTCTGGTAGTCTAGTCTTGAGCAATGTTGTGAACGGAATGATCTGTTCACCAAGCTGTTCTCCCAGAACCAGGGATTGACCAAGGGGCCCCAGCACAACTCCATAGGCATTAATCCTAGAGTACCTTGGAGCAACTGGTCAACCACCCCATGCAAGAATAACCTGAAGGAAGAAAAGAGAATGAGGTCCACATGAGAATGGTCAGTGATGCTGTTGGCCATGGCAGGTCCCAGCACTAGAGGGAGATTTAGAAGCTTTCTGACAAGGCCCTTCAAAGTGTTGGGTGCTCTGAGGCATGGTTGAGGGCATCTTCTGGCCTGGCTTTAAGGAAAGTCATGGGAAAGGCAAACCCAAAAGATATTTCAGAGGAGAGATGAGAATAGTATCTCACACCTGGGACAGGGAGTGCAGGGGGATGAGGCTGGTCTGGGGAAGAGCTGCCTTCTCAAGACTAGGAGTTGAGTGAAGTAAGAGGGAGGGATCCCTCATCAGCTTCCTGCTTGCTGGTTGCTCTGAGTTTCCCCCAATGTGCATACAATGGGCTCAGCCTTGCTTGCTGGCACTTGGCAATGGAAACCCGAATAGAGCAGCTAACCCTAAAAAAGTTTGCCGCTTCCTCCCTTGCCCTTACAGCAGCATCCAGGCCCATAACCACTGGCTACTTTCCACACAGGAGATGGAACCCATGTCAAAGGAAATGCTTTTTCTCCTCCCACATTTTACATGGATATTTTCAACTTCTAACATTCACAGCCAACTTTTCCACATCTCCTGTGCCTTGTTGCCCCAGTAGACCCTTGGACACACATCATGAAATACTCTCCCTCCATATTCTTTGATGGCTCAAATCTCCCAAGTCCCCTTATTTGCCATGCTCCTCATTTCTAATCGACTGCTCAGCCCCAGCCCTCTTCACATCATCAAACCCAACCTGCCATTCTAGCCCTAACCCTGCCTTTTACCCACCTTGACAGTGAGCCCAGGCCCATCCTATCCCACCCAACTCCTTCTGAGCTCAGATTCCCTTATTTGTTTGTTGTCCATCTCCCTAGTTAGAATATAAGCTGAAGAGGGCTGGCACTTTCTCTGTCCTCATGCTCTGAGTCATTGGAACTCAGTCATTCTTGGTAGCAGATTCCTTGATGAACGTGGAGCCTGACATGGGGCTTGGTCTCACGATTCTGAGCTCGTGAGAGCCGAAACCAAGAGTCAGACACTTAACTGACTGTGCCACAGGGGCCCACCCTTTAAATGTTTTTGACCTTTGTTTAGAAACTCACTGAAAACAGTTTGACTCTCTTGAGGCTTACTTTTTTTTTTTTTTTAACATGTTGTCAGGTAGGACCAGAATAGCTTTGATCAATGGCTAATTTGGCCTCACGTCCAAGGCAATACCTTACGGGATTTCTGTTCAATGACTCTTTTGTGAGAAGGTTTCTCAACATTGTGGCTGTTGGGAGTATGAACTATTCCTAAACCTGTGTTATTTCTGGAAATTGTTTTGCTTGCTCCTTTCTGGTGGTTCTTTCCCTGGCCCTGAGCGATTTCCTCCCTGAGCAGCTTGCGCTGCTCAGCCGTGAGCCGAAGCTTTGACAGTACCCTCTGGAGATCTTTGGAGTGTCTGCTCTCAGTCTGCAGCGCTCGCATCTCTGGTACTTGGCCTTGCCCCTGGAGGCCACCTTGGCCTCCTGGGCCACCAACCCTCTCCTTGTTCAACTCAGGAAACCACTTGGCGCCCCCTGGTGGCCTTTCCCTGAACTGGGGCCTAAGCCCTGCACGCGGTAAGTTGTAGCAATGGTAGGGCTCACCTCATTGTTTCCCTTCTCTGGCGGGTCAGTGTCCTCTAGTGCCTTTTTCCAGCATCTGAAAGCCATTGCCTTATACGTTTTGTCTAGTTTTCAGTTAATGAAAGCAGGAGGGTAAATCAGGTCTATCTATGGCTCTATCATGGCCATAAGAAGTGTCCTACTTTTTCATACACAGCTAACTCTCAAGGGCATTCCGTAGGCAGCATGGAAGCAGAGTGAACTCTGAGAAATTCCACATCTAGTCATATATTATGAGAACTGTAAGGGCTGGAAGTCGACCACAGAGACTGGACTCTGTCTCTGGATTTCAGTATCTGTGTCTGTTAGCTATTGCTACCATCAATGCTCCATAACAAATCACCCCAAGTCTCAGTGGCTTATGTCACCAAGCATTTCTTCTTATGATATTGGGTCTTTGGGTCAGCCACGGTTCAGCTGATCTGGCCTGGACTTGAAGGGGAAGCTCTGCTCCAGGCTTCAGGTCTGCTGGGCCCGGCCCCAAGCTGTAGGCTGGGCTCAGATCTGCTCTCTGTATGTTCTGGGATGTAGGCTGAAGGGGCAGCTCCTATCCCCGGCATGTTCTTCTCAAGGCAGATCCCTGGAGTGCAAAGAGACAAGCCTGAGCACAAAAGTACATGTCAGGCTTCTGCTTACATCATGTTTGCTAACATCCCATTAACCAAGGCAAGTCACAGGACCAAGCACAAATTTAAGGGGTTGGAAAGTATACCCTGCTGCCATGAGGCCATGGCAAAGTTTTGGATGTATAATTTTATTACAGGGGTAAAGTCTTAAGACTGGTTATTCATTCTACCACAGTTTCTCTATCTGCTTCCTACAAATCCCTTTTAGCAAGATCTGAGCAAGGCCTCCTCCTAACATCTCCTGTCAAGTGACTAGCAGAGCAAATTGAATTCTAGTAGGGACTGGGCTGGAGTCACTGGCCAGGCTGCTTTCCAGAAGATGTTTTGGAGAGCTCCACAGTTTGGCCTGGAGTGAACTCAGACGCTCTACTGAGCTCAGGATTGCTGCTGGATAGTCTTTTTTTGGAGCATTGCATCCATGTCTCCCATTTTAGAGGCCAGTGAATTAAGGGGAAGACACTCCGTGCTGGAGCACGTGTCCATGTCAAAGGCCCAGCTTCCATTGTTGGGGGGCACCTGGAGAGGGAGCTCCCTGTCTGGTTGCTGCACACACTTTGTGTATGGCTCTCTCCCGGCAGGATGCCATGGCCCAGCTATCTGTTTTTCTCTCTTCATTTCCTCTTCTGCCTTTGTGATTACTCCAGGACTGTGGGTTCACACTCTGTGTGGGGCCATACCACACATCTCTGTCAATAGGGCCTTTGGATCCCGGAGATAAGTTCTCAGCAGGAGATCCAAAGTCAATAGACTCTAAGCAGCTCTAGAAGGCAGAAGGCACTAAGGTGTGCCGGGTACCCTGGTGCTGTCTCCAAGGGGCTCTGGCCAACTCCACGCTGCCTTCAGCATTCTTGAGAGTGCATGTCTGTTTGCTACATGTGTGCCCTATGGACTCAGAGAGGCTTCTGGGATCAGGCTGTAAGGGCTCTGTTTGACTTTCCTGGGTTCTACATACTTTATGAGGACTTACTATGAGCCACAGAACTATGAGGGCCAGAAGCTGGCCAGAGAGACTGGACTCCGCCTCCATGGGCCTCAGCCTCAGAGCCAGGTTAGAGGTGTGGGACAGATGCGAACCCAAGAAGTAGGAGATCTGGCCACTCATTAATTGAAGGAGTATTTATTCAGTACCAACTTGTTCTGGGAACACAGTGATGAGCAAGACGTATAGGTCCTTGTTGTCATGGAGCTTAGAGTCTTGGGGGAGGGGTGGCAGGCCATAAAAAATAAGCAAATAAAACAAGATGATACGTAGTGATGAGGAAAATAAAAAAGAAATGGGGGTGGCTCTAGTTGGACGATCAGGGAAAGGCACCCCCCCGGTAGGGGGCAGGAGGGGACACTTGTTACAAAGGAGTTATTAGAAGCCGGCCCCTCCACTTAGTTTCAGTTTTCTAATATTATCAATGAGGAGTGGATTAGAGGGGCTCTATGGACAGTCTGGCTGTGAGATGTGATCCTCTACCGTCTCCTGCACGATCCTTTTACCCAGTCCTGGATTGGGGAGAAAATAAGCCAGTTATATGTATTTTCTCTCTGTTCTCTCTCCAGGGTGGCAGGTCATGTATTTATAGGACAGAGATAGTGGGAGCGGGAGACGAACGCTTTTGTTCACTTAGCTTCATCTCAGGTGCCATTCGTCTCCCCCCTCCACACCCCTCCCCAACTGTCGCTGGCTTGGGATCTTGCCGCCACTGCCCTTACGCAGGCCAGGTGGCAGTTCTCCAAGGGCCTCCTGAGGACTGGCCCACCATCCCCTGGGTCTGTATCATGCAGCCAGGCCCTGGAGTGCTGAAAAGGTTCACTGAGGTAAGCCCCCGGCAGCTCTGTTCCCCTGGTAGGAACGGGAAGTCAGCCCAAATCCTGCAGAGCCCCAAGTGGCTGGGTAAGGATATGAGGCCCATGGTGCCCTCTCAAGCTCTCTGCAGAGCCCCTGGGAGCCGTCTACTGCTCTCGGGGTGCAGCGATGTCCTTGGACCCTGCTGGGTGGGGGGCTCCCTGGAGATAGGCTGATTCGGGTGCTGCCTGTGGGTCATCAGGGCCGTGAGGGTGATGGTGGAAGGTTTGGTTTGGGAGATCAGGACTGACCATCAGGATGCTTTGTATTCCACTGCTTTGTCTTTGGCTCCAGCCCCCTGTCCTGCCTGGCTTGCCCCAGCCATTCCTGGGCCCTAAATCTGGCTGCTAGTAGTTAAAAATAACGGATTACCCTTTCTCCCACATTCTACCAGCATGAACTTCCCCTGCCACTACACTAACTCATAATATCCCAGTTTTATAACCGACTATGTGAAACACCACGACAAGAGTGAGCAGAAGCCCTTGACCTGCCCCCGGCACCCTGGCACTGTGTGGTCCGGCCAGCAGCTCCAGCACCCACGGCAAGGATGGCGTCAGAAGCCCTAGCCCCAGCCTCGCTGGCAGCCTCCAGGACCCTGTCCTGAAGCAAATGCAGCCCCTCCTGTTGGAACCCAAATCACGAGTTGCGCCCAGCAGCCTACAGATCACGTCTGAAGCCAGGATGAGTGAGAAAAGACACCTTCCTTCACCTGGACTCCCTTCTTGCTGCCACAGTGCACGGCTGGACATCTACTGGAAACCTGCAAGGAGACGGGATGTTCTTGGTGAGGCTGTGCACAGGGGCACTGATTTCTCCCCGGATTGAAGGCATGGGGATGAGGTTCTGGGGCAGTGCGCCTCCCAGGGCTCCGACTCCCAGGGGCTGCACTTCTACCCCCAGCTCTGAAGGACGATGCCTCCTTTGCTCTCTGCAGAGGCTTCATCTCCTGGAGCCAGGACCAATACTCATTGCCCAACCCCACGGTTTTCACAGACGCTCCCTTCCTAGATTCTCCAAGAGATTCTCTTCTTGCTTTTTGCTCCTGATGTTTATTATATTGCAGGGTGGCTCCCCGTGACCTCATGATTGGACATGGAGAAGGGTTCTCTGGCCTAAGAACCAGGGCCCCTGAGTTCTAGCCAGGACAGTCCCCAAGTCCCCAAGCCGCGGTGTAACTGGGCAAATCATGTCGGTTCTCTGGGCCTCACTTTCCGCATAATCCAGACCGATGGAGCTGATGATGTACCTGGAAGAAGAAAGGGAGCGAGCACGGCTCCTTGCTTCTCAGAGTGTGGGTCAGGGCTTCCCCAGGGAACTTGCTGAGAAGCGCAGAACCTTGGCCCCCAAGCCGGATTTACTGGACGACTAAAAATCTACATTTTAACAAAATCCCTAGATTTACTGGCACATTGACATGTGAGAAGAAATGGTATGAGTGACAAGCAGTTAATTTGCTTAAAGTTTGGCTCTCACAGTAAGAGCAAGAAGGCTTGGGAACATAGTGTTTAAAACCACTGCAGCGGGGGCACCTGGGTGGTTCAGTGGTTTAGCGGCTGCCTTTGGCTCAGGGTGTGATCCCAGGGTCCTGGGATCGAGTCCCACATGGGGTCCTCGCAGGGAGCCTGCTTCTCCCTCTGCCTGTGTCTCTGCCTCTCTGTCTCTCTCATGAATAAATAAAATCTTTAAAGATAAAAATAAAATCATTGCAGCCGGCAGAGAGATTGAGGAGTGGCACAACCGCAGTCACGTTGAGCATAGCCACGGGGACCTGGCCCTGGGCGGGGAGTGTAATTCCCCACGACACACTGCATGTGGGAGGTGTCCGGGAGGAAGAGGTTGAAAACAGCTCAAGGCCATGAGCCCTGGGTCCTTTAGATCTAATTCTGAGTGCAAGACCCTAAGCTGTTTAATTAAATGGAGATAGTCCTTATTTTTCGGACATTTCTAGCTGTTCTGAGTCTTGAGGTGGGAAGGAAGGACACCAGGCACCCCAGAGCATAGGCAGGAGATGCGTTCCAGTCACTCTGGACTCCTGCTTCCCAGCAATGCTGCACACTGAAACCCCCTGGTTGTGGCGGTTGGGGGTGCTTTGGAAATCCCAGTGCCTGGGCCCCTCCCAGGACTGATGAAATCAGAATCTCTAGGGGTGAAAGATGGGGCGGGCAGGTGATACCAATGAGGAGCCAGGGTTGAAGCCCACAGCTCTTGGCTCTCTATTCCGAGGACTGTGAGGGCAGGAACCGGGGGCTTGGCAGCCCGGGCCAGGATTAGTTAGCGTGGCCGTTGGTGAGGGGCAGGGGGTCTGAGCCAGCTCCCACCTCCACCCCAGCACTGTCACGACCTCCCACAGACACTTGCCAGCAGTGGTGACTGGGGCAGGGCTGGGCTGAGGAAGGCCACGGAGCAGGTTCAGAGTGCAGTGCCCCCACAGACACAGGCCTCAACCCCAAGGAGGAAGTGCCATTTATTTACCTGGTGAACCCCAGTGAAGTGGTGGAGCTGTTGATCTACCCTGGGATTTCGTGGACTATAGGATCCCGGACTGGAGGGTATTGCTACAGAGAAGCCATTGAGAGGAGATCACCCTTCGCTGGGCTGGGCCAGTTCTCATCACAAGGGCCAGTTTCCCCGCTGATGGTCCCTGGCACTTGGCTCTTTAGACGGGACTTTCATGGACATTATCTCAGGAGGGGCTGGCCACCCTGACGAAGGCAGATGTGTGAGGGGGCTGGGGGAGATGACCTGCCCCAGGTCACACAGGGCCGAGCGTCACGGGTCACACCGCATTTGGGCCTCCTCCCTCCCAGTTCTAGATTCTTTCCGTTTCTTGGGGACGGACCCTGCACAGAGGAGAGCTGGAGGGTTTCTCGGAGTGGGGATGGAGGAGTCCGGGCTGGCAGGGGGCTCTGAGGGCGTCTTCCTGGCACTGGTCGGAGACCAGGGCATGGTGGCCGTGGGGGTCACACCAAGGTTCCTGTCCAGATGCAAGTAGCTCCAAGCTCAGGGATCAAGGAAGATTTTTGGTTTTTTGAAGCACTCTAGGAAGGGGTTAACCTAATTTTCTCAGATTTTTAAAGCCGTCCTCGGCAGTTAGAAACAGCAGATTTGACACCGTGGATGACAAACGCCCCGTACGGGGGACATATACCTGTCTACACGTGCTCCTGGCAGGGATTTAAACGTTCCACAGCTTTTCCATGAATCCTAAATCACCTAGATTCATCCTGGCCCTTGGTGCGGCGTAAGAGCCAGCGGGCGAGGCTTACGTTAAATCACCCTCTCCGGGCTCCTGCTCCCAGGCCGAGAGTCACAAATTCCCCATAATGAGGACTCCCGAAGAACCCCAGACAGACAGCGCCACTAAATTAAGAGCAGAGGGAGCCCCGGGCAGGGGAGAGGGAAGTGTTTGCTTTGGCTGACGAAGGTGCCTGGGGCCCGGCCCACGTGTTTGCCTGACAGGGAGGCCTGATAAGTGGGCTGCGTGGTGGGATCAGCCATCTGCCGCACGTCGGGGAGGCCGCACCTGCTGGCCCCTGGTGGGACAGGGACCCCTTGTCACCCTTCTTCCGCTTCCTTTGCAGCCTTGTGGTCACCAAGAGCCCAAGATTATTTTGCTTTCCCTTAAGAACAGAAATTGAACCCTTGAACTTTTGTTGTGAGGAGCTACTTCCAGGCTGCTATTTGTTTGGAGAACAAAGCTCCCCAGCTGCAGGGACGGTGGAGGCCAAGAGGCAAACACCCGACGGTCCACCGAGTGGCTTCTCAAGACCGTGTGGCCCTGTGGAGAGAGCGCAGGAAACCTGGGTTATCCTGGCTCTGCCATTTGTTAGCTGGGCAAGTTATTCAAACTTGGTGTGCCTCGGCTTCCCCACCTGTCAAGTGGGGGATCAGACTTGACCCCATACCCTAAGAGGGCCCCGCCTTTCAGCACAGCTTTCTGTACCATCTGGGCACCGAGGTAGCAGGAGGATGCCGTCCCGACGTAGACCTCGGGCTCAGGCCTACTTCTCTGAGAGGGCTGGAAACAACGTCTTTATTATGTGGGCAAAAGCACAGTAAACAGAACTTAAAAATGTTGCTTACGTGTAGACTTCTCGAGGGGACGAATAATGGTTGATTTCTAGGCATTGGTTC
This sequence comes from Canis lupus baileyi, assembly GCF_048164855.1. Classification (NCBI taxonomy): domain Eukaryota; kingdom Metazoa; phylum Chordata; class Mammalia; order Carnivora; family Canidae; genus Canis; species Canis lupus. The sequence continues at coordinate 64,324,206 of NC_132844.1, read as the reverse complement.
CAGGGGAGGGGAGCGTCCCAGCCCCAAACCGCTCCCTCCACCTGGGTCCCGGATGCCATGCCCTCTCGTCCTCTGCAGGCTTGGTTCTCTCTCCCACATCACCCACCTGCCTTGTACTGCACCCCTCCTCCCAGCGCGTAAACACGTCGGTGGAACCACTGCCCCTCCTTAGCCCCAGCCTGCCGGCTGCCCCTTCCCAGCTCAGCCCCTGGGACAGCTGCCCCCACTCCCCTCCTCTGCTCCTGCTCCTTCCTTTCCTTCCTCAACCACCGCACGGGGCCTGTCATCCTCCCGGGCCCCTGCCTACGGGGCGCTTGCCCGGGGCTGCCGGGACATGCACAGCGGCCAGCGGCCAGCGGCCCTTCTGCGCTTCCCCAGCCTCCTAGCGGCCCTGGGCTCTACTGGCCCGTCTCCCCCGGACCACGTTCTGCCGCAGGCCTGCCTGAGGCCACCCTCACTGCGCTGCCGGCCCTTCTCTCACCCTCGCCGAGCCCTCCTATAGCTCTGGCTGGATCTTTCTGCTCACCTCCAAATGGCGGGGTGCCCAGGGGTCTGTGTCAGCGATTAGAATAACCCTGCTTGCTCTCTTAGGGCTTCTACACAGGACATGGTTCTATACACCCCTCGGACCTTCTGCGGAGCTCCAGACTCAGGTTCAGGGGCCCAGTGATCTCCTTTGGGGTCTCCAAGGGCTTCTGCAACATCAGATGGGCCCACTGGCACTCTGAATTCCCTCAGCAAATTCCCTCTTGTGTCCCCCCCTCCCTGCCTTTCTGCCCGTGGCATCCGCATCCTATTAGCAGCTCAGAGCAGGTGCCCACGAGCCCTCCTAGCTCTCCTCTCCCTCACGACTCACGGCCAGTCTGCCGCTAGGGCCAGGCTCCCCTCGCCCTCACCTGGACCTCCCCAGGAGGTCCTGGGCTTCACAGCCTCTGCTGTGTGCAATGGCCAGAGTGAGCTTGCCAAAGCCTGTCAGACCAGCTCACACCATGGCTTCAATTCTCCAGTGGGTTCCACTGCACCTGGAATAGAAGCTGAGCTCCTTACTCCCTCCCACAAGGCCTTTTGAGCGGGCTCCTGCCCCTTGCTCAGCCCTTCAGTGACTCTGGCCCCCTTCCTTCCCTCTAGGACTGTTCATTTTCTTCTCCTTTTGCATGGAACCCTTGCTCCCAGGACACTGTGTGTCCACTCTATTCTTACTATTTAGCTACTAGTTCAAAGCTCTGCTCTCCAGAGAGTTCCCCACCCCAGCTAACTCTACCCCGCTGCTCTCTACAATGTTACAGACTTTTGCATTTAGTAGTGCTTACCAGCGCCTCAAGTGATCTTAAGTGTTTGTTGGTGACTTCATTGTCTGTCTCTTCCCTACCTCCAGGACATCATGGCCTTGACTCCGTCTTGCTCATGGTTATGGCCCCAGCACTGATACAGTGCCTGGCATACAGAAGGTGCCCAATAAATAATAGTGTTTGCTAACAGATTGGCTGTTTAGTACCATTCAGTGTCTGATATGTATCATTAGAGGATTTGGGGAGTCATGAGGTCTTGGAGATCACAGAATATGAATGTAATTTTTTCTTTTCTTTTTTAAACAAGGAAATTGAGGAGAGAAGGCAAGGTATGGTGGCAGTTGGTGGCAGAAGCTGAACTATCTCAGAGAGACGCGACAGTGGTGCTGATCCCAGTGGTGGAGAGAGAACAGTGGGCAGGTTGGTGTCTCAGCAAGGGTCCCTGCTTGGTGAGGATGACGTGGCAAGGACACCCTTTGCTTGAGATGGCCCATCCATGTGCAAACCTTCTAGTGTGTAAACTGCAGAGTTGGACGTGAAACTGGATGGGGGTCTCTTGGGGCAGGTGTCAATCATTAGGGGATCCAAGTCCTCCATTTCGGCCATTAGGATGTTGACACGGGAAAGCAATGCTCAGCCCATCTGGTAGCCTTTGGCTTACTGGGACGAGGTTAAAAGTAGGGCTGGGGTAAAGGGTCCTGGGTCTCATCCCTGTGGGTCTCTGGGCAGATAGGAGTCAGGAGAAGAGAAGGCCTGTCCATAGCTGGGGGGCAGCTGCCAAGAGGAAAATGGGGTGGGGAGTGAGTGACAAAGGCCAGGAAGGGCCTTTGCTTTCTCTTCCTGCCACACCACAGAATTTCTTCTTTAACTGTGAATGGGCCCTTGAGGCCTGAGCCTTTAAATGGTGTCTACATCTGTAGCTCATTGGTAAGAACCAGGATCCAATCAGAGAGTGGTATTTCTAGCCAGGGACTCAAGCCACCAAACCTTCACTCAGCTCCTTCTTGTATGGAGAAGGCTGAGAGGACGAGAACTGGCTTTGGGGACAGAGAACACAAAGAGGTGAGGATCTGCAAGACGGAGGGAGGCTTTCCCAAGCAGGGCGGCAGCTCCCTGGGCCTGCCGCCCTCGGGCCTCTCTTGGTGTTTGTGATGCTGCCTCCTGGAGCCTTTTCCAGGGGGAAGCAGAGGCCAGGCACGTGTGAAGTGACCACAAGTCAGTTCTGTGGTCCCAGGAAGATGCAGGAAGCTTCCTACCTCCTTCTCAGCTCACTTCTTGCTCTGGCCTTTTCCCTCCTGCCCCCAAGGGTTGGTGAGCGGAGTGGGGTGACCTGTGGCCCTGGAGGAGGTGCACTTACATTTCTTCTGCAGAATGCTCTGTCTGGCCTTGATGAATGCCAGGATGTCAGAGTCCGTCTGGCTGTCCCCGGTGAGAGGGACGGATGATGCTGGCCTCTCAGGGACACTGAGGACAACCACATGTCACACATCACTACTGCACTTGGACTCCATGCTTACCTTTCCCAAGTGCTTCCCATGTTCAGCGACCAGATCTCACCCAGGAGGCTGTGAGACCACTGTCTGCCTCCTCACCCCTCTACCACGTCTGGGCAGAAGCCACAGCAATGCTTTCACATGCAAACGCATCATGCCCTCCCCCTGCACCCTGTCTTAATCCTGTTAGTGGCTTCTCACATCCTTCTTGGAATGGAACTCAGACTCTCCTCCTGTGTGATCTGCTGCCTCCCCCCCCCCCCCCCCCCCGTACTGTGCTCTGGCCTCTCTGCCATTCTGTTATTCTGTTACTCAATAACATGAGTCCCTTCTGCCCTCAGGTCCTTTGCTTTGGCTGTGTCCTTTCCCTGGACTGCTCTCTTCCAGGACCTTTGCATGGTTGGATGCACTCATCAGCAAATGTGCTCAGCCCTTACCTAAAGCAAGCCCATTCCACCTGGGGCCTGTCTCCTTCAACACATCTGCCTTGTGTGGCCCCATCACCTACCATAGCTTAGCTGCTTGCTCTTGGGGCAGATAACTATTCTCTCCTCTCTTCGTAAAAACATGATAGTTAGCTGAATACGTTGCCATGGCAATATAGAAAAAAATATACTACATTTCCCAGCCTCCTTTGCAGCTATGCCTCCTTTGCAGCTATGTGCAGTCAGGTGACCAGGTTCCAGCCAATGAAACTTGGAAATCCCACAAAGAAGAAGTGTGGGATTTCCAAGAAATTCCCTTAAAAAAGGAAGAATGTATGTGCCTTTCTCCTTCCTCTTTTGCCATCCAATATATGCCCTCTTGGAGAACATTCAAAGCAGTGCCCTCCCAGCCTCCCAGACCTCCGCTTCATACAGTCACTCCACACAGCAGATGACAGTACCCGCTGTCTTAGAAGACAGTGAGGACAGTACATAATAAAGGGCTGTTCATCATCACAAGTAATTATGTTGGCATCCAGCTGAAACCCTTGAGAAGTGCTCTGGTGGGACTGTGCCGGGCTCTTCTCTCTGTCTGAACTTGGAGTCGGCCTTGGCTGGACCTCACCCTGGGATGGCTTGGGAGGTGAGTAGAGTCTTGCTGGGGGAAGAAGGGTGCTCAAGAGTTCTAGTCAGAGGGCATAGGAGCACTGCTGGGGAGAGGCCTTATCGGCTTTGCTCCGTGACCCGCACATACAGCCTGTTATTCTGTTACTCAATAACATGAATCCCTTCTGGTCTCAGGGCCTTTGCTTTGGCTGTGTCCTTTCCCTAGACTGCTCTCCTCCAAGACTTTTGCTTTTCTCAGAGGGAGAAAACTATGCAGCTTTGGGACTCAGCACCTGTGAGAGACTGCAGGGATTTGCTGGGGTGCCAGAGTGGAGGCCTGCCCTGAGCTCTGTCTGTGCAGCAACCAGGCAAGGGGCTCCTGAGGATGTGGGGTAAGAGAACCACCCCATCCCACCCATGGTGGGGGCCGTCAGGGGCATCAGAGGGAGGAGGAGACAGACCTGCTTTCCAGGGAGGCGCTGGTGCTGTTGTGTTCCTGGCTGTGTGGGATGGGGGAAGGCGAGGGCAAGATTTTCCTGGCATTCACATTGCTGCAAAAGAAAAACGACAAAAGGAAAAGGTATGAGAGGAGATTTACGGGAAAGGAATGTAGGTGCATGTTTAGGAGCTGTATGGATCGAATGTTCGTGTCCTCCCAAATTCATATGCCACAGCCCTAACAACCAAGGCAATGGTGTGTGGAGGTGAAGCCTTTGGGAGGTAGTTAGGTTTTGTTGAGGTCATGAGGGTGGGACCCCCCATAAGGGGATTGGTGCCCTAATGAGAAGAGGAAGAGAGCTCTTTCTCTCTCTACTATGTGAGGACACAGTGAGAACACGGCCTTCTGCAAGCCAAGAATAGGGTCCTTTCCAGCAACTGATTTTGTTGGACCTTGATCTGGGAATTCCAGCCTCCAGAACTATGAGAAATAAATAAGTTCCTATTATTTAAGCCGCCTAGTCTATGGCATTTGGTTACGGCAGCCTGAGCTGATCACAACAGGAGCCAGGAATCCTTTGTCGATGGACAGTGTCATGGGGAGCTCATGGGTGGCTCACACAATGGGAATTTGCCTCTCACAGAGGCTGGGGGTCTGAGATCAGGGTACGGCATGGTCATGTTCTCACATCGGTCCTCTTCCAGTCCTCTTCTGGGAGCCTGACACATTCTCCTTGGGTTCTCATAAGATGGAAAGAGAGTGAGCTAGCTCTCTGTCTCTTCCGACAGAGACACTGGTCCCCTTCTTGAGGGCTCCACCCTTGTGACTTAAAGACCCGCCTCCAAATACCATCACACCTGGGATTAGGCTTCAACAAATGAATTTTTAGAGGATGCATTCTACCCCTACCACCTCCTGGCAAATTCATGTCCTTCTCATTGTGCAAAATACATGCCTTCCATCTCACCAACCCCCAAAGCCTTAATGCGCCTGAGCATCAACTCTAAAGTCCAAAGTCCCATCTAAATCGAATATAGGTGAGACCGGAAGTCAAATCACCCTGAGGTGGAATTTCTCACCAGCCGTGAACCTGGGAAACCAGACAAGTTATGTGCTTCCAAAATAAAATGTTGGACGGGCATAGGCTAAACATTCCCATTTCACAAGAGAGAAAGGGGAAAGAAGGAAGGAATGATGGGTTCTAAGCAGGTCTAAAACCTAGCAGTGCAAACTCTGTGAGATCTTAAAGCTTGAAAATAATCCTCTCTGGTCCAATGTTCTGCCCACTGGACTCACTGGGGTGATGGTCCTGTCTTCTGGACCCATTGAGTAAAGGGCCTGCTGGGCTCTGTAGGGCCGGGGTCATGCCCTCATGGTTCTGCAGGGAGACCTTGCCCCTATAGCTTTGGGTAGAGGCTGACTGGTCTGTTGAAAGCAGGGCAATTCCCTCCACTTTTGAACTGGAGGAGGCAGCCGGTATCATCTCCCAGTTGCCTTCCAGGCCATTCGTCCCTTAACTTGGAAGAACAGTGCATGTCCACAGAATAGCTGTCATTTACAGACACTGTCTACTCCCCAGATCCTGGAAAGTGCTCTGCAAACATCATGCCATTTGCTCCTGTCAATAGCCTCATTATCTTCATTACAAAGGTGAGGAAATGGAGGCATAGGAAGGGTAAAGAAATTCTACAAGTTACCAGCTGGCTAGTGACGGAATCTGAATCTGCCCCACGACTCTGGGAGGCGTCAGGATCCATGCTCTCAGCCATAATGCTTTATCCGCCAGATTTGGCTCTGTGGTGTTCCGAGGAAGCATGTGCTGGGGATGCGCTGACCAGCCCCTGCTCCCAAGTGGCCAGTCGGATCCAACAGCTCAGGCAGGAGAGGGTTTGCCCATTAACAACCACCTTGCCTTGGATTCTTGGTTGCAAACAGCAGAACCTGACACTGCCCCTTGGGGAGTGAAAAGGCCAAAGCAGCCAGTGATGCCAGTGATGTGATGGGATTCTCTCTCTTGCTTTGTGATGGTCCTGCCTAGGTGCCATATCAGAGCTGGAAGAGACCTAAAAAGTCACCTGGTCGGAGCCCTCCTTAACAGATGGGGACATTGTGGGGACACCCCACGGCTGCGAAGTGGGCTAGGGTTAGACGGGGGCACTGGCTTTGCCTAGCCTGCACCATCAGTCCGAGGCCCTCCACAGGCCGGACAACCTGCTGCCTCACCCACGAGTGCAGCCCCTTGCCCTGCTCCAGCCCTTTGCCTTCTCCCATCTCAGCTAGCCACAGGGCCTTTTTCCCTGGGTCTGCCTCCACAGGTTTGAGACTGTGGCTCAAACAAACAGGAAAGGAAATCAGAGCCTGGGAATCCCCCCCCCCCCACCCGCCCCGCCTATTTCCCTGCACCCCAGAGACTCCATGGGGTGGTCGGTGGTCTGGGGAGAGTAGCATCTGTGCTGTCTGGTCGGGGGTGCTATCGAATTAGAAGCAGCCACAAGGTGGCAGGCTCTGCATGCTTTTCTTTGGAGAACAGTGACCAACGATCAGGGCTCCTTCTGAGTGGTCCTGGGGCAGACTTCCATTCTGCAGGTGCTTTAATTACATTGCATCAAAGTCAGTTTGCAAACTGTAGCAGGTCTTGCAAGATCAGGTCACTGGCACTCAAATGGCTCATTAACTCAGTGGATTCCCAGTGGATTCCCAGTGGATCTTTGTCTAAGATTCCAGTAAGCATCCACAGGTACAAACTGTTGAGGGTTGGTAGTAGGTGGAAGAGGGGTAGAGGTGGATGTGGGCAGGGCAGAAAGGTGTTGTGATCACACCATGGAAAGATGGGGGTATCTGGCACCCTCAGCAGTGGCCCAGATGCCCAACATGTTGCCACGACCATGCAGGAGGATTGCACAATGTGAAGGCTTGGGGGTCCTGAGGGAAATGATTCCTCCAGTCTCAAAGCTGCTCAAGTGTCCCTGGATTTCACAGCTCAGTTTCTGAACCCTCAGGGATCACACCACAAATTACTTTTGTCTTCTTTCCTGACCAACCAGCCTTTCACACTGCATTCATTTCTCTAATGTTGACATTCCTTCTGGAGAAAGAATACACCAGCCATCAGAATTAACTATCTTTTTCTTAATAAGGATTAATAAGTAGTATTAATAATTGGCCTCCTGGGTTGCCAGTCAGAGTGTCATGATGAATTTAGTGTGATCAGCCCGCAGGCTCTGGGCATCCCTGAGGAAGTGATGAGATCAGGTTTCTTTCAGAACCTGAGGAGCAGAGGACCAGCCCCAGGCCTGCAGTGAGTCCATCTGGAGCAGCCACTCTGGAGCTCGGGTGGAAACAGCCAGCAGACTGTGGCTCTCTCACCCCAGCAGCTCTTCAATGGCACTAGCACGTTTACCTGCTCATGCAACAATAGTGTCAGAGGGACCTTGATGCATCTTAAAGACAAGATGAGGAAATCCACAAGGGGGAAGCTGCCTTGCCTGAGAACCTGCTGCTTGAAAGAACTATAATGAGTTGTTTTAGACATCTTTGTGAAAGTATAAACTGAGGATACTCCTTGCAGGTAACCAATAGCAGTCTGATGCACACTTCTGAAACCCAGTGCTTGGAGCTGCAGGGTTAAGGGTTTCTTGGCAAGCACATCAGGAATCATCTTCAATTGGGATGTCTCAGGAATATCCAGGAATGCCAAGGCTCTACTTCTAACACAGGTGGGTGCTGAGAGGGGAGCATGATTCTTACAATGGTTCCCCAAGAAGATTCTAGGAGGCCCTGCACAGTGGCTGGTTCTTAGGCCTTTTCTATGGTGGACACTCTCTCACAGAAGCTGGCAGGCTAATGCTGGTGGCACAGGGGACAGATGGACAAGCAATACAGAGAGGCAGTCTTGGCTGATAGAGAGCATGGAGGAGGGTCAAGAAGACAAATAAAGAAGAGGGAGAAAGGGAATGTAAGGTGGGGATAAAGATGAGCAGAGCCAGAAGGTGGAAGAAAGGGATGGGGAAGAATGGAGCGCAGGAGTGAAGCAGAGAGAGGAGAGGAGGGAGGGAGCGGGCAGTGGGGAGAGAAATGGGAAGAAAGGAAGTACCACCACTCAGCTTGGAGTCTGAAGTTCAGGATTAAGCTGTAGCTCTCCACAAAATCAACTATGGAGAAATATCCCTTTTCTTGGGACACCTGAGTGGCTCAGTGGTTGAGTGTCTGCCTTCTCCTCAGGTCGTGATCTAATGGTCCTGAGGTTGAGTCCTGCATCAGGCTCCCTGCAGGGAGCCTGCTTCTCCCTCTGCCTGTGTCTTTGCCTCTCTCTCTCTGTGTCTTGTGAATAAATAAATAAAATCTAAAAAAAAAAAAAAAAATCCCTTTCCTTTTCCAGGACTCAGTTAGTTAAATGAGGAGATTGAATTCAGGGTTTCTCAAGAGAAGTGGTGGCAGCCAATAGCAGGAAGTTCTGGTTTTCCAATCAGAGGTTGGCTTTGTAAGCAAGTGTAGGTGTATTTGCTGAAAATCCTGGCACAGTTGTATGAAATAGCACAGAATATGGGCTGGAAAATGCCACTTCCTACTAAAGCAACAGAATAGACATGTGTCCCTCAAGGGCAGTCATTGATGTGAAGAGTGAGCACAGTAGCTGGACACTGAGAGGCCTGGGTTCCAATCCTGCCTAGCCACTGATTAGCTGGGAGACCCCCAGCAAGCAGATTGAATTCTCAGAGCCCAAGTGTTCTCATCTGTAAAATGGGGATGATGATATATATATATATTGCACATTTGCTCAGTGCTTGGCCTACAAGGCCCTCGAGAAATGACAGGGTACTATTACTATAAGAGAAGAGAGCTAATGCTATCTCCTTGGGGAATTTAAGGACACCAACAAATAATTCTCAATGCCAGGTATTGGCAGAGAATGTCTGAGAAGCTATGATGTGTCCATCCTGCCTCACCCCTGCTAGAGTCTTGTGAGCTCTTTTCTGCTAGCGTTATAAAGCATGTAGTAGGTGATTTCTTTGTCAGAGGTGAAGCCCCTACTCTTCTCCCTTTCTCTAGTAGGGACCTTTTCCTCTTACCTATTAGAAACTTTCTGACTATAATTCTGGGTATCCAAACTGCTGCATGGAGGGAATTTAGGGGTGCCAACTACTCACAGTTGAAGTGTCTTAGCAAACACTGTTCAGGACGCTTGGTTGGCTCTGCCGAGTTAGAGTCCAACCAGAGCACTAGCTGCCACTGGACATGAACAGCACTCCAAGGCCTATCTGGGCTATCTCCCCAATGGCTCTCTTGCCAGTGGTCACCAAAGGGGCCTGGGCTAGAGTTCTGGGAGCAAGATTTTGAGAAAAGCTCTGATGGCTGATCTGATACACACCTTTGAAATTCAGGGTTCTGAACTTCACTTGGCAGGCTTAGTCTATTCTATCTTATAGCCCTGGAATGTGTGTACTGGGCCTTGACACATACACACAAACACACACACATGCATGTAAATGCATACACACACATGCATGCACACAATGTATTATCTTTGAAACAAAAGAAAACTTCTGAATGGAGTTTCCTATTTGCTGGGCAGGATATTTCTACCAGTAAGGATCTCTGCAAGAGATCTAGAAAAGAGGCTGGGGAAATAATCAGGGGCTCTGAGACTCATAATTGGGAGGAACACGTATGGTTGTGTGGGACACATGAGAGGCTCGGGACTGAGCCAGAGCAATGACCAGGGAAAGCCCTGTGCTTTTGGCCCAGCCATTTAAACATGTTCTGTGTAGTCCAAGAGTTTCAGAGGGAAGCAGGCAGCTATACAAGGGTTGCAAACTCAAGTGTTCCAGAGGTTGGCAGGTACCTGAGTCAATGCCCAGAGAGGACCAGTGTAGGACACTAAGGCTAAGCTACCTGTATTGCCGTAGAGCAAGTCTACTTACACTGCCTTTTTAAAGAATTTAAATTGATAGACCTTTTTTTTTTTTTTTTTTTGAGAATTTTTAGGTTTACGGAGAATTGAGTAGATGGTACGGAGAGTTTCCATACAACTCCCCTCTCCCACCTTGTAGTTTCCCCCATTATTAGCATCTTGCATTAGTGTTGTACATTTGTTACAACTGATGAATCAATATAGATACATTATTGTTAACTCAAAGTCCATAGTTTATCTAGCAGTTCACTCTTTCTGTTGTACAGTTCTAGGAAATTTTAACAAATGCACAATATCATATGCCCATGATTACGTATCATACAGAATAGTTTCACTGCCTTAAAAATCCCCAGTGTTCCCCCATTCATCCTTGCCACCCCTCCTCTCTCACCCTGGCGATCACTAGTCCTTCTACTGACTCCATAGTTTTGCCCTTTCTAGAATGTCATGTTGGAACCACACACTATGTAGCCTTGTCGGATTGGCTTCTTTCACTTAGTAATATGAATTTAAGCTTCCTCTATGTCGTTTTATGGCTTAGTACCTCATTTCTTTTTAGCACTGCAGAATAGTTCATTGTCTGGATGTACCACAGTTGGTTTATCCATTTACCTTTTGAAGGATATTTGGTTGCTTCCAGTTTAGGGCAATTATGAATAAAGCTGCTATAAACATCCATGCATAGGTTTTTGTAAGGAAGTAAGTTTTTAACTCATTTTGGTAAATGCTAAGGAGCATGACCTTTGAATTCTCCGGTAAGAATATGTTTAGGTGAGTAAGAAACCATCAAATTGTTTTCCCAAGGGATCATACCACTTTGCATCCCCACTAGCAAAGACTGAGAATTCCCGTAGATCCACAGCCTCACCAGCATTCGTTGATGTTAGTGTTTTTGGATTTTAGCCAGTCCAGTAGATGGGTAGTGGTGTTTCATCGTTGCTTTAATGTGCAATTCCCTAATGACACATGATATTGAGCATTTTGTCATACACATACATCTGTAAATCTTCTTGGGCGAGGTGGCTGTTTCAGATCTTTTGCCCATTTTTAAATTGGGCTGTTTTCCTTATTTTTTGAATTTTAAGTTTTTATCTATTTTGGATACAAGTCCTTTATCAGATATATGTTTTGAAAATATCTTCTCCATTCTGTGGCTCACCTTTTCCTTTTCTTATCAGTGTCTTTTGCAGAGTGATGTTTTAAGTTTTAATAAAGTCCAGCTTTTTTTTCTTCTTTTATGGATCTACCCCCCTGCCTTTTAAAACTCCAGGCTAACTAAACAGAACATACTTTGCCAGCTGCAGACTCTGGACTTAGGGGCTCAGATAGAAGGTGGAAGTGGAAGTGCTAAAACTAGAACACAAGTGGAAGTGCTGGCACTGAGGGCCACGATGGGGGATGTGCAGAAGTCCAGGGAGAATGTCGATCAAGTGGTGGAGGGCTAACTGGCTGGCTTTTATTTTATTTTATTTTATTATTTTATTTTATTTCATTTCATTTCATTTTATTTTATTTTATTTTATTTTATTTTATTTTATTTTTTAAAGAGATGATAGCATAATGTATAGACTTGTGGAATTACTACACTGTATACCTGAACTAATATAACAACGTGTGTCAACTATGCTTAAAAACACCAACAAATGAATAGTTTTAGGTTTACAGAAAAGTTGCAAAGGTAGTACAAAGGGTTACCATGTACCTCATACCCAGTTTCCCTTATTATTCAATCTTACATTGGTAGGGTATATTTGTTGCAACTAATGAAACAATACTGATACATTATTATTAATTAAAATCCATACTTTGTTTGAATTTTCTTAGTTTTTACCTAATGTGTTTTTTTTTCTGACCTAGGATCCTATCCAGGCTAGCACATTATATTTTGTTGTCAAGTCTCCTTAGGCTCCTCTTGTCCGTGACAGTGTTTTTTCTTTTTTTTTTTTTTTTACATTTTTCTTGTTTTTGATGGCCTTGATAGTGTTGAGGAGTACTGGTCAGGTATTTTGTAGGATGTCTCCCAGTTGGGACTTATATGATGTTTTCCTGATGATTGGACTGAGGTTATAGGATTTTGAGATCATAGAGGTTGAGTACCTGGGTGGCTCAATCAGTTAAGCATCTGCCTTCGGCTTAGGTCATGATCTCAGGATCCTGGGATCGAGCCCTGCATCAGGCTCCTTGCTCAGGAGGGAGACCGCTTCTCCTTTTCCCTCTGTCCCTCTCCCCAGTCATTCTCTCTCTCAAATAAATAAAATCTTAAAAAAAAAAAAGACCATAGAGGTCATGTGCCATTCTCATAACATCACATTAAGGGGACTGTCTGGCCTCCCCCCCCTCCACCACTACTACCTCTTTATAAGAGCTCTCTTTCACATTTTCCAACTTGAGAGTTTAGCTCCTATTCAAACCCGGTCAAAGGATTGCTCCTTGGTGGCAGAGGCCAATGTCCCCATCATGCTACCTTGGCCTCTGTCCTGACAGTAGTGGATCTCTTTGGGGGATGGAGGATGGCCGAGGCATGCTTCTTTGGCTTTACCACCTGAGTTGTTCGGTTGGAAAGATAATAACGTGGATGGCATAGAAGGAACCTACCTTCTGAAGGTGGTGTGGGCATGGGGGAAGTGGAGTCCCTCTGGATCATGCCAGCATTCAAGGGAACTGGCTCTGGACTGCCCTTATGTGGAGGCCGTCCTCATAGGAGGCTGCCCACATCTATCCTGAATCTGTTCTAGGACCAAGTCTTTGATCAGAGCTCCTCTGTGTCCTGGTAGGCCTACCACGCCCTGATCTATCACCAACATCCCCCCTCTGTCCAGTTCCCCTTCTCTCTCCCATGCTACTCTCCCTTCCACCTACTGCCAACCCTTTCTTCCTACACAGGGGGCAGGACCATGGCTTAAGCCATGGCTAAGCCACTTGGCTCTTGGTGTCACAGCAGTAGGTCCGCTGGCAGTCAGAGCCAGGAGAAAAAGGACTAGGAGGTGTGCCCAACACCATTGCTCAAACACACCTCAAAGCCACTGGCTTGAGTATCTACAGCTAATGTAACAGTACAAGTAATTCATCTTCCTGGATCCGGTGGCCCATAGAGACACATTTAGAGTAGCAAGAGGAGAGGTAGGGAAACTTTTCTGCACCCTCACCCTGTTAGCAGAGTTCTCTCCTTACCTTTTGTTAAAGAGAGGCTGAGATGTTTCCTGCTGGAACTCAGGCGTTTGGGGAAAGGGCTTCACGTGACTGAGTGAATTCACTGCTGGAGAATTTACCTGTTGGACCAAGAAGGAGTTTCACAGTGTTACCTCGAATCTACTGACATGGGAAAATGTCCTTGATGTAGTTCTTAAGGTGAAAAAGCTAGCTCTGGAAGTTGTTATATACAACGTGTCGGAGAAAAATTAATCTAGACATTATGATGACTGACTATAATGATGGGCATCAAAATATTCTCCTTGGATGGTAGGATTATGGATCATGTTTGATTTATTCTTTGTCCTTTTCTGTGCTAGAAATTTCTCTATTTTAAAGACAGATTGAGCCTCTATGGCTTATTTGTAGTGGGGAAAAGGTGTTTAAAATGCAGTCTGACAATTCTCCCGAAGTCCTCTCCGGTTTTGCCTCCCCTTGTCCTAAAGAGATGCTACTGGAGGTAGGAGAAATCCACTGAGCACTTCAGGTAGAGGAATAGCTCCACCGTGGTGCCCTAGCAGCCTTGCCCGTCTCCACACAGGCCTCAATTGCAGCTTCTCTGAGTCTTGGCAGAAGGCCCTATGATTCTCTCAGAATGTGAATAGCTGCTCCAAGGCTGTTTCCCACTTGCCTTCCTATCTCCCCAGGAGGTGATCATGGGACAGTTTCTCATCACCTCCCATGTTCTGATGAAGTTCAAGGCTTTATGCCTTGCTCTACTTAGGGTACATTAGCAGGATAGAAAACTGCCTAGTGGCAGCCTGGAATTCACTCCTCAACAACAGGGTGCCCCATCATCCCTACTGCAGTCATCTGGTCTGTTTTGTTTCAGTGACATCCTGTGGGGCAGAGGACACATGGAGCTGACATCTTTGGCTACTCTAGTTTTCACTGTCTATATGGGCAATACACTGCTCGAATCCAGCAGCCTTGCCTTGACTCTTCCTATGTCACTCACACAGGATGAGTCTCATCATCTACTGTTTGGTGGCTAAACTCCCTTGGGCACCAGCAGGGGCTGATGGCCTCATCACAAAGGGTTCTTCACGGGAGAACAGATAGAACCCAGAGGTACTGGGACCATAGAAGGGAACCAATGACATTTTTAATTTTCCTAATTCCTCCCTGAAATTTAGCATTTCTTTCAACAATATAGCGTAGACAACAAACGATAGCAGTATATGTAATATCAGTGACTTTGTCACCATTTAGAAATCACAGATATTTTCATGTCATATTACATTGTTGCAGAAACCCTGAAATACTGTGCTCACCATCACTTTGAAATTATGTTAAATATTGGGCTCACTCTTTGGGTCTTATCAATACATCTGTAAAGTGGTATACATATTATTATACCATAACTTTGCTTTAAAAATATTTTGATAACTTTATTTCTGTTTTATTGGTCTTATTGGTTCTGTCTTTGTCATCTCGTGTATTAAATTTTATCCAAATATTTTTCTCTATTGTCTGGTAACATGGCTACTTGGTAACATACTGGTTACTGCTTGGCTGTGTGTCATTGGCCAAATAACTTCTTGGGCTCTCAATTTCCTTGTCTTTAAAATAGAGGGATCAGCTGTGCCTCTCTGAGGGTTCTGCTAGTCACACCAGTGATATTATAATACGTATCTCATCACTTCCATTATGCCACAGCTGAGGAGTTACCAGAGGAAAATTTGAACCGGGGTTTGTATTACGCTTCTTAACAAGTCATTTTAGCCTTCATAATATGATAGAGAACTTCCAGGAATCTGTCTAGCAAATACGCAAGCATTTATCTACAAATATGTTTCCAGTGCAAAACTAGAAGCAACCTAGACGTTAAACACAATAGAAGATTAGGCAGATTAAAATAAATTCATATGATGGACGAGTGACAGCCATTAGAATGATGTAGAACAATAACATAGAAGGGTAGTCATGTGATTCAGTGAGGCCCAAAAACAAAAGCCGTTTGTGGTACTTGAAGACTGATATGATTCTATTTTTATAAAAACAATGGAAATATATGCATAGGACAAAAAGATAAAATTATATGACCAACATGCTAATGTTGGTTATCCTTAAATGGTCAGGTTATGGTGATTTTTACATCTTTGTGTTTTTCTCTATTTTCCAAAATTTCTATAACATATATAAATTATAGAAATATATAGTTATGTATACATACACATGTATACACACACACACACACACACACACACACACACACACACACATATATGACTGGTAAAAAACAGTCAATATTGTCAATATGGTATCCCAGAGAACATTACCCAAAGCAACAGTGGCAAATACCTTGGTTTGGGCACAGCTTCCATCCCCCACATTTCTATGCATCAGGTGCCAGAGCACAGAGACAATAAGCCCCCAGCCATTTGCCTTCCTCATTATTAAGATGAGCACTTGCCTTATGAGCCACGGCTGAGAGCTCATGGGCCTATGGGTGGAAGCCCCCACTCTTCTGCCTCTGACAGCCTCTCCCCGCTTGCCCTGACATCACCCAGGCCACAGGAAGGGGGCAGGCTCTGGGGCAGTGAAGGGGGCAGCTGCTAATACCTGCAGGCTGGTGGCTTCCTCTGTCCACCAGGCTTCAAACTCTTTCTGCAGCTTCATCTTGGCCTTGTCCATGAGCAGCTGCAGGTGCTCGATCTCCACCTTCAGGGCCTTCAGGTGTGTGAACATGGTTTTATACCTACAGTGGAATCAGGGAAGAGTCTTGAAGGTCACCAGCAGGGAGGAAAGGCCATGATGGGAGTGTCGCTGTGGGGCCTGTGCCTCGGAAGGCTGCCTGTGCCGCTGCCACATAAACTCACTCAGCCCTCTACACAGTCCTATGAAGATGATGCTTCACTTTACAGATTCGGAACCTCAGGCGTGGAGAGGTTATGTAACTTGCTCTATGGCACGGGGCCAGTAAACAGTGGGGCCAGGATGTGAAAACCAGCTCTGGAAACCAGTCTAATGCACCTTTCTATTCCACTGGTTCAACTTTGTGTGGAGGACAGAAGCGTCCATACGTTTGTTACTGCCTGTGTAAGTTTGGGCACGACGGAGCAGGAGTTGTCCAACAGGAAACAGTTAAGTGGCCAAACTGCAGACACAGCTTGGCTCCTGAGATAACCTTGAGGTTGGAAATGTGGATCAAGGGGACAACACATGGTGGAATAAAGACACAAGAAAGATGGATTGGAAGGAAACTGGGAAAAATAAACAGAGTGAGGGAGAAAGAGGATAATGCAGTGCCAAATCCAAGGGTGGAGAGCAAACTGTGGCACATCTGGGAGGGTGGCGCAAGGCTTTCTGGAAGGAGGATAGCTGCAGGACAAGCCCCAGTGCAGTTATGGGGAGAAATCTGAGGGCCAGCTGAATGGGGCTTAATTCTGCTCAAGACTTGGGTAGTTAGGGGTGTGTGAGTGGGGGGTGGGGGGGGGGTAGGGAGAGGCCAGAGGCCTGGGGTTTGCTCAGGGGGCATGCCTTGCCAGCCCAGGGGTGGCACGTGTAGCATTGCCACCATCAGCTTCTCGAGGGCTAGGGAGGTGACTTGTTTGCTCTCCCCAGAGCCTCTCCATGGCATGCAGGACATAGCAAACATTGGTCGAAGTGTCCATCAATGAATGAACGATGAGCCTGGCCTGGGGCGTGAAGTGAGATTCTGTGCCCATGCTGAGTATCAGTTGTGGCCATGTGTCTGCTCATGCCTGAGGTTCCTCACTCTGTTGGTGAAGTCATCTTGGGATCCTAAATGGCTGCAAAGAGGGTGTGAGGTTCTGAGGACACCCTGCAGGTGAGGAGACTCAGGAGGGAAGCTGAGGCAGAGGCGGTGGGTGGGGGGAGGTGTAGATTGGCAGGAGGGAGACCTCAGCGGTCATATTTCTTGACTCCCCTAGATGGCAGCAGTAGATAAGCCTCATTGCTCCTGAGCTGCAGCCCGGGACCAGGGACCAGGGGCTGGTGAGGATGCCAACAAGCAAACCTCTGCATGGGCTCCCCAGCCCCCTGGGCCTTCTGCTCCTGATTCCAATCTCACTCAGCTTATGGTCCCTGCATCCCATACCCATCTGCTCAAAGGCAGCACGCCCTCCAGCTATTTGAGGACCCAGCTACTGGACCCACTTCCCAGAGCAGCTCCAGCCGTGGGTTGGGGAGTGGCCACTCTGCCTAGCCTGCGCAGCTCCAGGTCATCCCTGAGAGCCCAGGAGGCTGGGTGAGGTGAAACGAAAGGGTACCTTCTCTTTTCTTCCTCCAGTTGTGATCGAAGCTTCTCTTCCAGCAAGTCTGGCATCGAAGGCATGGCTATGTTTTCTGAGACGCCTGTAGAAGGAAGACGCCAATGGGTTACTCCAACAAAGAAGAAAGGTAAAAGGAGAAGTGGGGTACTTAGGGTAGAGGACAGAGTAAAGTGTATCCCAAGACGAAAGGGGACTCTGTGAGTACCTTCCAGGGCCTTCGGGTGGGAGTCTGCTTTGGCCCCCTCCTCTGGACGGCAATCTCTGCTCGGCTGAAAGCCTGTGAGGAGAGGCTTCCACGATTATTCGGCTGTCCCTCCCACAGTCCAACATCTGCCACTGGAAGAGAATTCCTCCTTACATTGCTACTAATCCTTTTACTGTTGAGTTCACTTATTTCCTCTTGAATCCCGAGGGAAGATGCAAAATAGCATTTTCCCATCCTCTGCTGCAGAGCCCCTCACAAACCAGGAAGACATCACTGAACTGTCTCACATTTGTCACATCTGTCTTTGCACCAGTGGAGGTGCTAAGAGTCTCTGGCCTCAGATCATGTTTCCTATTTTTGACTTCCCTCCAAAGCCAAGGTTCCCACGCCTCATTGACCCAAGCAATGCTAACACGCAGCCAGAGCTGAGAACACATTCAGGTGCCCTGCCCGTGAGACAGGGCGACGGGAACGTGCCACGCTCTGGGTGAGGGCTGTGTTCCCATGCATGCCGACCACTGCTACTGGCTGCCTAGCTGCCTGCTTGTCTGGGGCCTGGCCTCTCCCAGCCTGCTGGGTGGGGCCAATTTGTCCCCCCAGGAGTCACTGTGGTTGCTCTGCATTTCCTAGCCTCACAGGGGGCATCTTGGAAGTCACACAGCTCTGCTTTTTGCTCCATGTAGGGGAGAACCCACTTTCGGCCAGGAGCATTCTGGACAAGATCAGACTTCATCCTTCTAGTACTCATTTGAAGCATTGTTGTTCTCATTTTGCAGAGAAGGATACCGAGGTTCAAAGAGGTCAACTTGCCCAAGGCCACCCGGCTAACTTCAGGAATCCGGATCCAAATCTAGCTTTGTTTGGTTGCAAAGAGGCTTGGTTCCAGAAATTCCTTCTATTAACATTTCTGACAGATGGTCATCTGCTTTCTGCCCAAATATTTCCAGGGGGCAGGAGCTCACTACTTTGCACGGTGGCCCATTTCATTGTGGGTAGCTCTGTTTTCTCTTCCTTTGGGCTGAGACCCACCCCACTAACTTCTTTCCACCTCTACTTTGGGTCTTTGGAGCAGCAGAGCATGTCTTCCTTCTTAATTTGATGGTTCTTTAGAGATTTTCACAACAACAACAACAACAACAACAACAACAACAACAACAAAATAATGTACCAATTATGCATCTGGAGCTTTATTCTCGGGCTAGCTCTGCTTACCTCCCTCATCTAAGGGCTCAGTGACAGGGTTGCTTTCTGACTAGTCTCAAGGATTAGAGTCTAAATCTGGACCTAATACTCCAGATAGGTCTGAAAGGGCCAGGGTAGAGAACGGCCCTCCAACCTCTTAAAAATGCACGTTCTATATTTCTATAGCAGGTAAATTATGAACAGTGACCATTTATTGAATGCCTGCTATCTGCTAGGTTCTCACAAGTTTCTCCAGGCACGGAGCTAGATGCCCTCACCTTATTGCTAATTCTCAAACTAACCCAGCAGGGAGGGTCTTACCATCTCATTTCCGTTAGATTCTGAGGCTCAGAGAGGGTTGTGAATAACCCAGGGTCACACAGCTAATGAGCAGAGTTGGGATTTGAACTCAAACTTTGCTGGTTCCAAAGGACTCAGGGCATATACCAGGCAGCTCCCCTGCCCCCTGCCCCCCAACAAGTGCAGGTATTTTTCAACAGCTTTGTCACTGTCATGGCCATGTCAGTTTGTCACTGGCTTCTATGGAGCTTGGGTTTATTTATTTTTTAAATATTTTATTTATTTATTCATGAGACACACAGAGAGAGGCAGAGACACAGGCAGAGGGAGAAGCAGGCTCCACGCAGGGAACCTGACATGAGGCTCGATCCCGGGTCTCCAGGATCACATCCTGGGCCAAAGGTGGTGCTAAACCGCTGAGCCACCCGGGCTGTCCGAAGCTTGTGTTTAAACACTTGCATATTTTTATGAGTGGCTGTCAAAACACATCCTATTTCAGCGTGATTGTTCTTTGGATCCGAAACGCCACACTTCCCATCTATTGGGGGTTAAGCCTCAGCCTGTCATGCCTCTACTCTGTGCCTTTTATGTCATTGTCTAACTGACTGGACAATATGCAAAGCAGATTAGGAGTCTCTCCTTTCTCTCAGTCCAGGCACCTGATACTCTCTCTCCTGCGTGTCAAGTGACAGCTGTCTCCCATAAACTGACTGGATGAGTGTGTGATTCCATCACCTGAACACGGGAGATGCAGATACCATTGGATTCGCCAACTGAAGATGCCAGGTCACCCATGCTGGTGCATTTTTTGGCCCTAAGGAGTTGGCTGCCTGGCCACATTGCCACCCCGGCCGCCCCCCCCCCCCCGCCCCCCCGGCACAGGTACCGGGAGCCCCTGGAGGGCAGGGTCTGGTCCTCCTGCTCTTCGCATTTCCCCTGGGCTTTGTTCAGGCTCCCAGTGCAGTGGACACTCAATGCTAAGTGTGTGCATGGCCCTTGCCCTCCCTGAAAAATGTGATAAACTCGAAGGCAGTATCTTCACATCAAACTGATAATGGTAGGACCTGAAATGGACAGAATGTTTCGCGGTCGCTTAAGAGGTTCAGAAATGAGCAAATCTATCTTCCAGCCGGTTGAAAAAGGAAAGCTGCGAATCTCCTTCTTTGTTTGAACACTTTTTGGCTCCACGCCAAGGAAGCCCCTGAGAGATGGGGCGAAGGCCCTGCTCTGTAGTGGCTGGCTGGGCACCCCGCAGACGCTGGCTGCAGGAGAGACCGCCGGGGCCGCAGCAGGCGTCTCACCCAGCTGGCTGAGGCTGTCCCTAAGGGCTTCACAAGGGGAGGCTGAGGTGACTTGGTTTCCCATCTAAAGGCCGTGGCTGCCCAGCACGAGCCGGGAGGCCCTCTGCGGGAGAGAGTTCTTGCTCCACCCCATCGCTCCACTAGCCCCATGGGGCTAGTGTGTCCCTTGGCTCCTGTCTTCCCCTTGGGCAGGGCATCTTGCAGGCTTCCCTGGCAGATCACAGTGGCAGGTGCCTTGGAGATGTGTGGGTGGCCTCGGGCAGAGAGAGCATTACTCTGAATGCAGCTGACCCAAGAATAGGAGATGATGTCAGCTGCTGTCTGTGGGGCATGCTCTCGGTTCTATTCTCTGTGCTGCCTCATTTATTCCTGTCATTCCGGCTAGCAGATGATATCACCTCTGTTTTGCAGACAAGGAGACCAAAGCTTGGGTGACCAGGAGGCTTGCACCATGCCATAAGCTACCAAATGGAAAAGCCAGCTTTGAATCCAATGGCTGTCATTCATTCACTCATGTAACAAATGGGCTGCCCCCATTGCAGGGGCGGCCTACTGGGGAAGGTGGACACTGAATCCACAAAAAAAGCTGAGTTAACGTAATGTTGAGTTGACATGGGACTGAAGGGCACCATGAGGAGAAAGAGCTGGATAAAGGGTGGAGGGCTGCTATGTTAGGGTTGAGCGGTCGGAGAGGCGTCGCTGAGGAGAGGCCAAAGACCTGAATGAGGGGAGAGAACAAGCATGCAGAAATCAGGATGGAGAGTATAGCAGCGAGTGCAAAGGGCCTGAGGTACATCTGCTCGGGCCTTCTGAGGAACTGCAAGAAAGCTAGTGTGCCTGGGAAGGCTGGTCGGGGAGAGCAGTGGGAGCTGAGGCCAGATCATGTAGGACCTTGTAGGCCCTGGTAAGGATCTCAGCTTTGAGGCTAGAGCATTTTGAGGACAGAAATGGCTTGATCTATTCCTTTGATAACTAAGCCAAGCAGTTCTTTGCCGATCCAGACAAAGCTGCTCCGAACTAAAGAATGGTCCGTGTGAGCTGGCGCCAGGATGCTGTAAGCCTATTGAAAGGATGTGGGAAAGAAAGCTGGGGCAGGGGACCTCGGGCAGCTGGAAGGAGGGCACAACATATCCCCAGGACACAAGCTGTCCACGTTGTCATGGCAACCAATGGGTTATTGCCAAAGGTGATGTTTGCTCAGTGCAATGCATTGTAACCCCCCCAGGAGACAGCCCTGGCTGCTTCTGATGCTTCCTGAGGTGGGGCTTATCAGTCTGGTCTGAAGAGAAAGAGGGGCTGGGGACTGAAAGGGGACCCAACCAAAGCGGCTGAGCAAGAACAGAGGAAGACAGAGTAAGTGAAGGCCACTGGGGCTTTGTAAGTCTCCATGCCCACTGGGACTGTGGCCAGGGACAGGACCTCTAGTCACCTGACAGGAGGCACGGGGGGGCCTGCCTTTCTATCACAGGATTCTGGCTGGGCCAGGAGCACAGGGGGCCAGAGCCCTGAGTGGCCTATGAGGTGACACTGTGACTCCGCTCAGGCGGCTGGCTCCAGAGCAATACAAAAGCAAGAAAGAAGGGTTTCTTTTCAGCAGCTGTAGATATGAATGTCACACAAGGAGGGAGCCCTGAGTGGTCACATAGTATCTGAAACTTCAAACAGGGCACCCTCAGTCCCAGGCTGACCCCACCTCTTGAAGTGTCAGGTATTTGGGAATTAGCAGCATGAGGACAAAAGAGGCCCCTGCTGGGAAGGCTGGCTCCCTGTGGGCCCCTTCCAACCTGGTGGGATTTGGAGACACTGAATAGACCATTATAATTTCTCTTCCTGCTTCCCCATACCCTCCTCTTAAACATAACATCATGTGTGCATACGCGTGCGCGCGCGCACACACACACCTACACCCTAAAACTCTTCTACAGTCATTCAGTGTCTGAAATGTGCAGGATATTATTTCTTTGGGTCAGTGGCTCTCTACTGGGTGTGCACATGAGATGCTGGTAAAAGCACAGAGATAGCTGGGCCCTGCTCTAGCTCTACTGAGCTAGAGTCTTCCAGTAGGTTCCTTGGGGACTCTGATGATCAGCCCTTGCTAAGAAACACTGCTCAAGGCTCTGCACCCAGGTTCAATGCAAGTACTCTGTGCAGGAGTTACAAGGAGTGCAGAACCCGCAGAGGATTTGATGGGATAGTATATGGGGCTAGTGTGTCCCTTGGCTCCCGTACACTTCCCAGACTTCTGGGAGCCACAGGGGGGAAAAGGGGCCCAGAGGTTTCCAGCAAGGAAGACACACCCCTTGCAGGGCTGGAGCTGCCTGCGCTTGACCTTGTAGACAGTAGACAAAATGTGAGATACCCACCGCAGGGCTGCTCAGATGGGTCAGGTACCTCCTGTGTCTTATCTTAGACAATTTTCACAGCCCCACGACAGATGGGGAAACTGAGCTCAGGGGAAATAGTCTGCCCAGGATCACACTGCCAGTAAAGAGAGCTGGGGTCAGGACCCGCCTCTGTCTCACTTCAAAGCTGGTGTTTTTTCCTCTGGAAGTGATTCTGATAATGAAGGAAGCCCTGGGGCAGATCACTGAAGTCTGTATTGACTTGTCCTCGCATTTGAAGGCAGGCGATGCCCTTTTTCTGTGAATGCCTTTCAGATCTGGGGCTGGGGCGGAGAGAAAGCCCCAGCCTCTCCCGGAGTGCTGACCTGTGAAGACTGCCCTTTACTAACTGAAACCATGGCCCGAAGCCTGATCCCACTTGGTATTTGCTGCTTGCCTGCTGGGTGTTGAGGAAGCGTCCTTAGGCACTGTCCTTTCCCGAGTCCCGCCGCCCTCGGAATACCCAGGGCCAGCCTGCTCTTCTCCTGGACTCTGTGCTAGGAGCCCTAGGTAAGGCAATATTGAAGTGTCCAACGACGTGCCAGAGCCACGAGGTGCCAGAGCCAAAAGGGCTTCCAGAGGCTTCTGTAGAGCAAAGGTTAAGGGGCCTGACATGGCGGTTGCTGGTCCCCCCAGTGCCCTGAGTGGAAGGAAGCCATGAGTGATATGGCCCTACCAGGGCAGACAAGGCCTCAGGGCCAGGGAGCCACTGCAGCCAGTCTCCTCAGCTATCCAATAATAATTCATTTGCTGAACACCCACTCTGGGCCTTTTGGGGCTAAACTATCTCACAGAGTCATAGATCACTCAGCCTCACCTGTTTGAGAGGTCACCGTGTCTATTCTTAGGGAGATTGATGGTGTCAGTAGCTCAATTACCACAATGGTCAGCAGCTCAGAGGCAAGGATTCCAGCTTTCCAATCAGACCATTTCCTGTTTAATGGCTCAAATTTATTGTCAGCTGGAGTGATCACACGCTGACAGGCACTCAGAGCCACCATCCATCTTGGTGTGGATTTTCTAACACCTTAGCTGCCTGTGGCAGGCTCAGGCTTAAGGGTGTGATGAATACCCTGTGAACACGTGGCTGTGGCCGATAATCTCTCGGGCACACCCCCACAGCCACAGGTCCAGCTGCCGTCCCCCCAGGGAGTGGCCATGCTTTAGTCCAAGCAGAACCGTTGAGTAAGCCTTTGTAGAGCCAAACGCAGACCTGGACACTTCCTATAGAAAGCCATCTGCCGTCTCCTGCTGCCCGAGCAACCTCCCCTGTTCTACCCTGGGCCTCTCTCTGCCCAAAATCACACCCCTGGGAGGGCGGCCCCTCTCCTTCTGCATCTGCCTCTCCTCTTCCTCGGTGTTCCCTCTGGAGGAGGCGAAGAGTGCGGAGGGTCAGCGTGCACAGGGTCCCTGTGGGCTTGCAGGCACACCCCAGGAGCATACTGCAGATGCACGAAAGACATTCCTAGTGCCACTGCTTGCTTCAGCTTGGCACAGGTTCCCCACTGCAGTCACCTCTGTTGACACAGGAACTCTTCTCTCTCTCCATACAACTTTCTGCTAGAGCCCCAGATCCATCTATGGTTTGCAGTCAGTATTCTCTGGTTGTAACCACTCAGATCCTGGCATGGGGACTTTCCTTCGGAGGGTCCAGATGCTGCTCCTGCCTCCTTTCCCTGGCCCATTGAGGCTCCTTCACTCCTCAGAGGCGAGCTCATATTTCTGAACACAAAGTTTCTCTCAAAGCTGGAGTACCCTGGTAAGCCTGTCACTGCAGCCTCACTGACCAGTAGTGACCACAGGCCTCGGTCTGAGTGGCTTTTCAGACGGAAGTTAGCAAGAACCTTGGCATCCCTAAAACCCAGTTACATCTTTGTCACACTGGAACAAGCCATTCTGGAGTATTCTCAGGACACATGTGACCTTGTGGGAAGGCAGTTTCTCTCGTGCCTGCAAAAGTGAGCATGGGCCTTCCTCTTATAAAAACCCCTAATGGTGATGGTTACTGGGATCTGGTCAATTCTTCTGGCTGGCTTACAAGAGACATTTCAGGACGTTAGGAACTGAGTTGAGGATCCTTAATAAAACTGTCTCCTGCCACTTTTAGAAAACTTATCAGCTACTAGTCAATTTGTAAATCGGTCTGCTCGTTTCAAAAAAATTTTATTACATAGTAGAGTCAAAAGTGAGTTTTGAGACAGACCACACAGTAGAACTGGCACATTTTCAAAGTGCAATGGCAAGAGCTTGCAAGACAACCAAAATACCCCACATCAAGAAAAGTGCCAAAAGAAATTTTTGAAGGGAATTTCTTTAAACAAAGTTAGCAGTTTATATCTAGCCCATTTTATCCTCTTTACTAGGGGTGATGTATATGGAGGTTCTTCTGCTTCCTTCAAAGGTCTTGAGGGGGTTTGAAGACCACTCAGAAAGGCTTGGTAAGAATCCTTAGAAATTTGTGCATGTGTGTGGGGTGTGTGCCATGTGCGTGTGTGTGTGCACACACAGTGGACAGAAATCTGATTCCCACTCAAGAACTCTCAAGCAGGGTATAGGCTGATGTGCCAGGAGCAAGACCAGAGAGTTGTCACTGTGCTCTCGTGGAAACAATGTGGAGGTGTAGCTATTCCCATCATGGCTGATTTCAAGCTACCAACATGATGTTCCTAAATCAGCTCTCGAGGCCTGTGTGAGCTGGCGTTGGCATACCACTTACGCCCTCCAGCACTCACTTAGAACACAGATCCTTTTTAATAGGGTCACCCAGAGGGGTGAGGGACCTAAGGAGAGAGAAACCTGGCAGTGGACCACAGGATGCTTGGGGGCTGAGCCCTGTGCTTATCTGTTTTGCACCCCTAAGTGGCTCCCCCACACCTGCCCTGTCTTCTACTCTCCTGCTACTTGCCCCAGGAGATGGCTGGTGGAATAACAGGCTTCCTTACTACCCCTTGCCTTCCAGCTGGGCTCAGCCAGTGGTGAGCATGGGCAAGTGACTGGAGGGGTCGAGGGGAGAGAGGCTGAAATGCCATGAGCTGGATGCACTGCTTGACTAAAGGCTGTAGCTCCGATCAGATGGCCTGAGCCTTTCTGCAGAGCCCTTTCTGTCTTCAGGTCCTGGTAACTGCACTGCTTGCCCCCTTGGGTCTAGGGGCAGCAATGCTTCTTGCCCTGCTGTTGTTGTCACAACCTCTGTGTTTCCCTGCATTCTGCTAACACCTTTGTCGATAGGCTTTTATTTAACTCTCTTTCCAATACCTAATTTGATTTTTTTTTTTAAAGAGAGAGAGAGTGAGCAGAGGGGAGAGGCAGAGGAAGAGAGAGAATCATAAGCAGGCTCCACCTCAGGGCACAGCCTTATCTGGGTTCAATCTCATGACCTGAGTTGAAATCAAGAGTCAGACGCTTAACCGACTGAGCCACCCAGGTGCCCCACCTAATTTGAGTAATCTGCTTTGTATTTTGATCCTGAGCCACAAAGGCTCAAAGTGGGTAAACCATTGTCCAAAAAAGGTACACTGCATCAAGGCAAGGGACCTCTAGGGACCCATGAAGTTCCTCAAGTGAGGAAGAGTCAGCTTGGAACATCTCCTGGGCCCAAAGAACTTGCAGACATGTTACAAAGTACCAGTCAAGTGAGATCTTTACCAGCTGCCTTTCCTCCTTCTCTCCAACTCCTTCTTGGAGTCAGGGGAAATTGAGTTCAGTAGGCTGAGAGAGAAAGTGTCTTAGAAAGAGAAGGAGCTCACTCTATCCCTTTCCTCTTGGCAGTTGGCCTCACCCAGGGAAAAGGAGAGAACTCTTAGCTTTGAGTGAAATTTGAATTGTTGAGATTGTAGTTATCAATATAGAATGACCAATATTTTTTGGTTCTTACTTGTTTTGTTTGTAAATAACAGTGAATGAGCATCTGAGTTGCTGAGCTATCCAATTTCCATCCAAGGACGAGGCCAAATTGTCCCCATTGCAAGGACATAAAAAGTGAAAGAACAACAAAAGGTGGCCTTGCAAGCGCCTCCCCTGCATTGTTCATGTGTCAGGCACATCATCTTTAGCTATTAAGTCCCTCCTAGTGGATACAAGGCACCTAGAGAAGGAACTGAGAAGTGGTAAATTTTCTGTTCTCATTTTTAAGTAAAATGCTCCTGACCCAAACAGTAGTGAGGAAGTGAAGGTTAATCAGAAATGAATCGGGATTTAGTTTTTACGACCACTTCTATCATGGGGATTCCACCACACAGTAATTTTTGTTTGATCTCTGAATCCTTGGAATCTAATCCTTCATCAAGTTCTGGAAATTATTATAAACTATTTCAAACACGAAAAAGTTTAGAGAGTGATATAAATAACACCCACATACAGCCTCCGTATTTTGAAAAATCTCGATAGTGCACCACACGTGCTTTGGTGTGTATGCATGTGTGTTTGAATGAGAACGTTGCAAAGCTGGGGAAGGCCTCCTTAGCATCCCCTTCCATCCACTATCCCTGCCCCCCAAAGGTAACACTGTCCTGATGGTGCTGCAGACCTTCCCTTCCTGCTGGCACATTCTCAGCCTTTATCTCTAACATCCCTTAAAATTACTTCATTACTTAGCTATTTCTTGACCTAAGAGAAGGTGACAGAGGTGTTCTCTTTGTAAGTTTTTGTTGGACTGTACATGTGTATATATGTTTTCTGTACTTATGTTATCTTGCACCATAACACAAAGCTCCCACTCCCCTCCCCTGATACACAGTATTGACGATTTTGGAATTTACATAAATGGCATTATTCCACATATCTTTCAGCGATTGTCTTTCTTGCAATCATCATTGTGTTTCTGAGATTTATTCATATTACTACATGTAGTTCTAGTTTACTCATCTTGAATCCTCTATGGTGTTCTATTTTATGAATATATCATATGATATGAATATATCATAACTATAGCTCATTTAATCTGTCTGCCTATCCAGGGGATCTTTGTGTTATCTTTTGTTCTTCTTTTTGTTTGTTTGGCTGTTTGCTATGATAAAAATGATGCTGGTTGTCTGTTGGTAGGTCTTCCCCAAACTCATCATCAATTTCTTTGGGGAAATGAGCTTTTGGGGAAATGAATCTTACTCAGCTCCATTACTCATGCAACAAAATCATTCCTAGGGAACACCAAGATCTGTCCTGGGCTGGCACAAATGGTGATTTTTATTACTTGTGCCAGGTGGAAGGGCCAGCCGGAGGGCCAGCCGGAGGGCCAGCCACAATATGTTTTAGCCTAGCAGATGACATCAAGAGGCCAGAATTTTGTCTAGATATTTGACTGTGTATATGTTCATTATGTTTATTGTATGTTATATATGTTTGTTATATATTTGTATACGATTGTCTTTATGTTTGTGTTCCCCAACATTTGTATGTTGAGATCAAATTCCCAATGCAATGGTATTTGGAGGTGAGGCTTTTGGAAGGTAATTAGGTCATGGGGATGGAGCCCTCGTGAAGCCCTTATAAAAAGGGGTCAGAGATCTAGCTCACTCCTTTTTTTGCTGTGTGAGGACACAATGAGAAGTTGGCACTCTGTGACCCAGTGAGAGCCCCTCACTAGAACCAGCATACTGTCACCCTAATCTCCAGCTTCTAGCCCCTGGAACTGTGAAAAAATTAATTTTTGTTGTTAATCTCGCACCTAGTCTATGGAATGTTGTTATAGCAGCTCCGACTGACTAGGGCATTGATCAAATGCCTAATTCATTCAAAGTAGCATCCACGGTTCTCCACATTTGCATGATGGATAAAATGGCTCTGGCAACTGGTAACAGGATCATCCTTAATTTAGGGCTCAGTGGGAGAGACAGTGGCTGTATTTTTCATGGTAGAGTGATTAGTGGTGTCTGTGAACACCTGTGGGTGGAGAGACAAGGTGAATGTGGAAATGTGGTGACCTCCATGAGTTATGCCAACTGGTGCTGTTGGCCCAGAGCTGTGGCAGGGGGCCGTGTCTGCTGCATGGGCATCTGGTTGTCTGGTCCTGGCCCTCAAAGTCAGGTTCATGATGATTTGCTGAGCATCTACTCTGTACTTGGCTCCATCATATACACATCTTAACTGGCACTCAGAGCAGCCCTGGGGAGCTGATCTTCTCTTGTGGACAAGGAAATGGAAATTCAAGAAGATTGATGGACCAAGGTCACATGACTAGCAAATGGTAGAGGCACGATTCAAGCAGGGCCCTCCTGATTCCAAGGCAAATGTTCTTTTACTAAACTATAGCTGCAGTTCAAGGCTGATATCCAGAGCCTCCTTCTGTTCTCCAGAATGGCTGGTGAGGAAGTCTGAACTACCCAAAGGGACTTGAGCCTTGGTAAATGGGAACTCAGCAGGGAAATGGGGGTAGGGACTCCTCACTTCTAGGCTCCATCTTGAGCCTGGGAATCTGGCCAAATTTGGCCTCATGTCACTGATGCCGGTCCTATATTCATAAGCAACCGTGGATTAGAATTGAATCAGGTGGTGAGACTTTATCACTGGTCTAACAGAGCCAACTGAGTCCTTCTGGAGCCAAATGAGATACCATCTCAGCCTTTGAGGCAGCTGCTTCCTTTACATTCTGTCTTACTCCAGGGGTCAATATTTTGATCACTCCTTTCTGAGAGGATGAAGGCACTTCTAATCCAAGCCCTTATGCATCTCCTCATCAAGTCTACATTTCCTGCATGTCTTAAGGAGGTCTGCATTCACAAAGAGGTAAAATCATGGCACCTGAGGGCTGAGGAGTGTTAGATTCACTTGTTCATTCAACAGGCAATCAGCAAAACGCCAGCTCAGTTTCAGGATGCGCTGGGCACAGGATGTCCCTTGGTACAACTGCTACATTTTATAGATGTTGGAACGGAGGCACAGATCAAACACTTATGGAGGACCTACTGTGTGCCAATTACTGTGCTCAGTGTTGGGGAAATAAAGATCCTCTGTCCAGTGGGGAGAAGATCACATAATTATCATACAATGTGGTGGGTCTTATCCTAGAGGTACAGAGCTCTGTGTGAGTCCAGAGGAAACTCAGCTAGTTCTGGGGAGGGAAGCTGGGAATCTGCCTCTGGAAATGTCTTAAAGCCATAAGGTCTGAAGGAAGATGTGCTAAGAGCTGCAGAACCTTTTCTCAAACAAAGGCTTCATGGCAAAAAGAGAAACAAGTTGCTTTGGGTGAATCAGGGTGGGCAAAATCCTGGGGCCCTGCTGCTTGCACACTGGCTCCCCTCACCCTTGCCTCACACTCCCTAAGAACACGTAGGTCCCAGAGAACCCATTCTGAAAACCACTGAGCTAGAGAATGCAGTTCTATCCCAATCAGTGGCTCCTCTCCAAAGCCTGGACCTCCTGGTTTCACATACTGTCTGGATCACACTAGGTGTTCGGTGAAGTCTGATAAATGAATGGATGACACTTTGGCCTTTTGCTTTCTCTCAAGTTTGGTGCCCAAGGCGGCAGAATTCTAAAAAGGCAATGCAAGATTCAGTCTTAAAAAACAGATTGGAGAGTAGCAGGGATTGTACCACAGACCACAGTGGGAATTCTATTCAGGAGAAGAGAACCCCTCAGCAGACTCCAAGCTGGAACAACACAGTAGAATTGGCAGCCTCTGGTCTTGGTGGCTCTCCCAACCCTTCTCAAGGCCCCTACTGGGGACATGGAGCTGTCCGTGCCCCATTTTCAGGGTCAACATGGAGCTGTTGCTGCCCCATTTTCAGGGTTAGGTAGTGCATATCACCCAGTGGCAATCCAAAGATCCAGGTGGCACTGCAGCCACAGAGAACTGTTCTTGGGTACTTCGTTGTTCAAAGATCTCTGCTCCTGAGGTGGTGAGAGGGATACAGGAGAGAGGAGAGGAGAACTAGTATTCAAGAGGCTAGTACTGGGGATCCCTGGGTGGCGCAGTGGTTTGGTGCCTGCCTTTGGCGCAGGGCGCGATCCTGGAGACCCGGGATCGAATCCCACGTCGGGCTCCCAGTGCATGGAGCCTGCTTCTCCCTCTGCCTGTGTCTCTGCCTCTCTCTCTCTCTGTGACTATCATAAATAAAAAAAAAAAAAAAAAAGAGGCTAGTATTGGGGGCGGGTGGGATCTCAGATGCATTTGGAACCTTGGCATGTGGATGTCATGTTCATGGATGTTTATTTATTAATCATTATTGTTTCTATCTTCTGTAACAGTATATAAAAAACATGCCTACAAATAGAGGCAATGAAACATTCTAGTAGGTTATGTTTACACAGAAGTTGGGTCAAGCGGTAAAGGCAGAGAAAGGTGTGGAGTTACCCAACATGGACAGCTTGTGAGCTTCTCAAGGGCACTGATCTCCCCACTTCCATCTATCACAGAACAACAGAATTAACTGACCACCAGCCCACAAGGGGCCAGGCCAGTCTGCATGGCAAGTGATCAGTGTGCAGTTCCCTGGGGCAGCATCATATCTCAGTGGGCAATGTCTGTAGCAGATTTACTCAGACAGCCAGACATTCTGGAGGCCCTCCCTGAGCCTGGGCCAGAAGCATGTGTACCCAGAGGAACAGTCCAGCACAGGGCAAGTGGGCAAGGGATTGAGAGTGGGGTGATACAGATTATGTACTCCTCAGTCAGTTAGAAATGCTGAAGAAGGGATCCCTGGGTGGCGCAGCGGTTTGGCGCCTGCCTTTGGCCCAGGGCGCGATCCTGGAGACCCGGGATCGAATCCCACATCGGGCTCCCGGTGCATGGAGCCTGCTTCTCCCTCTGCCTGTGTCTCTGCCTCTCTCTCTCTCTCTGTGACTATCATAAATAAATAAAAATTAAAAAAAAAAGTTAAAAAAAATAATTATTAAAAAAAAATAAAGAAATTCTGAAGAACTAGAATGACTGCTTTGGGGGCTTTCTTTTCCTAAGAGGCCTCTTTGACCCAAACTTCCTTGTTCAAAAATATTCAGTGGCTCAACTGCCCATAAGATAAATGCTCAGATTCAAGGTGTTCAGTGAACTGGCCCAACTCACCATTTTAGATTTTTCTCTCCACTACTTCAGATAACTGCTCAATAAAGTCCTCTCCCTCTACCCTCCACACACAAAAACACGTACCTCATGTATACCTACCCACACAAAACCTACACATCATGTGTCCCTACATACACAGACTCCCACCTACACCCACACTGACACACCATTCCCACACCATATATACACACACCCCACATATCCCCACACATCCCCCACCAATACCACATACACCCTACATACCCCTGATAAATGAATGGGGCATTCATCACACATGCCCCACATACATCTGACCACCATGCACACATACCACACACACACACAGACACTACCAACTTCCACATGACAACTGCCTCCCCACTCTTCTCTGAGGTTCTGACTCCTGCCCATTCCTCATGGTTCAGCCTAGACTGTGGCCCTGGTGACAAATGTCAGGGGCCACTTCCTCTGGTAAGTTCTCAAAACTCTCACGGCTTGTCTCTCTCACCTGACACATTTCATATACTGATAGTGCCACGTGTCTCTTAAATCTGAATTACAGGCATTTTGTAGAGTTTTGATTGTGAGCAGAACAACAGCCTGTCACTGATCAAATATTGCTCAAAAGAGACAGTTAAGAGAGAGGCAATAGCCCATATTCCCTGCCCCGGCTTCTCTTGGTTTTATTCTTGTTCTGTGAAACCATAAGAAAGCAGAGTACCTGGAGCAGATTACCTCGGCCACTCACATAAATGTTTTCAATGAGTTATGCTTTAATGTCAGGCTTCTTGCTTTTATAGAGGGTCGATAGAAGAATAATCTGGTATAACAACATTTCGGCATCTTTTGTAAGACTGCAGTTGAAGACATCGTTCACTGTGTCACTCAGTGTCTTTTAATAAGAATCTGAACAATAAATTCTGGTTTTTATGTTTAGTTCCAGGAAGAAATTCTATTTCTGTGGATAAATTAGTACGCTTCCTGTTGTCAGAAAATGAAACCTATGTAACTCCGGGTACTTCTCATTTTGCTTGGTGGCTAAATAAGAGACAGCCAAATTTATTGCCTCTGTATTGTAATTGGCTCAGCGGTGCTGTCCAGAAGCACTTACTCCTTCTACTTCTTTTAAATGGACTTATTTTATGTTCAAATGTCTCTTTATACTTTTGCAAGATGTGTGAGTCTGGAAGTTATCTGGGGAAGCATTGATTTGGCCTATTTATTGCCTGCGCTGGCCGGTAGGGGTACAGAGATGAATTTGATTGCACCCAGCTTTCCAGGAGCTCACCTTTCAGCATGGAGAAGATAGCCATGAAAATACACACTACAAAATAAGGCTGGTGCCTTCTGGAGGCATGTGAGGCTGGAGGACAGGCCAGGCTTGGGGAGAAGGGGCTAGGTAAGGTTTTATGGCAGAGGCCACGGTTGAGCTGGTTTGGGGCTACAGTAGAAAGAGGGTAGTGAATAGGATAATATATGTAACTAAATCCAAAATTAGGTAAAGAATTCCCTTTTAATGTGTATTTCCTCTTATGCTGGCTAGGGTAGAAATCCTTTGAGGGCAGGCATTGGATCTGTGTCCCTCTGTGAACTGAGGTGCAGTAGAGGGGTTATGCACGGGCTCTGGACACACGTGTTCATTGCATCCCTGAGCTGAACAAAGTTAGGCAGGTTCACTTAACCCTTTTGGGATTTAACTCTAAAATGAGGATAACAGTAGTATCTCCCTCATGGGGATTCCAGAAGCAATAAAGAAAAAACTACACATAAAGAACTTAGACCCAGGCCTCGCACATGCCAAGTTCTCAAGGATCATTTGCAAATCAAACTTCAATTAAAAAAAAAAAAAGGAAAAAAAAAAACATTTGCTGATCAGCCTTGTCTGCATTACTGCCTTCAGGGCGATACAATAAAGGGGGGAACCATACACAACTAAATGCAGCAAAGTACTCTCAACTCAACCAACTGAATCTAGTTCAATTAATATCGTCTCCAAATGATGTCTCATTAAAAACTGTGTTGTTTTCTTGTTTCCTGAAATGGTGTGTGGGAGTAGGCCCTCCTCTAAGATAGGAGGAACATTTGTTTGTCGATGATATTCATATAACTGGTCATTGACATTTCTCTTAAAGGAACTGAGACTCTGGCTGTTACACCCAGGGGCCCCCTGGGCCGAGGGCTTCTCCTGCCCCACATCTGTCTTCCCTGGTTTCCCTGTCCCCTCACCTTCTAAAAGACCAGGGTTCCCTGGGTAGGCAGTAAATGAAAAGAGAACCATCATCTAGATATTCAGCTAGGAAGAGGAAGAGTCTTCATAAGAGCACACACATATGCACAAAACTGACCTTTCAATGGCACTTATCTGGATGCCCAAGCTATCGTGATAAATGTTGGACAACCAGTTCTCTGGGAAAAAAGCACCCCAATTTATAATAACATTTGTCAACTTCTGTGGTGTAAATAGTCCCAGTGGGCTGGTTTCAAGCTGCCACTGTGATGTCACTGCATGTGGAATCGGGAAGAGATGCACAGTAGTAAACCTTAAGACAGTATTTCCATGATACAAGTATAGTAGTAGTAAATAACCTCAAGAGCTGTGATAATAATAAAACATAGTAAACAACAGGTGGTCTCCAACTTATGATGGTCTGACTTAGGATTTTTTGGCTTTAGGATGGTGCAAAAGTCATACCCATTTAGGAGGAACCACACTTTGAATTTTGACTTTTGACTTTTTCCCAGGATAGCAATAGGCCACATGATAGGCTTTTGTGATCCTGGGCAGTGGCAGGGGGCCACAGCCCCTAGGCTGCTATGTAAACAACTAATAGACTCACAACCATCCCGTACCCATACAACCATTCTATTTTTCACTTTCAATACAGAATTCAATCAATTACACGAGCTACTCAACACTTAATTATAAACTGGGCTTAGAGTTAGACAATTTTGCCCAACTGTAGGTTAATGTAAGTATTCTGAGCATGTTTAAAGTAGGCTAGGCTTTTGGTGGGGACTGGTGACTTGGGGACCCTACTCTTCTGCCATCTTGCCCCGCCTCTGCCGGGACACCTGCACCCCAATGTTTATAGCAGCAATGTCCACAATAGCCAAACTGTGGAAGGAGCCTCGGTGTCCATCGAAAGATGAATGGATAAAGAAGATGCGGTTTATGTATACAATGGAATATTCCTCAGCCATTAGAAATGACAAACACCCACCGTTTGCTTCGATGTGGGTGGAACTGGAGGGTATTATGCTGAGTGAAATAAGTCAATCGGAGAAGGACAAACATTATATGGTCTCATTCATTTGGGGAATATAAAAAATAGTGAAAGGGAATAAAGGGGAAAGGAGAAAAAATGAGTGGGAAATATCAGAAAGGGAGACAGAACATGAGAGACTCCTAACTCTGGGAAACAAACTAGGGGTGGTAGAAAGGGAGGTGGACGGGGGGTGGGGGTGACTGGGTGATGGGCACTGAGGGGGGCATTTGATGGGATGAGCACTGGGTGTTATTCTATATGTTGGCAAATTGAACACCAATAAAAACTAAATTTATAAAAAAAATAAAGTAGGCTAGGCTAAGCTAGATGTTTTGTAGGTTAGGTGTATTAAGTGCATTTTCAAATTAACAATATTTTCAACTGATGATGGGGTTATCAGGATGTAACTCCATTGTAAGTTGAGGAAGATCTGTCATTAGGAAGTGATAAATTTTGAGTATTTATTGCCTTTGTTTTTAAATATGATTTATTTAATTATAATTTTCTATAGTTTAATTTTTAAAAGAGATTTATTTATCTACTTGAGAGAGCAAGCGAGCATGTACACTCTCATAGGGAAGGGGCGAGAGGCAAAGGGAGAGGGAGGGAGAATCTTATGCAGATTCCCCACTGAGGCCAGAGCCCTATGCGGGGCTTGACCCCATGACCCTAAGATTATGACCTGAGCCGAAATCAAGAGTTGGATGCTTAACTGGCTGAGCCACCCAGGCACCCTTCTAAAATTTAATTTTTAGCAACAGCTGTGTCTTACCATAGCTTTCCAAATTTCCAAAATGGTAATGGTTGCTCCTCCAATAGGTGTGGAGCTGGCTCCAGCGCATCACTGGATCTGGATTTCCTCCGCCAATCTACAGCCTCTTCCATATGGAAGAGCGTCTCTTCTGTCACCATTAAATCTTTGCTCCTCTGAGATACAAGATTGCCTTTATATACGTTTTCTTGGGCATGCATCCACTCATACACACATAGATCTATTCTTATGCAAAATACACAAATAAACCTCTCCTGCTCAGTACCCCGAACTTAGCCCAGAACAACCAACCAACGTGACCTACACTTTCATGGAAACTCAGGAACATCAAGGCAAAAGAAAGAAACAATACCAAAAGGGAATACTTAAAACGGAGGGAAAGTAGAGAGAAGGAGACAAAGGAAAGAACAGAGAGCAGACAGGGCAAGAGCAAATGTCATCACTGCCCCATTCCTTCGTCAGAAGCCCCAACCACAGAACACCAGGATCTACTCAACACCAAATATACTGAGCTGCTCTGGGTCTCACCGGAGCCCTGCGTCCTGGCCCTCAGACCCAACGCCAGCCTGAAGGGTGAGGGTTTAGGCAGGAAATGGCTCTATAAACAATCTGATACAATGAGAGCTTTCCCTCCATGAAAAGAATTCTGAAATGTGGTCGCCAGGGGACACATGAGCGCTGGCGGTTCCAGAGCTCTATCAGAACAAGCTCCAGAGAAGTTTGGACTAAAAACATGGCATTTAAGCTCAAAATGGCAGCTGGGAGATGTTAACACTTCTTCTCTAATTGGGATAGTATGCTTTTAAAATAAATAGGTATTTCAAATGCTCTTAATTAGACTTCCATCCAGAGTGCTTTTCGTTTGAAGTCTGCTGATTACTTCAGGCAAAGCTGGGCCCTGTTGAACCTGACACCT
Source organism: Canis lupus baileyi (assembly GCF_048164855.1). NCBI lineage: Eukaryota > Metazoa > Chordata > Mammalia > Carnivora > Canidae > Canis > Canis lupus. The sequence goes on along the minus strand of NC_132844.1, from coordinate 64,287,316 downwards.
GCTGTAATTCAGGAGAAGGCTCCCTGGGAGATGCGCAGAATTACAGAGAGGACATGCAGCCATTTCCCAAAGGTCCGGGACTGTCTGGGACCGGGGGTCAGAGAGGTTGGAGCATCTCTCATCCTGAAAGCCTCTGAAATTGACCAGGGGCTTCAGGTCATTGTCTCTAGTCACTCAGCATCATGATGCTAGAGAAAAGGCAGACGGCAGCCCTCAGATGCAGGGCATGGTGGCAGTCCTTAGGGATGACGCCCCATCCAGTGACCTACTCGTGAGGCCCGAGGGTCACCTTGGCACAACTGCCCAGCCAGAGGTCTTTATGCCCTTCCCTAGCCCAGTCCCATGAGTTGGGGCCCGGGGGGAGTTCTGGTTGCTTCCTGAGGAGTATCTCAGCTCTGATTCTCTGCCTGCATCTCTGGCAATGGGAGGGCGGGCCTGGCATGTTGATCTGACCTCTGAGTGCCAGGGCCAATGGTGGGAAGCTCAAGCTCGGGTCAGTGTGCCTCAGGCTTCGTGGTTCTATGTTGGATGCAACCAGTGGCTATGTGATGTGATCATTATTATTACTGAAACTAAACAACCCACCTTCCTAATAATCCAAATTACTGGCATTCAGTGGGTCATCTTTATGACCCTAGGGCTCTCCTCCATCTTCCCTCTAGAGGTCCTGGGTGCTAGACTTCTCTAACAGCAGGTCATTGCAGGGGCCAGGCCACCTCAAGGGGAACCCTTTGTGTGGAACACACAAATTGCTTATTTCATCAGATCTCTCTAAGTGCTTGGGCTCAGGCCAACTGGAGAGGAAACAAGGTGGTTGTGCTCTGGACACCTGCCCGATCAGCCTTTCTTGGAGCTGAACTATGGGACTCCCAGGTGATTTCCTTGGGTCCTCTAGCAAAAGGGGGCATTTTCTGGGCATCTGAGTGGCTCAGTGGTTGAGCATCTGCGTTTGGCTCAGGTCGTGACCTGGGATCGAGTTCTGCATCAGGCTCCCTGCAGGGAGCCTGCTTCTCCCTCTGCCTTTGTCTCTGATTCTCTCTGTGTGTCTCTCATGAATAAATAAATAAAATCTAAAAAGGGGGGGCATTTTCTACAGCTGTCCATTGCTTGAGAGGTGCCAAGGTCTTCTTTGGGCATCACTGTGTTGATTAGTGTTTGGATTATTAATGTATTAAGTGAGTCCATCATTGTTGGCGGTGAATAGCATGGGGGCTAAGAGCACCAGGTGTGGACTCAGAGACCTGGGTTCAAATCTTAGTTTCAACACTTCCTAGCCATGTGATCCTGGGCAAGTCATTGAATTGCCCTCACCCAGAAACATGCACTCACTTCTTTGGACAGTCACGAGGCAGAAAAGAGACTGTGCACACACTGTAGTGCACGGGGTGGGGGGGTGTGGTTCAGAAAACAGTAGCTGTTCTCATCACCAATGGTTGCATGAGTATTAGTTGGAGTAGCTCTGGAAAGTTCAGAGTAGAGCCTTGAGGAGCGGGACATGGGGTGAACTCGGGTTGAGGTTAGGGGGAGAGGTCAGGAGGAGGAGGCAACAGCTGGGAGCAAGCACACAGGACGGGGGTAACTGGCCCCAGAGGGGAGGGGCATCCAAAGGAGGTTTGCACTGACTGCAAATCTTGCCTTCCTTAACATTCTTGAGGGTTCTAGATGGATTATCTTTCAGTGGGGTCTAGGTTTCTGAGACCACACAGCTTGGATTACCTTCACCTTCTTCCTGTGCACTCTGTACCCACCTAGAGCTACTTGCTGCATATGCCTCTGGGTGATTTCTTCCTTCAGGCGACCTGTCAGACACAAAAGAAAGCCACTAGTGAGTTTCCTACAGGCTGGAGGAAGACTTTTCCTCAGAAGCGTGTTGCAAGCATCAAAACAAAACACAACACACACACACACACACACACACACACACACACACACACACAAAACCCAAGGTAGAGTAAGGAAGACAAAAGTGGGCATAGCTTCCAAAATGAGCCCTCCATGCACTGGATGGTGTTGGAAAAATAGGCTGCTGTGCTGGTGCCTTGGCTCATCAATGCGAATATACATTTCACTTTGGGGTTCAATTAATCTTTGGGTTCAGTTATCTTAGTCTGTCACTCATAACCTTCTTTAGGGCCCTGGTCTCTTTAGTAGTTCTATTATTAATGAAAGAGGAGGCAGGATTTGATCTTTTAATAATTTACTGGGTTACTTTTAAATCTACTTTTTTGTCTTAAGTTGTGTGAAACTGTGTCAAGTAAAAAAAATGGTGATTTTAGTCAATGATAACCTTAATATGAACACAGCAGTTCATCATTTACTGTGAAACTTATATTATTTTAGGTTGCACTAATAAAGGTATAGTGTGTAGTTGAAGGGAGGTGATGGTGATGGATGGACTCTGAATATGCATTCTGTGGTGGTTAGACCACAGCTGGCATTTGTTCTGGGAGCGACTCTTCATAAAAAATGTTAGTAAAATAGATATAGGGGATCCCTGGGTGGCTCAGCGGTTTGGTGCCTGCCTTCAGCCCAGGGCGTGGCCCTGGAATCTCGGGACTGAGTCCCATGTCGGGCTCCCTGCGTGGAGCCTGCTTCTCCCTCTGCCTGTGTCTCTGCCTCTCTCTCTCTCTCTCTCTCTGAATGAATAAATAAATAAAATCTTAAAAAAATAGATATATGTATAGAAAATGCTGAGGGGTCTAAAACCATGCCATATGAGAAATATTTGAGGTGATCCGAGGTGTTTAGATAGAGAAGAAAAGACATGGAGAGAGAAGAGGCTCAGAGATAATGGCTGTTTACAAATCTGAACAGAGTTGGGGTGCCTGGGTGGCTCAGTTGCCTAAGTGTCTGCCTAGGCTCAGGTCATGATCTCAGGGTTCTGGGATTGAACCTCATGTCAAAATCCCTGCTCAGCGGGGAGTCTGCTTCTCCCTCTGCCTCTGCCCCTCCACCCTGCTCATGCGTGTCTTCTCTCTCTTTCTCTCTCTCTCTGTCTCTCTCTCTCAAATAAATAAATACAATCTTCATAGAAATTTTTTAAAAATCTGAAAATTGTCATTTGGATGAAAGAACAGATTTATTTTTGACTTACTCCCAGGGGCAGAAGTCAAGTTGAAGACAGACAGACAAGGGGCTCAGTAAGAGGAAGAAATAGTTCACAATAAGGATTGTCTCAACATGGATTAAGTTGTCTCAAGCTGGACTACATTTGCCCGCAGAGCAGGGGGTCCCTTCCCGACAGTGCTCAAGCAGAGGCTGTGTGACAGTGTGTGGAGTGTGAGAGCGAGGACCCTTGCCCCGCGTAGGACTTGAGGCGAAGTGACCTCCAGGGCTCCTCCAGCTCTTTATAATTCTATGATTTCATCCTTGAAGGGGGGGAGTGAAGTCACACCCCCCTGCCCCACCCCCACCCTCACCCCGGGGGCTTGTTTATATCTAAGGGCTCAGCACACTTGCTAAAATGTCAGAGCTGTCTGCGTCACATGTCCCATTTGGGAGATGCGATCCGGCCACTGGGGACCCCGAGAAAGCCTGGGAACTTCACTGCTCCCTTGTCTAATGCATTCCTTTCTTCACATAAAGTACATCTGACACCTCAAAGGCTGAGGTTCTGAAAGATGAGGGACAATGATGCAGTCACAGGAGACCCTGTCACTCACTGAACCTTCTAGAACACCTCTAGAATGGTATGTATGCCTGGGAGGGACTGCAGAGGTCATTCATTTTAACATTCCCGCCCAATTCAGCAACCCCCGTTATTACTTGTATGGCTTGTATGCATCCAGGCTGTGCCACTGATGGAGCTATATATAGGCAATTATTGATGTGATGTTGACATTTGCTTCCCCATAGCTTCCAGATTTGGACCTGGTCGGTTCTCTGGAACAGCACAGAAGAAGGATCCTCTCTTATTGGCAGTGGGGATCTGGAGATGCCATGATTTCCCCACTTGGACTTGTCCTCTCTGGATTAAAGTTCAGCAGCAACTTCAGTCCCAGTTGGAAGCCACTGTTTTCTGGTGTGCTGGAGTGCAAGTTTGCACCGTGCCTTCCACGTGTCCCCACCGGAGAGGACTGTGCACAGAGAGGAAGCCAGGGATGGGGCATAAGCAGTGCCTATGCACCCTAATTCCAAGTGGGGGAGGGTAAGAATTTAGGGAATGCATTGGGGAAAGGGGAGTGTGAGAAGTGGAAATCTGGCCCAAGGGTGAGAACTGGACCAGCCTGGCACCAACAGTAAAATGACTTGAAACCCAGGCCAGCCACAGCCACAGATGGGGTCTTGTCCCCACTCTGAGCAATATGACCTTTATTATCTACATCAGCAATGGACAGAAGATGGGGGACCGGTGGTGGCGGTGCTGGGCTGAGATTCCAGTCTATGTCCTACACTGCTGAATTGAGTTGTAAAGAAGCATAGCACATGTGTTCTTCAAATAAGAGGAAGTAGTGCTGTGACAAATGCAACACACCATTTAGACATGACTCTTGATTTAGAGGAGGTCATTAAGGGCTTTCTCAAGCCCACAGCAGGGACGGCCAATGCCGCTGTGGTGCCTGGCCTGTGTCCTGGGTATCTGGCATAGGCGCCTTACACGATGAGCCTCTTCTGTGCCTGGCTGCCTCCTTCCTGGTGAGACCAGATGGGGATTTGCTCCTTGGGAGGACACACTGGGCTGCGTTCCTCCTTGAGAAACTATGTCCCCGATGAGACTCCCGACAGCCCGTCTGCCTGACCATGGGCCGCCTCAATGATATGTCTTCTCAACTATGTGCCTCCCAACCTCATACCTTAATCCTGTAGGTTCTCAGTCTTGGATGTCATGATTTTGCCCTGCTCCCATTGGAATGACTCACCGGGCTCCCTTCTCCAAACCCCGGCGAAGCTGTTTTGCAATGCTTAGGGTTAAAGATTCTCCATGGCCCCCAGCTTGGGAAGAGCTGCTCACTAAATAAGGAGGGGGATTTGTCACCAGGAATGCCAGTTCCATAAGCTCCACAAACAAAAATACCTACTCTCAGGACAATGAGCCATCTCGAGGGGACCACAGGCAGGTCTTTATAATGCACATATTGATAAAGGTAGGTTAAGAATGTGTGTATGGATGTTCAGTTTTGGTGAATTGGCTAACGTTGCCTACCACATGATGAGTTTTTTGAGATCTTCCCAAACAAACTTCTAAAAACAGCCTTATGGCTGACACCTTATTGCATTTTCTAACACAGTCATTCTTCATGTGAAGATAACAGTCTCTGCAATCGGCTAGATCTTGCAGTTCTACAGGTTTTGGCAAAAGATGTTGAGGGGAAAAGCAGAATTCACTCAGCATGCAGCTTGCTGTCATTAGCATGGTGATAAATTTGCTGGTTTTGGCCTGGGTTCCTGGACACATCCCCATCCCGAGGTATGGTAAAGAGATGAAACAGAAACAGAGAACTCCCAGCCTGAGGCAGGAGATGGTCAGGGAGGGAAGCCGGGGCACAGGGAGAGGCTCTGCTGGTAGGAGAGTGCTGGTAATTAGTAATTTGGTTTCCAGTAACTCACAACAGCACATGCCAGGAACACCTCCCCCCACCCTTTCTGATTCATTGATTGACAGAGTGGGGGTGTTAGCAGGGGGTGGTGGGGTACTTGGAACCTGCCACCACCCGTGGGGAGCTCCAGTGGAGACACATGACCTTAGAAAACGCCACATGTGAGGTAATGTGGTGTAGAGTTTTCCTGTACCAAGTAGTTCATATAAAAATACTATTATCATGCAGAAGCAACAGTTATTTTTTACAATCATAGTCTTTTGTATAAAACAATTTTCCTTAAGCTTCACATTTTATTTTGCATGTCTGTTAGTTTGAAATTGTTCACTAAGTAAAAGCTGCTTGGCTGATCCAGAACAGAGCTCTTCACTTTTGACTCCCCCTCTATGGCCGTCTGCGGGCTGCCTGCACAATTTCTGTGACGCAGTTCCTACTGAGGATGTTGACATCACTTCCAGGCAGTAAATATTCCTTGCTCGTGCACTATATGCTAAGTCCTGTGTTCTAAGTGCTGTGTGAAATATACAAACCTTAACTAAGAAGTCTCTTCTAGTCCAAAAAAGTTAGCATGATACACGGGACCACAAACAGGGGGCCCGCGTGCTCTTCCTTGGAAAAGCTGGACCCATGGCAGACCTTGTTCTTTCCTCATGGATGGTTTGCTTTCCTGCTGAGCCTGAGTTTGGCTCTTCAACACAGCACTTTGGGCAGCTATAACCAGTCACTGGGAGTTGGCCTTGAGATGAAGCAAACCTCTTTGCCATTTTGGTTAAACTGGAAGATAATTACAAACTTGTAGGTCTAGCAGAGTTAAGTCCAAATCCCAAGTCTGCTTCTAGTAGGGCAGGTTACTTAACATCTCTAAGCCTCCATTTTATCATTGGAAAAATGGGTTATAATAAAATAACTGGAATTACATGATGAGATGAGCACTCGGTATTATACTATAAGTTGGTAAACTGAATTTAAATAAACTAAAAAAAGAAAAAAAGAAAAAATAACTGGGATAATATCTGTTTTTACCATGTGTTAGCATATGTGATACACCAGACTGGTTTTGGGCATGAGGGCACTCTCAGACATACTGAAAGGACATTATATTCATAAGATGACAGGACCAAAGGGCAAGTGCCTAATGTTAAATCAGTGGTAGACACAAGTTTAGAGGAGGAAAGGTGGGTTAGTGGCATTAGGAAAGGCATCATTACTAGTGGTGAGCCTTGGGTGGATTCTGAGGAGAGCAGAGGTGTTAAGGTGAGGGTGGGGAAGGCACCGCAGTCAATGAGAACCATGGGGGCCACAGGGTGGAGAGGCCAGGCATATACTCGTTTGGGGGAAACATTGGAAGGGAAGGCTTGAATGGAGGAGTAAAGCTGGGGTAAGACTAGAGTCCAGGGTCCTAGGGCCCCAGGTCCATTACTCTGGACTCCAGTGAAAATCTGAAATCTGTCCTTCTATTTGACTATACTACTGTAGTATCTCAGTAAAATCAAATTAAACTTCAGTAGCAGGATTAGGGTGTGGGGAGAGGACACAGAATGATGTTGCCTGCCTGAGGGGCCTCTTTGAAAGGAAGGTCTAGCAAGTGGGTCTGAATTCAGAGTGTGGATTTCAGTGGTGACGTGGATGCCAGTTTCTTTGTACTCTAACACAGACGACTGTGATTACTGAAAGGTTAGACTCCCTAAAGACTGTTTGTAAGGCTATTTGTAAAATTAATGGGCCTAGCATAATTTATGTGTATAATCCTTAGATGAATTTCCAACAAACAGGAGTATGAAAATCCTTTGAAGTCTTAAAATCAGGCACATTCATCTCCTCCTTGCTAATATCCCTTTCATCAGGTTGTATCTAAACTTGTTTGTATGATTTGAAAATCAATTGAGGGAGAACCCACCTCTTCCCACCATAGCAAAGGTGGATAACATGAAGAGAATATTCAGACGACTTGGCTGGATTAGCTTTTGAGACAGATTTCTGAAGACCAGAAGTGGGACAGAAATGCAGAATGGTCAGAAGAGCCTAAGCTTGCAGCAGGCAGGGCTCCAGGGCCAGAAACAGGGAAGTGACTCGAAGTACACCATGCAAGATAGTCTGAAGCTGCAGGGTGGGAAGAGAGTCCCTTGCCACCCCACCTGTGACCAAAAGGGGGCTGAAGAGAAAAAAGGTGTTGCTACATGTTGCCTAGGGCTATGATTCACACCCTACTGCAAGCCCACAGAGGAAGAAGGGAACCAACTCCGCTTCTCTCAGTTGCAACACTGAGTTGCCCACTGAGGCTCTGCCCAGATGGGCCATATCCAAATATCACTGTAGAACAGTTACTCCAAATTGTCTTCCAGATTGGGGGCCAGGATAGAGATAGAGATGGATAAGCACAAATGGACAGAGGGAAAGAGAAAGAAATAAAAATGTGTTTCATTAAAAAGGGACCTGCCCACAAAAATGCCAAAATGTATGAATAAATCTAATGCTAAAAAAAAGATAGTAAAATTAATAGCTGGAACATGAATTCATTAGAGATGAAAGTAATTTTCTGGATAGACAGATACAGACATTTATTGATGCAGACTCACAAAGGGTTGAATTAGTCTTACTCTTTAGTTAATGGCACATTATCCTTGTCAGTATGGATAAAGCCCTGCACATATGTAGGTGTGTGTGTGTGTGTGTGTATATCTATGTATGCATATATGTGTGAGTATATATATATGTGTGCATGTGTGTGGGTGTATTTAACCCTATGCCTATATTCCATCTCCAATTCCCTTTCCCTTATGCCTCTAACAGGTGACCATTCTAATCAGTTTGATGTATACTCTTTTATAGTATATATTCTTATAATTCATGTTAAAGTTTTTTGTGCAATTTTTAAGCTATGAAAGCAATACTGTGCTACAGATCCCATTCTGTTTCTTATTTATTTACCAGTACTGTGTTTCTGACATCTACCCATTTTGTTAGTCCTCAATTTCTAACTACTAGATACATCACATAGTGTGTACCCTAACATTTTACTCGCCTTCCCCGAGGGTAGAACAACTGGGCTGCCTCCCACTTCCACTAACACAAGCAGTGTTATAATAGTCATGCTGGAACATGAAGTCTTGCAGGCCCGTGAGAGACACCCCTGCTGGGTCTCAGCAGATCTATATTAATTTGAGGCGCTCCCTCCATAATGATGGTACCACTAGAGACAGACTTCAAAATAAGTATGATAAGAATACTCAAAGAGATTAATGACAGCTTAAGTTTTCTTTAAAAAGAATAAGAAATCATATGACAAATAGGTATGAATAAGAATGAAACAAGAATAGACGGACAGGAAAAATGTTTAGAAATGAAAAATAGAGTCATTGGCACAAACAATCAAGAACATAGAAGGAATGAATAAGGGAATAAACCCCAGACTGGATATGCATATATTTTTAAAATATTTATTTATTTATTTAGAGTGCTAGTGGGGGGAGGGGCAGAAGGAGAGAGAGAGAGAGAGAGAGAGTCTTAAGCAGGCTCCACACTGAGCATAGAGCTTAATGTAGGGCTCCATTACTTGATCCTGAGATCATAATCTGAGCCAAAATCATGAGTCGGATGCTTAATTGACTGAGCCACCCAGCCCCCCCTAGGCTGGACATATTTTAAAGGTGAATTAGTGATTGAAAAGATAATATGGAAAAGTCACCCCACACCCACTCCAAACATGGAACAGAGAGCAAGACAGAAATGGGAAAAGGCAGTTAAAAGTCCCAGAGGGGAGACTGAGAGGCTTTGTCACATATCTGACAAGAGTTCTAAAAGAAGGGGGGGCTTCTGGGTGACTCAGCTGGTTAAGTGTCTGCCTTTGGCTCAGGTCATGATCTTGGGGTCCTGGGATCAAGCTTAGGCTCCCTGCTCAGCAGGTAGTTCGCTCTCTCTCTCTCTCAAATAAATCTTTGCCCCCCCCCCCAAAAAAAAAGAGTTCTAGAAGAAGGGAAGTAGGCATGGTAAAGAAGCAGGATTGGAGGAGACAGCAGGTGTGCTTTCCCAGAACTGTAGAAAAATGTAAGCCATTGGGTTGCAAGTGCGCTTGGAGCATGGAGCAGTGCAAATAAAGACAAATCCAGCCCTGGACCCATCACCGTGCAACTGCAGACCTTCAGGGAAGAAGAGCCACTGGCCCCGGCTGCCAGGGGACCTGCAGCAGAAATCCTTGGACAGCAGCCCACATCTCAATCACAGCAAGGGGTGCCAGGACAATGGAGAGAAGCAACTGTCAACCTGAATTTTATACATAGTCCAATTTTCATTCATTGATGAAAGCACAGTAAAGACATTTTCTGTTATAAGAGGACTAAGAGCATTTACCACCCACAGATACCACTCCCCAAAAAGGGGTCAACTGAGAGGCAACCAATCATGGAGATTCAGTACATGGACTCTGGAGCCAGGTGCCCTCATTTACGTACCAGCTGGGTACCAACTGTGCACCATTGTGCAAGCTACTGAATGGCTTGTGCCTCAGTTTCCTCATTTACAAAACAGGGATGGTACTAGTATCTGCTGTGAGGACTGAATTAGGTCAATATGTAATGTGCTTAGAAGAGTGCCTGGGATATAAGAACTGTGTAAGTATAAAAAGCTACTATGATGATCAGCAAGAAGAAAAATTAACATAGAGAAATATGTAGGAAAAAGAACCAGTGATGAGTATAAAAAGAAATAGATATTTAAGTAAGAATACTTAACTGTTGATCATAAAATCTCTCTATGTCTGTATATGAAAACTAAAACTTGAAGCCATAATAACAAGATAGAGATAAGTTGAGGGGATGATCAATGAGGAGGTGGGTAGGTAGAAGGTATATTTGCAATAACTACAGACATTGTTAATAGTTACTTTTAAACTCTAGAAGAATAAATACATACTATAACAACCAAATCAATAGGAGATCAGAAAAAAGGCAGCGGGGAGGACTACAGGCATGGAATGCTAAAATTTTAATAATTCAGTAGAGCAGGAAAGGAGGAAAAGGAAGCAAAGAAGACAATGGGGGAAAAAGGGCATGGATGGTTCTGTGTTTGGTCAAACAGTCGCGAGAGCCTTATATATGTGTGTATATAACTCTGTGTGTGGCACACACACACATGTATGTGGCCATATGAACATGTAGATAATTTTATTTTTAATTAATTAATTAATTAGTTTTTGAGCATACACATGTGGGGTGGGGCAAGGGGCGAGGCAGAGGGTGAAGGAGAGAGAATCCTAAGCAGTCTCTACACTCAGCACGGAGCCTGACTCGGGGCTCCATCTCATTATCCTGAGCCAAAATCAAGAGTCAGGACATCCAACCTATTGAGGCACTCAGGCACCCCTGAGCATGGAGGTATGGTGAATGGACACCTATAAAGCTGTTACAGAGGGTTGCCTGAGGGTGGAGGATGAATCAGGTAGGAGAGGTAGGAGCCAAGCAAGATGAAAGAAAAATGGTACGAATGATTTAGGATTTATGTAAAAGTCTCCTTATGTATATTTATAAAAAGAAATTAAAATTTAAAAACCACTGCAATTTGTTTCCTTGAGAAGGGATGGGATGTTACTACAGCATGCTGACAATCTCGACTGGGTACCTGTCCTGTGTGCTGATGGAAAACATTCAGGGCCTGAGTCCTGGGCTCAGGCCCTGGGCTACCCCAGGGCTGTAGCGAATGCGGGCTTCCAGCTTATCTGTCAGAAGTCTGTCGTTGCACAGGACTGCGTGCAAGAAAGGTGAGGGTGGAAGGTGGAGAGTCAGAGGAAGCCCAGAATGGGAGCAGTAACCCAAGGGCTTTCCACCGGCTTGGGCTACGGGAGGCCCCAGAGAAGCCTTCAGCACTCCCTGGGATCGGGGAGGACGGATCCTTTCCTGGATTCCCTAAAGAGAAAGGTTCAGTGACAGGGCACTGCGTGGGAGACCAGGAATGGCCTAAATGCCGGGCAAATGTTTTTAAGCCTTCTCATTCCAACATGACATTTCAATTCTCCAGATTCCAAGACTTTTCTTCTACTTGGTAACATTATTAAGTCATGGAGAGAGGAAGAAAAGCAGCTCATCCTTAATATCAATAATTTCAAGACAAACACATTGTAACCTGCCTTGATTTTCCCCACCGGGATTTTCTCAAGAGCCCCCCATCACCTTGGCCCTATCTCTCAGAGGAGGATATGCTCCATAATTGATGAGCATTTCAGCTCAGGATGAAAACACCAGACAGCAGTCTGGGCTTCAAGACAGCTCCTTTCTTATCACCAGGACAGTACATGATGATCACATTTTGGGAAAATGCTCTCATTTATAAAAAATGACCAAATTATACCATGTCTGGGAGACCTGATTCTTTTCCTATGGGACATTCATTCTGGCTACCCAAGTAATTATAATAATCATACGAGATTAGCACATTCTGTCTGAAGCTTAGGCATTTGGCTATTGTATACACTTAATTAAACTAAGGTGCTTATTGATAACACTATTCCAGCATGTGATAATATTCCATAAACATATTCAGAGAATTAAGTAAATAAGCACATTTATGAAAAGCTCAAATATATCTATGTGCAAGTAGGTAAGCATAAGGAAAATTTTCAGCTCAGAAACCAGCACGAATTGTTAAATACTAAACATCTCGGGGAGCTGAGGGCTCATGATTGTGTTGGCATCCATTCAAAAGATGTTACTTTAGATGCTTGGAAGTTCTTATCTCAGTAAGGGAAGAATATAACCAGCTTTCAAGACCTGCCCTGGAGGAGTAGCTACAGATCACAATCCTTCTTTCCATTTGAAGACATGGGTCTGGTTGCCAGGGCTGCTATCTGGGGCCAGGGGAGGGTCCACGCAGCATGGCCTCTGACTTCCAACCAGAAGCTCCAGAAGTAGCCCAGGGGATGCTCCCAGAGGTACCTGGGCACATTCAAGCCTCCTCTGCTCCAGTGTGAGTGGGGCAGGTATAGTCTAGTTAACGCCGTTGCCCTCAGCTCACACTGGAGGCTAGTCTGTACAGGCCCCTCGTTAACTGTGGATGTAGAGGTCAGGTCTACAGGGATATAAAGTAAACCCCAGGCACTAAGGTATTTGATTTGGCAGTGTATTTAGTTTTTAGATGAATTAAAACATGAAAACTTTTTTTTTTTTTTTTTTTTTTACAAATAGGGGGCCCCCACATACTAAACCTTTGCCTTCTGATCATTACTCACCCTCAAATTCACTTACTTTCATTAGGAACCGGGTCTTTCATATTCCCTTATATAGTCAAAGATGATTGATTTCTGTAATTGGAAGTAAATGACTTTTTAATAAGCTTGGTTGAAATGCGGGTGGTAATAGTCCTGTTTTCAGAGCCTGGGATGATTCCTACCCTCATCCTTCTATTTTGTTTTTCTTCCAGAAAATAGCACTAGAACTCTTCCTTTTTCTATTTCTGTTATGGTTCAATATTATCAGAGAGGAGAGAGGAAGAAAGAGAGGCAGAGACTCGCCGACCATTTTGTAGAGGATGCTTTACAGAAATGACATGGTTCAGGGAGACTATAGTTTCCCCTCCCTGAACTTGAGTTCTGTCTACATGAAATGCTAGTATGCATGGCTGTATTTCTGTAGGGATTTCTATCCCAGCTGTTCATTTTGGGGGTAAGTGGAGAAGAAGGAAACCAAGGGAGTTAGGACCAGAGAAAGGAGGAAAGCAGACAGCAACACTGCAAGGGAGGTTTTTGCTGTGAAGCTTTGGGAGAGATGGAGGAGGTTGAAGGGGGACGTCCACCCAGCCCAAGAACTACTTTCTTCATTCATTAGAAGGGGCGAGGAGGGGAACTGGGGAGTTGGAACGTGTGGAAACAGGATCGATGGCACAGGTTTCGGTGCTGTGTCTCTGGGGAGTCACTACTCCAAGTGATAAAATCAGGCAGGGAACACTCAGAAGAAAAACAGACACAGAGAAGGAATTGCCATAATATGCAAAGACAAAAATAACTTACAAGCTTCATGTTGAAACTTCTGGGGAGAGAGATCCTGCAAAAACGTATGTCAGTGTATTAAAGGAATAATAAGTGGATGTTAAATATACACGAGCCATTATGACAAGCCGAAGATGAATTACATGCTATGATATGTTCTTGAGTGTCTCGGTTCTTGTGTTTTGTTTTGGTGAATATACAAATATTTGTAGGGCATTTCATAAGTTTTCTTGCAAACTCAATCTTGTTTTTTACATAAAGTCTAGATCCTTAATTATGGCTTTTCTTATCACAGGGGTGTTCTGGTCCCTCATGGTTGGGGATAAATGGGCAACTGAACTCTACAAATTAGAAGACAGGACTGGACAGTGTATATCCCAGGGTCCAGCAATTGTTGAGAACTCTGTCAGCAGAAGCTGTTTTTTCGTTCGGCTTGTGGAGTGTGTTGGTCATTAGCTGCCCTAGGGGACTGGCAGGGGCCAGGCCAGCAGACCTTCCCATTCTTTGAACTCGAGGAGGTTAAAATGCTCAGCAATAGGAGCAGCTTCTGCCTCCTACGGGAGAGTCTAGATATCATCTTCAAGGCAAACAGCTCTGCTTGAGATAATCTAATCATTTAATGGACCATTTGAGGTCCGTGTATATATAAGGCTAAGCTCCACTGTTCTTGGGGAAGCTCTAAAAATGAGATAACCAAAATGCAGGGGTTTCAGAAAAGAGTTAGGTGTTCTGTGTTCAGAAATACACCCTGGAGGTATGTTTCTTTAGCAGAACTATGTGCCTACACAGCTAGACATTTTTTTTCCCCCTAAATCTCCATGTAGATTGCCCTATGCCTTAAAAGTACTGTTTGTGCTTAGATCATGTGATTGTTAATTTTCTGGGTCAGTGTGGCTAAGGTATGGTGTCCAGATGTTTGGTCTTTGGTCAGACACCAGTGTAGATGTTGCTTTTAGATGTGATTAACATTTTTATCAGCAGAGTTTGAATAAAGCAGACTACTCTCCATAATGTGGATGGGCCTCATCCAATTAGTTGAAAGCTTTAAAAGAAAAAAAAAAGACCCAGGTTCTCTGAGGAAGAAGTAATTCCAGAATGCCTTGGGAGTTGAGTTGGAACAGTAACTCTTCCTTGGGACTCTGGCCTGCAGACTTAGCCTGCAGATTTGCACTTGCCAGCCTCACAATCACAAGAGTAAATTCCTTAAAGCAGTCTCTTCTCTCTCTCTCTCTCTTTCTCTCTCCCCACACACACAGACACAGACACACACACACAGCCCTATTGGCTTTGTCTCTGGAGACCCTAATACAGGTGGCATGGATGTGTGTTCTTGTCCAAGCACTTGCTCTTGCACTTTGAAAGCAGAGGACAGACCACGGTGAGATAAATGCGCAGGCCTACACTAGTCCTCACCTTGCACATACGTGGAATCTCTTATTTAGGTACCAAATGGTGATCATAATAAAGGGGAAAGACACTACTGGGTATTTAGTGAGTGGCATCCGGTCTTGGATGGTAAAGAACTGCCCATCTCAACAGGTCAATGACATCCCCGCTGAGAAAGGAATGCATGGTGAGGAGCTGGTCACTGGGTGCAGCCCACCTGGACTAGCCAGTTGCTTATGTCCTTTAAGACCAAATAGCCCAGGGGCACCTGGGTGGCTCAATGGTGGAGTGTCTGCCTTTGGCTCAGGTCATGATCCCAGGGTCCTGGGATCGAATCCTGCATCAGGCTCCCTGCATGGAGCCTGCTTCTCCCTCTGCCTGTGTCTCTGTCTCTTTCTCGGTGTCTCTCCTGAATAAGTAAATAAAATCTTAAAAAAAAAAAAAAAAAAAAGGACCAAATAGCCCAGTGTCAGGGAAAACAAAGTACCATGAACTATTTGTCAGGGCTATGAGTCCAGACAATGACGTAGAGAGAGCAAATATGTAAAGAGGCAGTTGGGCCTGCTGGCAGTTTGGCCTAGCAGCCAAAGCAGGCTGCTACTCAGGAGGCCTGGCTGAGGCCCAGAGCCACTTGGTGATGATGGCCCTCCAAGAGCCTCACTTCCAGAAGTAGCTGTTAGCTCCTGTTAGCTACTCTCCATGAGCCTGAGCCTTTGGTAAGGTCTTATAAAAGTCTTCCTGGCCTAGCCAAATGTGGTAGCCAGGGAAGCAGAATCCCTGGGGCTGGAGCAGTGGCTCGCAGCAATGTCGCCATCAGAGGACAGCAGGCCCCTGCAGTGAGCAGAGAGATGAGGAGGCCAGGGAAGATGAGGGTTCCTGGGCCTGTACCACAGAGCATTCCAGATGTCGTTCTTGGAGATCCTCTCAGAATCAGTCTGGGGACTTGTTTTGAGATGAGTGGACTAATTTTTAACAAGAAAGTCAGTAGGGACTTCAGCCATAATCATTTGGGAATAAAAAGGTGACAGCCCTGTTTGGCTGTCACTGGCTGGTGAGGCCAGGGGTACACGAGACTCCCTGGGAGGAGCTTCCTCTGATGCTGTCCCCTCCAGGAATGAGAACGGAGGGCTTATGCAGGCAGGTGAGAGGTTAGAAGATCATGTGACTGGAATAGGACAGCGTCTTTCAAATATGGCCTGGATGATTCTATTCCTAGCTGGTGCCAATCCGAACTCCAGAACTGCTGAAGAAATGAGATCTGGTTAAATTTGTTCTTTTTTACCCTTCTTAAAAATATCAAAAGCTAATATTTTGCAGACGGTTTTGTGCTGGCCACGCTGGCCAGGCATCGTGGTGTCCAAGACAAACACACCTGATCCACATTTGGTCAGCATCGGGAGGCCCAAGGAGGCCAAGGAATTAACAGAGGAATCCAAGGATTGTTCCCTATCCTGAAAGGCCTCTGCTTGAAATAGCTCTTGCTTTGGAGGACTTGTGTGAGTGTGTGGCAAGCAGGGGGAGCAGGGCTGTGGGGGAGAAGCTTGTGAATCCATTCAGGTTCATATAAAAGGATTTTGATGCTGATCTGTCATTGGAAACAGATCTGAATCCTTCTTCATGGTGATGAATATTTATAACCTTTCCTCTTCAGAGTCCAGGGTGTCAATGAAGAGTGAATGTGTGTGACATGCAGTTTTTGGTGAGAACTTTGCTCTGGGCCTTAGGATCTTGCCTGCTGCAGACAATATGCTTGAGGTCATAATTTTGTGTACCACAGAATCACAGAAATCTGGTTTTCCACAGGATGACGCGTTAGTGGACTAATGTGAGCGATCCTCTGGGGGTTGTTATTTTAACAATGAGGGGGCGTTTAGTGGGATTGACCGTTTCTACCTGGATCTCAGCAACTCACCAACTATGTCAGTATGACAGATGAATGACGGGCGCATTAAGATCTTGCATGTTCAGCAAGAAAGTGATGGCTGAGCATCTGGATGGCAAGCGGGGCACCCGTAATTCCTGACAGTGTGACATTATCAATCCTGACAGGGGTTTCTAGGAAGCTCTCAAGGGGGCCCGAGGCCTTCCTGCAGTTTCCCAATGCACTTCAGTGCTCTCCAATCCAGCCCACATAGCTTGCTCAGTTTTCTCTGTCTTCCTTCGACCATTTGAGTTGTGAGGACCCCCCATCTTAATGTGGTGTCTTCCAGGAGCAGGCCCCAGGACAAATAGCTTATTCGGGAAGTGAGCCCTGGACAAACTGATGAGAATGAGGGGAAGTGAGATGCCAAGGGAGCAATAGCAGTCCAGCTGCCAGCTGTTCAATCACACTGGGCACCTCTGTAGGACCCACGCCTCCAAGTTGTCCCTCCTGGCGGTGAGGGAGGTGGGGTGTATATGTACCAACTTCCAAAAGACATGGTTTGAGGCCTCCTGTGTGGGCGAGGGGCAGGCTGGGGAAGGTGTTAATTCCCTGGCGCTAGCGTGCCCTAGTGGAACTGACAGTTTCTACCTGGACCTCAGCAACTCACTAATGGCCAGGGAATGCTCTCAGGAAGACTGGAAGGTGCTAGCAGATGAGGCTATGCTAGCGTCCACACACGGTACACAAGGGGATATGGGTGACGCTCCGACAGCATCTGCTCTGGCTTTTACTTCTCGTTCTTCATCCTCCTTGTCTGAGAAGGATCAGAACCTCCTACCGTTAACGTGGTCTCTTACAAACAGAGCTAACTCCCTGGCAACGAAGCCAACAGAGAGAGAGAGAGAGAGAGAGAGGCAGAAGAAATGACATATCCCAGCCAGTCCATCACCTGATTTCTTATAGGCCTGGCTAGTATTTTGGGGACCAAGTTTCTTTTCTGACCTAGCAGTTAGGAACGCCTGTAGCAGTCACTAGTTTTCTACTGACCATATTTTAATAGAAACCGGATTGCCCAGTCCCTTGGCTCCCATTCTGCATGCCAGGGGAAGCTACTATCTCTCTTACTATCTCTGTTTCCCTTTTGGGGTGACACCTTGGAAATGAAGCTCTGACAACAGGAGCTCCTTAATGCTTTTGCTGACGGATCAGTTTTCGCTCGGTGCAGTGGAAGGAAGGCAGCGACGTGCTGCTATGACGGTGGATGTCACTTTGACCAACCCTGGCAGAGGTGGACACCATCTGGGGGTGTGAGGGACTTAAGCCATTTCAAGGACTCAGGACAATGCAAACAATGCATCCTCCTCGGCCTGGATCCTTGGGCCTGTTTTACTCCACTCCCTGCTATGCCTGGTAGAAACTGGCAGCCATTTAAGAAGTCTGGGAAAGACATCCCTGGCTGTGGTGTGGGTATGTTGGTGGTGGTGGAGGTGACCTGATGAAATACTGCTCTGTGGATAGAGACTAAAAAATAAGCGACTGTGGTTTAAGTGGGACAGAGATCAAAAAAATCTCCTGAGGCTTGTTTAAGAAACCCACACAATTTGCTGGGTTGAGCATAGTAGGGGGAATTGTATTATTGATGATTATCTCTGATAAGATGTTTTCAAATCTTTGACAGGACACTTATTTGTGGTGACACCAGCAAAGCCAAGCGGAGAAGCCCTCACTGTGTGATATATTAGGGGGCTCTACACAATATCCACAGGGCTCAATCCTAGGAGTCTTTGTCCTACTTCTCAACCAGCTTCTAAGTCCCCTGAGGCTGGGACTCTTGGGATGTGCATGCCTGCCTCCCTCCCCCGCCCCTTCCTCCCATGGCCTTAAACTTAATAGATGCACAATCATTGTCAAATAAATCAATCACAGGACTCAGAGTTTCCGCTGATATTCCCGATCATAGAAGGAAGGCCTCAATTTCCTACTGTTTCCTTCTAATGCCAAATGGCCCAAACTCAGGAAAAACTGTGTTAAGGCTTGGTGTTCAGCAGCCTGAAAAATTCACCACACCTGGAACCTCAACTCACCCACAATTGCCTAAGACCTCCTTCCTCTAGAAAAAAAAATTCTGTTCTCTACCTAAGATTCATTTCAAGATGATAGCTGAGGTACGTTGTTTAATATTGCTTCCTGTCTTCTTTCTTTGGCTGACTCACAGTTTTATTTTTATATTAAATTAACACAGTAAAATTGACTTGGGGTGTGTGTGTGCATTTGTGCTCCTGGGCAGCTCTATGAGATTTAACACATACATGGATTTGTATAACCACTATTGCAGTCAGGATTCCCTCAAGTTCTATTGCCCCCAAAAGCCCCTGGTTCCTGCCCAGAGACTGTATAGCTTTATGAGACTGGCTTCATTTACTTGGCACAATGTTTCTGAGGTTAACAAATGATAACATAGGGACGCCTGCCTTTGGCTCAGGGTGTGATCCCGGGGTCTGGAATCGAGTTCCACATCGGGCTCCCTGCATGGAGCCTGCTTCTCCTTCTGCCTGTGTCTCTGTCTCTGTCTCTCTGTGTCCCTCATGAATAAATAAATAAATAATTTTTTAAAAAATGATAACATAAATTATTACTTCTCTAGGCTAAATATTGGTTTGTATGATATGTCTATGTTTAACTTTATAAGAAATTGCCAATTGTTTTCCAAAGCTTCTGTAGCGTTTTGTATCCTCACCGGCAATACATAGGTTCTAGTTGCTCCATACCCTTGCTAGAATTTGGTATTGTCAGTTTAGAAAAAAAAAAAAATTAAGCTATTTTAATAGGGGGTATAGTGATATCTCAGCATTGTTTTAAATTATATCTCTCTAATGGCCAATGATGTGGAACATCTTTGCATGTGCTCATTCAACATCTGTACATCCTCTTGAGTGAAGCGTCTGTACACCGGACACTTGAGCCCCCATGACTCCTTTTTTAAAAATAAGTGAGCTGTGGGGCACCTGGGTGGCTCAGTCAGTTAAGTGTCAGACTTTTATCTCAGGTCGGTGAGATGAAGCCCAGTGTCAGGCTCTGTGCTCAGCAGGGGATCTGCTGGAGATTCTCTCTCTCCTTCTGCCCTTACTCCCATTCTCTCTCTCTCTCTAATAAATAATTAAATCTTTAAAAATTTACTTGTTTTCCAAGTATTAAATTTTTGGAGTTTTAATTATTTATTATATTCCGAATATAAGTCCTTCATCAGATGTGGTATTTGAAAATATTTTCTACCAGTCTGTCACTTGTCTTTTTATTCTCTCAACAGCATCCTTCATGGAGCAAAAGTTTTAATGATGATAAATGCAGCTAATTACCTTTTTTTTTTCTTTTGTGAACTATGCTTTTGGTATGATATCTAAGAACCCTGGTCATGGAAAGCTTGTCTAATGTTTTCTTCCAAAATTTCATTGTTTTACATTTTACATTCAGATCTCTATTTTGTCTTAAATTTTGTATGTGGTAGGAGAATAGGTTATTGTTTTGCCTATGGATATCCGATTGTACTAACACTGGTTGTCAAAAAGATGATTCTTCCCTCTTGCACTGGCACCTTTATTGAAAATCAGGGGCCTTCAACGTGTGGGTCAGTTTTTGTACTTTCTAACCTGTTCCATTGATCTGCATGTCGATCTATTTGCTAATATCAAAGTTGTCTTGATTACAGTAGCTTCTAGTAAGTCTCAAAATTGGGTGTTGCGAGTCTCCATCATTATATTTTTATAAAGTTGCTCCGACTATTCTAATTTCATAGCCTTTTCGTGTAAGTTTTAGAATCACCTTCTCTGTAACCACCAACAGTCCTACTGGGATTTGATCAGAATTGTATTAAATCTAAAGATGAGTTAAGGAGAATTGACATCTTCTCTGTATGGACTCTTTTAATTTATGAACACAGCATGTCTCCATTTACTTAGGTTTTTTTTTGACTCCTTTTGTTAGAGTTTGGTAGCTTTCCTTCCATATGTTTTACTAGTTTTATATCTATTTCTTTAATTTTTAACCTCTATAAGTTATGTATTAACTAATATATGTGTTATGTAAGTATATATTTTAAAGTATGAAATGAGAAATATTTAGTTTTGGTTGTCAATTATTCATGATTAGTATATAAAGTACGATTAACTTTTGTACATAGACCTTGTATCACGCAACCTTGCTAAATAAACCCCTTTATTGCTTCTTAGAAGTCTCATAGATAGTTGGGATTATCTAAATAGACAAATATGTCATGTGTGAATAGGGACAGTTTTGTTATTTCTTTTCAAATTTTATGCCTTCTTAATATTTTTCTTGTTTAATTGCACTGGCTAGAACTTTTGATATTGTGTTAAATAGGAGTGGTAAGAGTTAACAATCTCAATTGTTGCCAGTTTTAGAGAGAAAAGTGTTGTCATCCACCAGTAAGTATGATGTTAGCCATGAGTTTTTGAGGTTGCCTTTCATCAGGTTGAGGAAAGTCCCTTTTATTTCTAGTTTCTAGACTTTTTATTGTGAATGAATGTTAAATTTTATAAAATATTTTTCTGCTTCAATTGGTATGATCATGTGTTTTTCCTTCCTTAGCTTGGTAATATGGTAGCTTATACTGATTGATTTTTGAATACATCAGAATTGTCTTCCTGAGGTAAACCTCATTTGGCTGCATTTTTTTTTTACGTATTGCTGGATTTGATATGCTGGTATTTTTAATATATATCTATAGGGGATATTAGTGTATAGCTTCCTTGTGATGTTTTTGTCTGATCCGGTATTAAGATAATACTGTCCCCATAAAACATGTTGGGAAATACTCCTTGTATTTTCTGGAAAAGATTGTGTGGAATTGGTATTATTTATTTTTTTAAATATTTGGTGGAATTCTATAGTGAAGCTATCTGGGCTAGAATATTTCCTTTTGGAAGACCTTTAACTATGAATTCAATTTTTAAAATAGATGCAGAAGTATTTAGTAAACTAACTTCCCTTGTGTGAGTTTTGATAGTTTGTGGCTTTCAAAGAATTTGTCCATTTTGTCTCAATTGTGAAATTTGTATGGATTGTTTGCGATATTCCCTTAACCTTTCAATAATGTAATGATACCCCTCTTTCCTTCTTGTTATTGGCTATTTGTGTCTGTTTCTTTCTTTGCCAATCTAGGTAGATGTTTATCAATGTTACTGATGTTTTCACAGAACCAGTTTTGGTTTCATTGATTTTCTTGTTTTTCTCTTTTCATTGATTGTTGCTCTTATTTTTATTATTTCCTGTCTTCTGCTTGCTTTTGAATTATTTTGTTCTAGTTTCTTAAAGTGGTAGCTAAGGTTGTTGACTTAGATTTTTTTTGCCAATATATGTGTTTAATGCTATAAATTTTCTCCTAAGTACTGCTTCAACTATAACCCACAAATATCTATGTGTTTTATTTTCATTTTCCATCAGTTGAAAATATTTCTAATTTCTCTTGTGAATTTATTTTTGATTTACAGGGTTTTGGGGGGAAGTGTTTAATTTCCAAGCTTTCAAAAGTTTTCCATTATCTTCTGTTACTGATTTCTGGTTTAACTCCATTACTGTAAGAAGACACATGTTAGTATTATTTCACTTCTTTTAATTTTGTTAATGTTTGTTTTATAACCTAGACTGTGGTCTGTTTTGGTGAATACTATACGCACAACTGAAAACAATGTATATTGTACTATTTTGGGGTACTGTGTTCCATAAATGTTATTTATATCTGGTTGGTTATCAAGCTGTTCAGTTATTCTCTATCCTTGTTAATTTTAAGTCTATTTGTTCTACTGATTACTGAGAGAAGAGTATTGACATCTCCGACCATAACTGTGAATTTGTCCAACTCTCAGTTGTACAGTTTTTGCTTCATGTATTTTGAAGTTCTGTTTTTAATATATACACATTTAGAATTGCTAGGACTTCTTGGAGAGTTGTCCTTTTTAGCCTATATCATGTTCTTCTTTTTCTTTGTAATTAATTCTAAGTAATTTCTTTGCTTTGTATTTGACCTGAATTTAGTATAGCCATGCAAGATTTCTTTTGATTAGTGTTTGGATGGCATATACTTTTCCATCCCTTACTTTAATCTATCTTATTATTATATTTAAAGTAGGGTTCTTGTAAATAGCATATGGTTGGATGTCTTTTAAAATACTTTGCCATTTTCTCCCTTTCAATTGGTATGTCTACACTGTTTATATTTAATGTAATTATTGGTGTGTTTAAATTTAGGTATACCATTTTCTTGTTTTGTTTGTTCTCTGTTTTTCATTCTCTTTTTCCTTTCCTATCTTCTTTTAATTTGAGTGTTTTTAGAATTCTATCTTAATTTATTGATTCAATTTTTGATTATACTTCTATGAATAGTTTTTTAAGTGATTGCTTAGGGGTTACATTATGAATACTTCACTTTTCAAAGTATACTTAGAATTAATGCTTTATCATTTTGAGTGGGACATAGAAACCTTATCAACTGCAAGGAGCAGTGAATCTCTGGTATGTTAAAGGGTTTATGTGTATAAAAGGGCTGGGGCAGTGCAGTGACCAAACAAGCCTGAAAAATGATGGATTAAACAAAAACAGTTGTATGAGGAGATTTCCCAGAGAGACTTTGAGTAAATCTATGCACATTATTACTCTTTAAAGGGGAGGGTAGACCATTTAGCATCTCTCAAGCTTTCTGATCAGAGAACTCCTTGTTTATGGATTTTTCCCCGGAATATACTTTATAGAAGGCTGCCTTCTATGTAGTAGGTGCACCACATTTTTTTGAACTGAATTGGCAAAGGGTAAGTCTTAACATTTTCATTTGTTATTCCTCCACTTATTTGAGGACAGTATGTTTCTCTTTGTTTTTAATTTTCTTTTAACTACTCTCTTTAGACTTTCTTCCCCTGTAATTATCACCATCCTTTCTTATCATTGCTTTATTAAGTCTTTCTGCCTTCCACACTATAAGAAATGGGAAGGCAGGTTCCCCACTTAGCTCCATGGGGCATGTTCATTAACAATCTTTAAGAATTGGGTGTCTGGGTATAAGACTGATAAATCACTGACCCCTACCTCTGAAACCAATAATACATTATATGTTAATTAACTGAATTTAAATAAAAGAAAAAAAGAAAAAAACAAGAATAAGGTCCAGAATGAACCTGCCATGTCAGAGGTGACCCAACCAAGACACTCCAATGGGTGAGAATGTCACTACTGCCATGTTTTGGATACTGTCTCTCCACCTGCCCAGGATCACATTGGCTTTGCTGACAGCCATCACATGATCCTGCTGACTCAAAGCTGGCAGCCAATTGAGATTCCCTGGCCCTTCTACACAGGGAGTTGCTTCTCCTGATAATCCTGATACTTCTCCCTACTTTTGCATTTTCTTTTTTTTTCGGAAACAGTTTTATTGAGATATAATTTACATAGCAAAAAATTCACCCATTTGAAGGGTATAGTCCAATGAATTTTGGTATAGTCACAATTGTGCAACTCTCTCCACAATTAATTTTAGAACATGTCCATCATGACAAGAGGAAATACTGCACCCTTTAGTTAATACCTCATGGTCCCCCAGCCCTCTGGACCTAGTCCATCACTAATCTACTTTCCTTCTTTATAGCTTTGCCTATTTTGGGCATGTCATATCAACAGAATCATATGTGATCTTTTGTGACTGGCATCTTTCGCCAAGCATAATGTTTTCCAGGCTCATTCATGTTGTAGCATATATCAGTGATTTATGCCTTTTTGAATAATATTTCATTATATGGATAGAGTAGAATTTGTTTATATATTCATCAATTGACGGACATTTGGGTTGTTTCCACTTTCAGCTATTGTAGAGAATGGTGCCGTGAACATTTGTGCACAAGTTTTTATGTGAACATATGTTTTCAATTCCTTTGGGTATACACCTGGGAATGGAATTTCTGGGTCATGTGGTCACTCTGTGTTTACCTTTTTGAGGAACTGCCAGAATGTTTTCTAAAGTGACTACTCAATTTTGCATTCTCACCAGCAGCATACCAGAGTTCCAATTCCTCTACATCCTCTCCAACACTTGACTTTTGGAGAAAAGAGGTCATAGGGAGTATGATGTGGCATCTCATTATAGTTTTGATTTGCTTTTTCCTGACCGCTAATGATGCTGAGTATCTTCATCTACTTATTGGTCATTCATATATCTTCTCTGGAGAAATGTTTATCCAAATCCAATGCCCATTTATTAGCTGGGTTATTTGACTTTTTATTGTTGAGTTAAAGTATTTTTTTTACATTCTGGATACCAGACCTTTCTCAGATATATCATTTGCAAATATTTTCTCCTATTCTGTACATTGTCTTTTTACTTTCTTGGTGGTATCCTTTCAAGCACAAAAGTTTTGAATGCTGGTGAAGTCCAATTTATCTATTTTCTCTTTTTCTGCTTATGTTTTTCATGTCATATCTCAAAACCATTGCCAAATCCAAGATCATGGAGATTTAACCCTATGTTTTCTTTTCAGAATTTTAAAATTTTAACCTTTGATCTATTATGAGCTATTTTTTCCATATGGTGTGAGGTAGGGTTCTAACTTCATTCTTTGTAATGTGAATATCCACTTGTCCCAGTGCCATTTGTTGAAATGACTATCCCTCCTCCCTCATTTAATGGTTCGAGTATCATTGTTGAGAATCAATTGACCATAGATACATAGGTGTATTTCTGGACTTTCAATTCTATTCCATTGGTCTTTATGTCTTATCATTATAGCAGTTCTACATTGTCTTGATTAGTGTAATAAGTTTGAAATTGGGAAATGTGAATCCTCCAACTTTGGTTTTTATTGTTGTTGTTGTCTGTGCTTATTTTTGTTTTGTTTTGTTTTTACTGAAGTTCAGATTTACCAACATGTAGTATAACACCCAGTGCTCATCCCATCAAATGCCCTCCTCAGTGCCCATCACCCAGTTACCCCAACCCCCTGTCCACTTCCCTTTGTTCGTTTTCCAGAGTTAGAAGTCTCTCATGTTTTGTCTCCCTTTCTAATTTTTCCCACTCAGTTCCCCTCCTTTCTCTTATAATTCCTTTCACTATTTCTTATATATATATATCCAACTTTGTTTTTCCTTTTTAAGATTGTTTTGGCTAACTTCATCCCTTGCATTTCCATACAAATTTTAGGATGAGCTTGTCATTTCTACAAAGAAGCCTGCTGGGATTCTGATAGAGATTGTGTTACTTCTGAAGATCAATCTGGTGGGTATTACCATCTTAACAATATTAAGTTTTCTGATTCATAAACACAGGCTATTTATTTAGATGTTTAATTTCTTTCAACAATATTTTATAGTCTTGAGAATATAAGTTTTATACTTCTTTTGTTAAATTTGTTCCTAATATTTTATTCTGGTTGATGAATTAGTTTCTTAATTTTTCTCTGTTCCTTGCAAAGTGTATAGAAATACAATTTGAATTTTGTACATAATCTTGTACCCTGCAGCCTTGATGAACTCTATTAGTTCTAATAGTTTTTTTTTCTTAGTGAATGCCTTAGAATTTTCTATATATAAGATCATTTTATCCATGAATAAAGATAGCTTTACTACTTCCTTTCCAATCTGGATACTTTTTATGACTTTGACTTCTTAATAATAAAAGCAGAACTTTACATTTATTCTTATCACATTTAATTCTGTTTGTTTTAACCATAGTTCAATTCTTTTAATTTGGATAGTCTTCTAATGCATTTTATTTGCAATTCATCTTTTTATCCCCAGCAGTTGGCACATTGTCTCATGTTTTGCATTCAATAAATGTTTACAAGATTAAGATTATGGTATGAATATTCAGTTTGGCAAGGATATCTTTTCTGTTTTTTATTTACAAGTGTTAAACAACAGGGGTACCATTAAAATTTCTGGGGCCCTAGGATATCAACGTGGTGGCAGTGGCATCAGAAGCTGCCCTTTCAGAGTACCAAGAGGTCACACCAGAAGTAGAAACAGCAGTTTCGAGAAGCAATGGAAACATTTATACTGGCCTTGTAGATACTAACTCCGGAAGATAGAGGAGGGGCATTCTCATTTGACTCAGGCAGCAGATGGCACCCAAGAGGTCACTGCAGGAGAAGAGGATAGCAGGCTGCCATTATGTAGGAGGAGAGACCTTGGTCATTTACAAATGTGAAGTGCTTTCTATGGACTCTTAAAATTAATGGAGGGGAATACTCTCAGTGGTCTGGGGATTCCAGAATAAAAAGTAGGGGTGAAAACCAAATGTGAGTCAATTTGTCTCAGGCTGCTGTGGTGTGGGAAAACTTAAGCTACACATGCAAAAATCTCTCTGTAACAAATTATTTCTTTGATTCTTCCTTCTCTTCAAAATGCTGAATGATTTTTCTCTTTTCCCCTCAATATTAAACCCCTATACTTCCTGCTTTGCTTCTTCAAACCCCACACTATCCACAAAACCTTGCTGTTGGCTTCAGTGCTCACCACTGACTAGATGTGACTGTAGCCCCTCAGATTCCACTCTCCCATCACAATCAATTGATATGTTCATTTTTTTTGAAAGTATTTTTCTGTGTTTTTCAGATTAGATAATTTCTATGTTCTTCCTTTAAGTTTGCTAAATCCTCCCTCTTCTCCATTCTTTTCTTGCATCCATTGGTTATTTTATTTTTCATTTATTAAGTCTCCATTTGGTTCTTTTTATATTTTCTGTATTTTTATTGAGACTTCTTGTCTTTCCATTTGTTTCCGGGGGGTTGGGGGGGGCGGGCAGTGTCTTCCTTAATTCCTGAAACACGGTTTTAGAAGCTGCTTTATGTCTTTGACTTTTAATTCTAACACTATCCAGTTGGGGGTTGGTCTCCATTGATTGATTGTGTTTTCTCTTTTGAGCTAAAAGTTTTTGGTTCTTCTTATGCCAGGTAATTTTCAATCACATCCCGAACATTTTCAGGGTCTTGTTTAAATTCTAAGAAGATCACTGGGTGTTTTTTGTAGTCGTTGTTTCTTTGTTTTAGCAGAAAATCAGCCTTGTTAGGGTCAGGTCATAAATTCCAATAGTCTTCTTTGGGCTGTGGTTCCAGTGTCAGCTCTGTTTTTGAAGGCTTTGCCATGCTATTCAGATTTGGCCCATGTATGTGCCGCTCAGGGGCCAGTATAGGACCTGGGTGTTGGCCTACGTCATAGCAGGATTGTCAAAGCCTTTGGTGTGCTATCTGGATTCATGCACGCTCAGCTTGAAAGTAAGGTCTGTATGTAAACAACTTTATGAAGTCACTGTCTTGATCTTCTTCCTCTCTGGGCTCTACCTAACACATTATGACTCCTTGAGGTCCACTTGTGGACTCCTCAATTCCGCCATGTAATTCTAATGACTATGTCTACATTTGAGACCAAGTGGTAGAAGGATGGAGACAGGACAAAGCACTGGGGAGTCTCCTCATGTTTTGGTACCACAGCTCCCATAGTTTAAGCAAAGGAGTCTCTCTCCATCCGAGTTTTAGGTTTCTGTTTGTCTGCTTCTGCTGTCACTGCCACCAGAGATTTTCTGGGGGTGGTGACTTGATGGTACTTTGAATTCTGGTCTACTTCCCTAAGTTGCCTGCTATCACTTATTTTTCCCAGTTTTTAGCTAGCTGCTCCATGCATTGTGTCTATGGTTTACAGTTGCTTCCAGTGAGAAAGACAAGATAGAGTGTGATTACTTTACCTTCCTAGGAACTGGAATCTAATACTAACTTTTATTATAGGTAAATGTCCATCTCACCGGCCAGTTGTACAGTTAGGTCTAAAAAGTCTCATCTATAACATTTGCTGCATTTCTCTATCTCATCCTATGGACAGACAGACACTATCTCCCTCCTTCACCCAGTTCATTAGCCAATTTAATTAATTAATTAATTAATAGATTTTATTTATTTATTTGACAGAGACGAAGAGAGGGAGAGAGAGCACTCCCACAAGCAGAGGGAGTCGCAGGCAGAGGGAGAGGGAGAAGCAGAGCAGAAAGCCTGACGTGAGGCTCAACCTCAGGACCCTGGGATCATGACTTGAGCCAAAGGCAGATGCTTAACTGACTGAGCCACCACCCAGGCACCCCAGCCAATTTTATTTATATTGCATTTAATTCTTTATCACTCCTCAGACAGTTATGCTTACATGATCTTTGGGCCCACCCACCAGACCAATTCTCAAACACAGAATCTCTCCATTACCTCTCCTGCCTCTGGAGCACTATAGATCTATCTTGTCTCAAATCCACATTACAGAAACTTTAACAGCCCGAATAGGGTGATGTACACAATCCTTACTGTGTTCATATTATGTCTTTTGTCATTCAAAATTATGTAATCTTAAGCCGTTTTCATTTAACTCAGGAACAAGATCAGAGAGGCTATTAATGTTATGAGCTAATAACGATTCAGAGGCTCTAATGAATACAGTAAGATGAGAAAATAAAATACTGAGTGTAAATATTGGAAAACAAATTTTCTTTTGTGATGAACATGACTGCATTTCAGGAAGACCCAAGAAATTATAGCAAGAAAAAGCCCATTAAAATTAAAAAGAGAATGTGGTAAGATGACTAGGTATAGGAAAATATTTTTTTAAAATAGATTTTTCTACCCCTGGAAATAGAAAAAAATATTCCATTCACAAAAGCAGCAAAAAATATAATATACTTAGGAAGAAATCTTACTCCTTGGACTTTTATTCCAAAGACTGGCAAACTGGGGCTGGCAGGCCAATCTGTTCTGTGGTCTGGTTTTCTATGGCTTTGGACTGAGAACTAAGAATGTTTTTTTAAATTTTTATAGGACTCTGAAAAAGAATAAGAAGAATATGCAACAAAGACCTTATGAAGCCCACAACGCCTAAAATATTTACACTCTGGTCCTTTACAGGTAAAGTTTCTTTAGAAGTAGAAGCACCAGTATATAAAGATACATGTGCATACTGCAGCATATTTGATGTGTCAGAAAAATGGAAATAAAGCAAATACTTGTCAGCTGGAAAATGATGGAATATATTACACTACAACCATTCCATAGAATATTATGCAGTCATTAAAAGGAATACGATATAGCCATATATGAAATTGATATAAATGAAATTCATGATGCAGTGAAAAGCAGGATATAGAGAAATTGTACATGTTTATTTTTATCTTTTTTATTATTTTTTTTTGCAAGACAAGCAACCCAATCCCCCATATAAGTAAGTGAATGTTAATATAGTTATGTTAACATGGAGAAAGAATATGAATGTTAGATTAAGGGGCATGAGCATTTTTGTAGGCCTCAGAGGTTTATGAGTGGGAGTGAGGAGGAGAGAGATAGGCTGGAGCTGTGGTTTAGGAATATGAATCTTTATAATGCAATCTTTACCACTTATTACCTGGAATTCTAATATAATGGTGGCCAACTTCCTATTGGCAGACTATTGCCAAACCTGCTATTTTCCTTACCACCAAACAGTCCCCCAGTGTATTTCTTGTTTAGAATCAGCGCCCATGGATTGTTCTTTGGCATTTGAACAGCTTTGTGGCTTTGGCAGCAGTCTGACTCAACCCTGACTCTGAACTCCTTCCTCTGTTGCAATCCATCCTCCCCCTCCTAAGTGACAAAAGCAGAAAGGTATTGCCATTACTGTCTTGTTGAGGACTGCCTGCTTAGGGAGTCCCCATCACACACTGATTAGTGCCTGTTAGGCCAAATGCCTCTCTAATTCAGCTCTGCCCCCCATAGAGATGGTTTATGGCCTCCCAGGTGTTAGACCCCTTTTTGCATATGACACTGCCTCTGTCATGGGAGCTAATAAAGGTTTTGTTCTAGTTATCTCACTGGGAGTAAAGTATAGCTAAACACTCATGCCTCATCCCCATGACATATTTTGTTCATTTTTACGACACTGGGTATTTACTTATGCAGGAGTATATCTTTTCATAACTTTCAAATATAGACCTGCTCTTGCTTTAGGTTATTGCTATAGGTGAAAAATAAACTATATGTCTTTGATATCCTTTGTCTATTAAGTTGACTTGGTACATTACCCATCTCTGGAGTCACTCCTTAACTGTGCTTTTGTCTTCCAACATAAGGGAGTACCCAAGGACCCTACATTCTAATTATTTATTAGGAGGTTTTCTGGACTTCACCATCATCTCACCATATGTTAATAAGTTGTTTTGCAAAATACAATGAAATTTTTAAAATATTCAGGCATCGTTAAAGATAACTTCAATGAAGAATAATTTAATAAAATCAGTCTTCGTTCGCCTCATTACAAAGCTTATGTCTTCAGCAATAAAATCACCAGACTTGTGGTCTGGTAAAAGGTCTAACATTCTGGAGGCAGAAGTCATGTCCTCATGTAGTGTCCAGGGGCTACAAGACAAATGATCTGAAATGGTCATATCCAGTTTTGGCCCATATGTGTTTTGGTGAGTTACCCTGGATTATCTTCTTTGGGGGCAGTGCAATGGGGAGGCAGGGTGACAGATAGCCAGATGACAGCCTATGTATGGTGAGGCAGGGTGGATAACTCCCAGTTATAGACAGTTTCCAATAAAGAAGAGAGGAAAAACCAGTCTTATCTGAGGCAATTTTTAAAACTTAAGGAAAAGCAACTGTCCTAGAGTTCTTCCAAAAATCTTAAGAGAAAATTAAAACAAGTGGCAGACTGGAAGAAAACATCTGCTACAGACTCCATAGACAAAGGCCCAATATCCAGAGGACACAAAGAGTTCCTACAAATCAAAAAGAGCAATTCAACCAGCCAATGGGCAGAAGATATGAGACACATGAAAAAGCATTCAATTCCACCAGCTGTCAGGGAAATGCAAATTAAGACAATAATAAAATACCATTTTTTGCTCTCCAACTGGCAAAACCTAAAATGACTGATATTATCATGGATAAGCAATGGGGCAGAGGAATGGGTACTGTCACACATTGATGGGCATACAAACTAATGAAACCCTTTTGGGAAGGCAACTGGGAGTCCTCATTAAAATTAAAAACACACATCCACTGTTGTTTTCCCCAATTCTTCTTTGAAGCATCTAACTCAAAGAAACACTCACATTTGTACACAAAAATGCATGCATTGCTTGTGACAGAAAGAAATTGGGAAAAAAGTGAAATGGCTGTTACAAAGGAGTAGTTAAATAGATGATAGTTTATTCGTATTTACAAGTAGCCCCATCAAAAATGGTGAGTAGTTGACCCACACTCACTGTTATATGAGAAAAGCAAGGTGCAGAGTAACATGTACATTATGGCCTCATTTATGCAACAAAACAGGGTATCTTCATATGTGTCTGCTGACTGGCTGTGTGTGTGTGTGTGTGTGTGTGTGTGTGTGTTTGTGTGTGTATGTAGTATCTATCTATCTATCTATCATCTATCTATCATCTATCATCTATCTATCTATCTATCTATCTATCTATCTATCTATCTATCTATCATCTATCTAAAAATGCACAAAAGAGGATGGAAGAACACGCATCAAATTGTTGGAAGTGGTTACCCCTCTCTGGGGAGGGGGAATAGTTGGTATTGTGGAGAAGAAATTAAGAGGGCTGTCAGATTTTGATATGTATCTTCATGTAGTTTTTGAACATTCTACAGTGAAACTGCACCCATGAATCACATGTACAATTAAAAAGAGTCAGAAACTAAATCTCCAAAGAATTTACAACTTTCTAACTGCATATCAGGGGAGACAGCCTAGGAAGGTAGGCCTGCCCTTCCTTCGCTAGCTTAGCCCTTCTCTACCTCGTGCCAATCTCTCTGCCTCCTTCCTTTATTATACTGCTGGAAGGAAAGAGGGGGTAAAAGCTTCCTTCACTGGTTCCTTTTCCTTCTTTTTATCATCAACTTGAACTCAGAGAGAACATGTGCCCTTCCTGGGTACTGATACAACAGGAGCCTAACACCTTTGTTCATAGTTGAGTTGTGAATTTTCCTGCCATCCAAGGGCATTGACCTTGGAGCCCAACAGAAACTGGTTCCAGATCTGGCTCTACCCCTGACTAAGCAATGCATTAATTAGCATGTTTAACCTCCCTGGCTCCAGCTTCTTCATCTTTATTAAATAATAGGTTAATACTTGTATGTCTATCAAAGTTAGTTCTTATGATTAACATGGTGGGGACTTCACCTCTTTGATTCTTGGTAGCCCAAATTCTGTGCTTGGACACTCAATGGCTGGCCTTGAGCTGCTCTGTTTACTCCCAGTCCTTTCAGGCAACCCCAATCTGTCCAAACATGGATATCAAACTTCAGGGAATCCCATTGGCACTCCGGCTCACTCTGCCTGTGGCTGCCCTTCCAGTTTGCTCAGGCAGGTGCCCAGAGTCCTGTTGTTACTATTTTCCCCACACAAACTGCTGGGGCTGGGCTTTTGTTCAGGATATGCTTGACTGGTGATGCAGCCTGAGCATGCTCGGGAGCATCTCTGCTTTTTAAATTTTGTTCAAGAGCTGACATCTACCTGCTGGAAGGGGAGTGCTGAGTCTCTGAGGATGGATAAATGTCTTTGAATGGTATCTGATCCCCTCCTCTACAGGTCTGGGCTTTAACTAACACATCTTGGCATGGAGCTGCACATGCGTATTTTTAGTCTGGCTTGGGTAAGTTGTGGTGCAGACTATGTGTTAGGGGGTGGGGCTGGTCCACAGGGTCGGGCTACTCTAAGAAGCCAACAGCAAACCCAAGCTATCTCCACCTTGAACAGAATGACCACTGTAGGGGAGGGACAGTCCCACCCTTGTGTGCCCTCTGATTTTGAAAGCTCTTGCTGGTTTTCGGCAGGGAGCTCATCAGTGATTTCAGGGTGGCTGGCAGTAGACACAATAAATCCTCTGCTAGTTTCAGCTCTTCTCTGTACAGCATAATTGACAAAGACCCTACCTACTTCTAAGCCAGGTTTAATTATTCCTCTTGTTTAATTGATATAAGATAATGAAATTCACTTTCTCTCCTTAGAGGTGAAACAACAAATCTTTCTCTGGCAAATCAGTACAGTGACCCAGCTGGTTCTGGGTTTGAAGACAGCCTCCTTCAAAGAGCCTAGATAGATGTCCACTGATAGATGAATGGATAAATAAGATGCAATATGCAGACACACACACACACACGCACTTGTGTCCGCACACACAGTGGAATATTATTCAGCCATCAAAAAGAATGAAATCTTGCCATATGCAATGATGTGGATGGAAGCAGAGGGTATTATGCTAAGTAAAATAAGCAGTCAGAGAAAGACAAATACCATATAATTTCACTTATATGTAGAGTTTAAGAAACAAAGCAGATGAACATAGGGGAAGGAAAGGAAAAGGAAAATGAGACGAAAACAGAGAGGGAGATAGACCTATAGACACTGAACTTCAGGGAACAATTTGGGGTTTGCTGGAGGGGAGGTGGGGGGGAAAGGGCAATGGGGTGATGGGCATTAAGGAGGGCACTTGAAGTAATGAGCACTGGGCATTATATGCAACTGATGAATCACTAAATTCACCCTTGAAACAATACATTAAATGTAACTAAATTGAATTTAAATAAAAAGTTTAGTATATGTGCTGCCGAAGCGAGCACGAATTTAAATAAAAAGTTTAAAAAAAGCCTCCTATTCACAGAGTGCGGAAAGGACCCTCAGCCTGCAGAGATTACCCTTTTACAGATACACGCCTGTCATTCCCCATCCGTGACCTTCCTGGTTTACATAAAAGTTGGCACTCTTCTGCAGGGTTACTCAGATATCCAGATAATCATATCTGCTGGCAAAGTCACTTTTGAAATACTTGTATGAAAATTATCATGTCAAGGATGTACATCACTGCTCTGATGAGATTAGATGCATCAGCTGCCTTCTGAAAGTCTGAAATGACTCTCGTATGAGGGGAAGAAATTTTATTTTAAGGCATTTCATTAAACCAAATAGGTGTTGGGAAGATTGGTTCTTTGCAAAAGATTCTACTCAGGGCCTCAACTGATGCCATATTCCACAATAAAGCCTAAATGAGTTGAGTGGGAAAAATAGACAATAAAAAACTAAAGAAAATTTAGAAAGCTTTAAACAAATACTCAGCAATGAACAACCCATCATTATTATTGTTCCAATGACCCTTTCTAAGCACAAAAGCAATAAAGGAAGTCATAAAAGAAAAGATCAATGGATTTGACTATATAAAAATAACAAAATAGAACCCTATATATTATAATGCACTTTACAAAGATTAGTCACTAGTACTGTTGGCAAAACACAGGCGAAATGGTGTGCTGCTTCCTTTAGACCATGGAAATGAAAGAATTGCTAGAACTTTATAAGAGTTGAATGAACAAAAATCATTAGAGCTCTCTGTAAGCTAAAGCCAAGAGGATACAGGATGTCAATCGCTACCCCAGCAATACCCATTATTCTTTTAAAAGGCAAACCTCCCCTGCTGTCGAGGTGGCCTCTTTCTGAAAAATGAGACCACTTTTCCTCCCCGGCTGCCTGGACCAGGAGTGGGTTTCTGACCTCAACACAGTTTTAAGCTGGCCAGCAGGTGCTGTCCTCGAGGCCAAGAAAGAATAGAGTGGGTCACTCAAGTTCTCTCTCTCATAACTCTGAGCGAAGAAATAAGCAAATGATTAGCTCATTAACCTTGGGGATAGAGTGTTAAAGGAGGCTCTCAGGTATAGCTGCGGCAGAATAAAGGCAGGGGCAAAGGCCTACGGTCAGCAGGAGTAACAGGTTGCAGGAGCAAGCATGCATAGAGGTGGCAGGAGGCTCTGAGGGAGGCGTGGGGAAGGTGCACTGGGCTCCAGAGCTACACTGGTTCCTGCCATCCCCCTGGTCCTGGCTCTGGTTTCCATTTCAGCTTGGAGGGGTCTCAGACCTTATTACTGTATATTGATGAAATTCTTGCATCCTAAGCCTGAGCTAGCTCAACTGGGTTTCTATTTCTGAAAATTGAAAGAGCCAAACTAAAAGTGATTGTTTC
The DNA here is from genome assembly GCF_048164855.1 of Canis lupus baileyi. Taxonomy (NCBI): domain Eukaryota; kingdom Metazoa; phylum Chordata; class Mammalia; order Carnivora; family Canidae; genus Canis; species Canis lupus. The sequence continues at coordinate 64,251,539 of NC_132844.1, read as the reverse complement.
TGTGACTCAAAGCCCAATTCAGAGTGATATGAGCTTCATCCTTGAGAGGCAGGAATGGGCAATAATTACAGTAAGTAGAAACCCTAATGAATGGTGTTTATGTTTTCTGGAGAACAGGTTCTTTTGCACAGAAGGGGCTGGTTGGCCTGGAGACTGACTCTAATTGCTGTTAGGGGCATTTGCTCTTCTGGGCAGTAGACACCCTGTGAGCCGTCACCACCCCTGTGAGACCCTGTCTCTCAAAGCCCTTGTCTTTGTTTTGATTCTCTTTGTGTCTAGGGCTATTTGCCAGCCTTCCAACAATGAATCTACTTTGTTTTCTAAGAGAAGATGCCCCATATGGAGGTAGTTTAAGTCTATAAAGGAACATCCTCCATGGTAAATTTAAAACTTGCTTCTCCAGTTTACAGTGAGTTTGATTGGTATGGCTCTCCTGAATCCACCCAGACAAGGCCAGATCCCAGACCCTGGTTCGTATGCTAAGGTAGGACTTCGGGAAAGCAGCCATCCATCTTCGTTGGCTGTCATTCCAAGCAGATCATGGCTTTCTTTTTTATACATGACGATTATTAGTGTTCCCTCTTGTCAGTTAATATACTCTACAGCCCTCTGGCTTGCTCAGATCATTTTTGTTTGTTTGATCTCTAAACTATGACAGCAGAGCACTCAATCAACTCTGTGAAGACATCAGTCATGCTGGTTATAGGCTGTCACTCATATTGCTGCATGTCTTGGAGTTTCAGCATTATAGATTGTTACAGAAGGGACCTCAAGAAGTCAGCTTTGCCTTTTTTGTTTCTACATGCCCTGAGTCATCTCAGAAAGATGTCTATCTATCCTGCTTTTAAAGATTCCTAGAATCTCTAACCATTTCATTACCTTTTGGACACAATATCTTTTCATGTGATTAACTGTATTTGCAATACAACTGAAAATTACTTTATCCTTTTTTTTAAAAAAAGATTTTATTTATTTATTCATGAGAGGCACACAGAGAGAGGCAGAGACACAGGCAGAGGGAGAAGCAGGCTCCCTGCAGGGAGCCCAATGTGGGACTTGATCCAGGACCCCAGGATCACACCCTGTGTCAAAGGCAGATGCTCAATCACTGAGCCATCCAGGTGTCCCACTTTCTCCTTTTTGAAACTCTTTAAAGATGGAATTACAATTTGTTGGTCCCTCTGTATGACATTAAGTCATATACTGTCAGCTCGCTTCAGACTATATTCCTTGGGCAGAAACCAGTGTCATGCAGCAGGCTCATTTGCTCATGAAGGATTTTTTTTCTCTAGCAAGTTAAAGTTGTTGCACCACCAAGAAAAAGTCACCACATAGAAAGCTTGTGGAGCTGAGCCTAGTCGGCCGTAGAGCAGCACAGGACTGTACACATTCCCTTCTCCCTGCATTCCTTCTCCGGGTAGGGAGTGGTCAGTGCTCTTTCATAGAAGAAAGGGCTTCTTTCTTATCATGTGGCTCTTCTCATCTTTGTGCATGTCCTTCATGTTTCCACACTTCAGTGCCTCAGCTCTTCCTTATGCCCTCTTCTCTCACGAAGCCTCAAATTGGAAAAGAAATCTGGTGTTTTAGATAGTGTCTCCCCATGTAGGAGGAATGTAACATTTCCTTCTACTTATATCACTGTTTTTATTAGGATTGTAATTGGTTCTGTTAGAGCTCTAGTTATGAAGTTACATAGGTTTTGAGAGGTCATCCCAATCTCAAGTTTCTCACAAGTCTGATTATTTTTTAGCATGTAATTCTGCACTTCGGTCATTACAGCAGAAGCACTGATACTTAAAACCGATTTTTATATTTCCCATGCACAAGCTCTCTGTTTTATAGGATAAATTACTTTAACTGTTATCATTTCTCATAGGATCTACAATTCATTCCTTTATAGATGACTTTGTTTCTTTTTTTTAAGATTTTATTTATTTATTCATGAGAGACACAGAGAGAGGCAGAGACATAGGCAGAGCGAGAAGCAGGCTCCCTGCGGGGAACTTGATGCGGGACTTGATCCCAGGACCCCGGGATCACGACCTGAGCCGAAGGCAGATGCCCAACCACTGAGCCACCCAGATGCTCCTGACTTTCTGTTTCAAGCCACAGAAGAATTTCTGAAAGGTCTGCAGTGAACTTGCTTGTTCTGTGTCCAGCATTTCTTCCTTTGGAGAAAGATAACTCTTCAATTCCTTACAAATCTTGTTCAGTTTACGTGGTTCAGGCAGGTTAAGCTGCTGCCTGAGGAATGGGCATAGCCTTTAGGCTCAGCCAATCAAAGTATTTCGTTCCACTTGGATGGAGGGATTGCTTTAGAGATGGACACATGATCTAAGCCAGGCTAAGCATTCTCCCTCCAGGGACTTTTTGCCAACATTGCTGGAAAGATCACATTTACTGGAATTATGAATTCCAAAACCATGTAAATTGAGAACTTTCAGAGGTACCTTGTCACTAGATGGGGTGAGGCCATCAGGGAACTTAGTCAAATAGCCCTGAGAGATGGAAGGTAGGGGGAGGGGGAGGAGGAAAAGGAGGAAGAGGAAGAGGAGGAGGGAGAGAAGGGTACATGCAAAGCCAATTGTACTCCTTGGACCTGCAGGTTACATGAGATAGTAAATTTCCTTCTACACTTATAGCCAAACTTAGTTTTGAGAATATAGTATTTTTCCACTTGAAGGTAACACATTTCTGTCTTGTGGTCACTAATGACTTCTACGCTTGCCCTTAATCAGGGTTTCTCTAGTGCTTACTGGAGCCTGTTTGCATGAAGCTAAGTACTTCATGACATCCATTCCTACTAAACCTCATAGAAGTTAATGCTTTGAACTCTCTCATGTTTTCTGAAGCATCACTAAACCCATTCCATTGGAATTGTATGGAGCCTGAAAATACAACCCCACTATTCTATTTTCTAAACCAAGGAAGATGATGGTTGAAACCCATGTGGGGCACTGAATCCTACCAGGGCTACTGCAAATCCATAGCATATCTTTCTGCAAACCAGAAAAAGTCATACCTTTCTAAGGACACATGCAGCCCTGAGCTGATGCATATGGAAATGAGAGCAAGAGCAGGCTGGGTTTCAGGCCCCACTGTCCCCTGCAATTGAGCCCCAATAGGCACAAGGTGACCTGTCATTAGTCATGTGACAAAGACTCTTTTCATCCTCTTGGGCTGTGTGTGCATGAGCTAGGGTATAGTTTGAGCCTTTTGCTGGGCACACCAGATAAGGGCTAAAGATTCACAAGACCTGAGGGACAGCTGAGTAAAATCTTAAACTCAGAAGACAATGTCAAAGTCAGATAAATCCGAATTTATGGAGATCATAAACTGTATTGAAAAGTTTTGGAGTTGGGCAGAAATGGAATTTAATTTCAACTTGTTCACATAGAGGGAACCTCACTAACACGGCATTTTTTAAAATCTTCAAAATAATGATGATTCCCTATTTCATAGAATCTAGATTATGTTCAATGTTAAGACTAATTTTCATTCCAGAGGTTCGTAAAGTGTGAAAAAATGGCCAAATGTATCTTGATTTCAGAAGTGTGAAGACTAAAAATCATGATCTAGAATCTATGACACATGGTAATAACCCTGCCTCCCTGCCCCCTGTACAGGTCATGGCTCTTCTTTGCAAGGATTAAATGAGATAGCATATGTCAAGTTCTTGACACAGCACAGTCAGTGCTCAGTACGTGGCGGAAGATGTCTTTGGGGTGGCTGTTACTTGGAGATAGTGCCAAAGAGTAACAAAAGAATATACTTAATTCAGGTTTTCATAATCTAGTGAAATTACCTGGATTTTCATCTTTCTCCTACTCCCAGATAAGCTACTAGAAGCCAACATGCACCAACAGGTCCAGAAGCAAAGCTTAAGGGAAGACACCAGTACAGAAAAGGCACCCTACTGAAAATTGTCCTATTTATCCCGTTGATGGAGACCTGGATCAGAGAAATGATTTCTCAACACCCAAATGTGTAAGAGAAATATTTTATTAAAGAGTGTTTTTCAAAGCGGGGGCGCGGGGTTGGGGTCCTTTGAATTTAGAGTAGGAGAAAGAAACCTTTCAGAGTGTTTTGTTAGCTTTCTAGTGTTTGCTTTTCCCCTTTACCTCCTGCTAACAGCTACTTCCATTACCTTTCCTGTGGTTTTTGAATTGATCACTGATTGGCCCGCTAGTGAAAATCCTTCTGTGCAGCATGTTGTGAGGTTAGTTTTCATTTAGGCCTGGAGGGGTCGGTGGAAGATGAAGAGTTAAGCTCTGTCCCTTGACTCCAGAGCAGCCAGTTCTGGGACTGATCTAGGAGGGGACCTTATGCCAAAGGACAGCCCCTCATCGTTCCTTGTTGCCAAAGACAATGCTGCCAGTAGTAGAACACTCACATAGAAGAACGAACGCCGAAATTCTAGTAAGTGAAAAATGGCCTGGTTGATGCCACTGCTTTTAACTGGGTCTAATTCTTTTCCCCTAGTTTGGGCTCAATGGCATTTTTAGAGATATGATGAATGGAAGCAGGGTATGTGTGAAGGTGTTAAATACACAGCCCATGTGATGAAAAGCAGTCTAACACTCTTGTGTACGGGACACATACATACAGTGAAAACAGCTTTCCTACAGAAACAAAAGACTACTTTTTTTTGAGGGGGGAGATTTTAAATTGACTATTTCTTTCATTTCTGATTTCAATGGATTTGAAATCAGAATTGATGTAAATGGTGTACAGAGAAGGACGGAAAAGGCAGCAAGAGTTTATCTACCTAGTTTGGGTTGGCTTGTTACAAGAAATGGAAATAATATGGAAGTTTTGGTTGACTTATTATGTCATGTAAAATTAGGTATGATGTGGTTATAAGTGAGTTGTTAGCCTTTAGGAATTTTTGAGGATGAAACTCAAGTGACAGTCCTAGATCACAATGTCAGAGAAAACGAATTACCCAGGAAGGGACCTGAACTTAAATCACATGGGCTGGTTGATCTGTAGTTCACAAGTACAGTTTTAATTTCCTCTCTGCAGGCCAATTCCATGTGCACTTCACAGCATCCCATTCCTGCCTCGGGGTACAGAGGCAGGATGTGGCACAGTTTGGGAGCGGAGCTGAGTCACAATCCCACACATGTGATGGTACATCTTTGCCAAGCTCCCACCTCCTGACTCTTGGATTCACTAAGTCTAAGATTTCAGTCACTAGGGACTGAAAATTCCACTTCATTTAATTTCTCCCTAGGAAAAATTGCACTTAGAAAGGTCACAAGTCTCCTGAAAGCAGTTTCCTTCAAGATTGCCTTGGAAATTTTAAATTTAAATGTGTGTACAAGTTCCACCTTATACTTTCTTCATCTCAGCCTTGTGTTGGACATGCAGTGGTGATGGGCTACTTCCTGGGGCCAAGCACCAGGACAGCTTGTTCAGTAAGGAGGCCGTCTCAGTGATCCAACTCAACCGGGCCCCCTGGGATCAAAAATACATTTGGAAGATGGGTGGCCAGGGGATGGATCTTAGTCTGCTCTTTGCATAAAGTAAAGGAAGAGGGATATTGGCTTTATTAGCACCACTAAACTAGCTACTTTTTTGGTAGTAATGAATGCTTGAATCTCAACATTGGTATGAGGTCTGCTTGTTATGATCTAGAAAAAACAAAGGTTTACTTGCCCAGGGTTTCTGCTAGCAAATCTGGACTCTTTGTGTGTCTAGATCATTCTCTCCAAGAGACCAATTACAGCTCTCATGCACTCAGACCCTGGCTCTTTGGGCAGGGCAGCCGTAGAGCCACAGGGCAGCTTCTGACTTGCCTCCTCCTGAGAAGGTGGCAAACTGGATCCATGAACATATGATATTGCACCCAAACTATGGAGAATTAGGAACTATCTGTGACAACAACCTGTACTCAGAGTGAAAACATGGATTACTATAGGCCATTGGTCTCTTTCATCATGAGTCTATTTCATTAGTGTTGGAATGAATAATTTTACTTTGGTTGAGAGAGTTATATATTTTTCAAGAGAAAAACTTTAAATTACTTTTTGGGGGAGAAGCTGTTTCTAAAAGCAGTTTCTTTTCCCTCTTATAAACAGACCTCCAGGGATAAAAACAGACCACTGGGTCCTTTGAGTCCTACAAGGCTGGCAAGTCGGCCCTGGACACAGTGAGGCCTCCATTCTTTCTCTGCCCTCCCTTCTTTCCAGGCCACCCAGCCAAGTGGGCCACCATGACCCTGGGCTGCTCCTTAGCCCTGAAGTCATGGCACTGCCAACTGGGCACTGACCTAGAACCAATTTCTTTATTGCTTTGGGTCACTGAACCCTCTGACAATCAGACAAACTTTGGATATTATCTCCAGAAAGATGTACACACCCCTAACACCCAGGGTTTTTTTCTTTTTTCCCATGTAGTTTTAGGGGTTTGGGAATCCAGGTCAAGAAAGGAGTTTGTAATCTTTGTGGGTTTTTTATTGTTTCTTGTTTTGTTTTGTTTTGTTTTGTTTTTGCCAGGAATCCTTCTGGCAATCTGATGAAGCAATGAGCCTTGTCTCAGAATGATGATTTTTAGGGTGCACAGAATAAAAAGAAAAAAAACCATTGGATTTTAAGAGAAATCAGTTATACTGAAATAGTTAACCAAATTTTAAAACTTTTTGAGATACAGAAATACCTATATGCTTTTATATAAATGCATTAAATAATAAGATCTCACAGTGAGTCTAATAACTATCATAATTTAGAAGTACTGACAAGTATAAAAGATACTTAATGATATCTGCCACAATGGGCTGTGAAATGAAAATGTCTGCAATTTCCAGGGGTGACAGGTGTTGCTAGTCCTACTGGGGTCACCTGCCTACATTTATCACTGAAGGTATGCTAAATTGCAGTTAGAGGTTGGTGAAAATAAAGGCTCATTTTCCCCCTATCCGAGTTCCTAGATCTTAGGTTAAGAACCCCTGGGACCAGAGGGATTCTCTGCATGGTGCTGGGCATGGCTCAGGGCCCGGCTGCCTCAGGCTGCAGAGGTGAATGTGAGACTCCTATTTAGAGACAGGGTGCCTGAAGCTGCTCTAATTTTCCACATTCTGTAGGAAAAGCCAAAGGGGACACTCCAGTGGCTTACTTATGAGGGGAGGCGGGTGGGGACAAGGGAAATGCGGGATGTCAGCTGTGAACAGGGAGGTAACTTCTGCCTTCAGAGCTGCCTCAGCCTGGAAGATAGGACTCTGGGTGTCTTCTAGCTTGGGAAGAAGGAAACATTTTCTTCTCACTTTGACAAAAATATGAAGCATACTTGTATTGGGTTTGCTCCTGCCTTGGCCTCATCTTTCCAAGGACGCTCACCTAAGTGGCAGAGTCCTACTGGGCAGCCTACGCCCGGGAAGGCACAGAGGCTCCTTTGCCTTCTCCTCCTCCCACTGGTTACCGAATGGTACTGAAAAATGTATGCCTGTGTCAGAAATGCTAAGTATAAACTTTGTGGGGTGGGGGATGTAAAAGTGTTTCATAGCACTTGAAAATATGAAACTCCACTGTAATCTTGCCATTATGACTAGTTGAGCTATGGTTGAGGAACACCGGAGGGAAAAGCAAAAGTTTCTCATTGGGATGCTAGAGCTCAGGCCTGCGTGAGGATGAAAAGTTCAAGTTCTAGACAAAAGAAAACACTTTTCCTGATGGATAGTAGGAGAGATGACAAACTTCCAAGGAAAGGCACTCACAAAGCAGCTTCCTTGGCAGGGACATCTTGAAACCCGGCTTCATGGTTATTTGGAGGGACATCATGACCTGATTTTCACCAGGAAAATGGTCTGTGAAAGAGGCTCAAAGAATATCATCTGCTTACCAATTTTGCTCCTTGTTTCATTTATACTTTCTCCTAGGGCCTTTGCTTCAGAAAATCTATGGGGGCAGGGGGGAAGAAGAAGAGAATTTAATGTTTTCTGTTCATCCCAAATTAGTCTTTAAAAATAATAGAGATTATAATCTCTATTATAGAATAATAATAATTCCTGAGAACTCTCTAAGAAAATTTAAAACTTTATGGAAACACATAAAAGAAAATCTAAATAAATGACATGTATTAGGCTTAAAAAGAGATAAAATTTGTATTAATTACTGCTATCATGAATTTTTACTTCTCTATCCAGCACAGAATATTCATTCTCATATTCTATAATTTAGTACTTATAATTTTGAGTGTTTTATCATGCAAGGGTAAGACTTTTGTACTTTGCTGTGCTCTATTAATCATAGCACCTAGATCCTACAGTTATAGTCGAGAATGCATGCCTACTATAACTTAAGTAACATTTTTCTTCCCCCTGATTATAAAGTAATAGGTCAGAGGGTGGCAAACTGTGGCTGGTCTTTGAAACACATTCAGGCCACCACCTACTTCTGTAAATGAAGTCGTATGGGAACACAGCCACTGTGATTCATTTATACATTGTCTATGGCTGCTTTCAGATTGCATTGGCAGAGGTGAGCAAATGTGACAAAGACTGTGTGGCCTGCGAAGCTGAAAATATTTACTATCTGGTCCTTTACAGAAAAAGGTTGCTGATTCCTCTTGTTTATGATGTTAAATCACATTTTTAAAATATGAAAACAGAAAAAAAAATCCCTAATAATCCTCCCCAGAAACTAGCACATTTTGAGCTCCATCCAGTCTTTTTTTCTACTCAGTTTTTATAGTTAAGATCATACCATGCATACAATTTTGTGCTTTGATTATTTTTCACTTAGCAGTATTAATCCTTCCTCCTGCCATTAGAAACTTGTCCATCGTCTTTGATGGCTGTCTACTAGTCTGCCAGATGGTTGTGCTGGTGTCTTCTTAATGATTTCTATGTATTTTCCAACAAATATGACTGAGATGCTTGTTGAGAGCCCAACTTTGTGGTGATGAAGCGCTGTAGGATATGGCCTATGTGAGAAACATGCATTCCAGTTCTCTATACACTGTGGGCCTTTAAGAAATGTCAGTCTTGGGACGCCTGGGTGGCTCAGTGATTGAGCGTCTGCCTTCAGCTCAGGTTGTGATCCTGGGGTCTGGGATCGAGTCCTGCATTGGGATCCTTGCAGGGAGCCTTGCTTCTCTCTCTGCCTGTGTCTCTGCTTCTCTCTGTGTGTCTCTCATGAATAAATTATAAAATCTTAAAAAAAAAAAGAAATGTTAGTCTTTCCCTTCTCCTTTTTGCCATGGGATTTAAAGGGCAACCGAAAGGCTATGAAACAAATCCCTAATATGTGGCTATAGTATATCATTATGCTACTGTGGATAGCCCTGGCTAAGCCATTGGACTATGCCCAGGGAGGGGTGGGTCTGTCTGTTGAGTGGAGAGTAGTCAGGAAAGCTTCCTGTACAAGGTAGGATTGACCTGGTTTTTATGGATGCATAGGACGTGCTAAGAAAACTCTACCCACCATCACGCTTCATTAACTATCAACCCTGGGCCTATTTGATTTTAACCATCTCCTCTCTCCTCATTGTCTCTCCACCACCCAGACCTTTCTGGACCCCAGTAAATCCCAGGTATCACGTCATTTCATCTGTTCAGTTCTTTGGTTGTGTAGATTTTGTTAGAGGAGGTGGGACGAGGAGGGCATTCCAGGCAAGGGAACGAGGTAAGCAGAGGCCAGAGTGCTGCGATGGCCGTGTGCGTGCTGGAGAAGTGGGAATGACGTCACTGCTATTATCCGAGTCTGGCTGCTTGGCCTGTGACTGCAGACGGGAAGTTTCCAAGGAAGGGACTAAATTTCCTCTCAATGTTAGGTTTCTTGAGACTCCACCCCAGCTCCCTTATTAGGGTGTCTAGGCTCACGACAGATGTATGGAAGGTGCTCTGTTCCGCTAGGGCCTGTCACCTTCTGGAGAGACGTGCAGCAGTCCCCTTTGATGCCGTTGAGATGGAATTTGGTTCAGCGGACATTCATGGCAGTCACTGCGCTGGGCCCCGTGGGTTCACAGTGGCCTCTGCCTGCTGGGCAAGCGCACCTGAGGAGGGGTCCAGGCCGCTCGCAAGAGGAGGGCGATTTTCATCCTGTAAGTTCTGCCAAGTGGTGGGCGGACTGCGAATGCCCCAGCCCTAGGGCTCCACAGGGTTTGCAGATCCTTCACTGCCCAGCCAAGGGCTCCTGTACGCCTCTTCCCCTAGCATTCCCTCACCCATTTGGATTCTCGAGCATATGGAAGGCACGAGGCTGCTGAGCTGCTGAAATTCATGTCCTTTCTGGAGGACACCAGAGTGGAGAAGAGAAAGGCGGAAGGAAGGTGTGGGAGGCGTCCCCGCGTCCCCCCTCCCCGGCCTGTCCACATTCGTCCTGGAGGGCCCGGCGGAGGTTGCTGCTGAGCGCCCAGGTCCACGCTGTCCGGGGAGAGCCGAGCCGGGCCCGGGAGCCAGTGAGGGAGGCCGGGAGCCGCTCCAGACCCTCCGCGGCCGGCGCCTTGCTAAACCGGGCTCTCCCGCTGAGAGGTGCGGCCCGAGGGCTGCCCCGCCGGATGAGACCGTGTCCCCTGCACTCCGCAGCTGCCACCGCTGCAGGCCGCCCCCCCCCCCCCCCACGTGTCCCTGAGGTCTAGTTGTCAGGACAAACTCTGGACTAAGGGAGCCCAGCCCCGAGGCGCAGAGGGCGAGAGCGCAGGGGAGGCAGGGGACCTGAGGAAGAAGGGGACCCCGGCTTCTTGCACGTTCTCCCTCCCATACCTTCCCAGCCCCGGGCTCGCTCAGCCCCACGCCTTCCCCTTCCTCCAGCCTCGGACTAAGTTCTGATCACGAGGGGGAGCCTCCGGACTTGCTCCTGCCCCGAAAGAGGCACCTGCCCTTTAATGATGCGGCTCAGGGAAGCAGCCTGGGCCCGAGGCGGTGCACCCGCGGCCGGGGGGGAGGAGGCCTGGCCTTGTCAGGGGGCGGACCTGGGGTAGGGCCAGGGAGGAGCCTCGGTGACTCAGCCTATGAGCCCCCAGGGTCTTCCCCTGGCGCCAGGGCATTCCTGTCTGGGGGTCGGAGGCCTATGGCTCATTCTCGAAGGGCAGCGTTGCCGGGGGCAGTTCCAGTGTGGGGCTGGCAGGCTGCTCTGTCCCCTGCACGGGAAAGTCCCTACCTCGGGGCAGAGCCTGGGCTTGGAAGGGGAAGGAATGTAGTCCCGGGGTGCTCTTGCGCGGCCGGGCCTCCCGGGACACCCAGGCTGCCCGGATCCCACCGCGGCCACCGCGCGCCCGGTGCTGGCCACTGGCCACAGAGCGCAGAGCCTCCTCCTGCTCGCGGGCGGCCGTCACCCCGGCCGTCACCTCGGCCCTCTCGCCCGGCTGCTCCTTCTCAGCCTCCTCTTCTGCGGCTGTTCCTGAGATGCTGGGAGTTGTGGGGCTTTTGTGGCGACCCTCTCCCCAAGCTGCCTCTTCTCCCCGGCACTCCACCACGGTGCCTTCACTTGTCATCCCCACCGACAGCTCCCGGATCTCCGTCCCGGCCCCGCTTTATTTCCTGACAAACACTTCTAAGGAACTGATTACCTCCCACCCCAGAAACCCCTTCCCTTCCTCTTTCCTTTCTTCATCTCACTGCCAAGCACAGACCCTCACCCACTCCAGCCACCTGCACCCCCTACTCTACTCCTTCCTCCGCTAGCATCCTCACTCAAAACACCCACTCCCCATCCTCCCCCCCCCGTCCAGTCCTCCCTACCTCTCACAGCATTCCACCCCGCTTCCTACCTACTCTCCCTGCCTGGGAGAAGGAGCAATCACCCCACCCCACTACCTCCAGGACACAAAGGCTTGGCTTGCAGGGCTCCCTGCATTCAGGCTGCCTGCCTTCGGGCCATTTCCCACACTTCTAGCCTGAGCAAGCCTTCCTAAATGCAAACCTGATCTCATTATTCTCCTGCTTAAACTCTTCTAGAGCTCCCACAGGACCACAGGACAAAAACCCACATTCCTTAACAGGGCTAACCAAACTCTCATGCTCTGGCTGGTGTGGACTTCAGCAGGGTTTCCTCTCACATCCCCCTGCCTTTCTAGGCTGGCCTCCGTTCCATCAAGGGTCACACCAGCTGACTTCAGGGCTGCTCCCTTTGCTTGGAACGTCTTTCTTTCTTTGGCTTCTTCCTTCCTTTCTTTCTTTTTCTTTCTTTCTTTCTTTCTTTCTTTCTTTCTTTCTTTCTTTCTTTCTTTCTTCTTTCTTTCTTTCTTCTTCTTTCTTTCTTTCTTTCTTTCTTTCTTTCTTCTTTCTTTCTTTCTTTCTTTCTTTCTTTCTTTCTTTCTTTTTTTTCTTCTTCCTTCCTTCCTTCTTTTTCTTTTTTCTTTCTTTCTTTCTTTCTTTCTTTCTTTCTTTCTTTCTTTCCTTCTTTCTTTCTTCTTTCTTTTTCTTTCTTTTTTTTCTTCTTCCTTCCTTCCTTTTCTTTCTTTCTTTCTTTCTTTCTTTCTTTCTTTCTTTCTTTCTTCTTTCTTTTTTTCTCATCTTTTTAAAGTTTTTATTTATTTATTCATGAGACAGAGAGAGAGAGAGAGAGAGGCAGAGACACAGGCAGAGGAAAAAGCAGGCTTCATGCAGGGAGCCCGATCCTGGGTCTCCAGGATCACGCCCTGGGCAGAAGGCAGGCACTAAACCATTGAGCCACCCGGGGATCCCCTATTTGGCTCATTTCTACCCAGCCCTGTGATTTCAGCAGAGATGTCTTTTCCTCTACACAGCTTTCCAGGGCCTCACAGGTCTACAAGGAGTCACTGTGGTCCTCAGCACCCTGACCTTCTGTCATCACAGGCCTTTATGCGGGAATTGCCTGCTGACTTGCTTTGTCCCCTTTCTCAATATTGTAAGCACCCTGAAGACAGCAACCACATTTGCTTAATTCACACTTGCATCCCTGGGGCTTAGACTGGGGGCACACATTTAATGAGCATTCTATACCTATCTGCAGCATAGGAGCAGCAGCATGTGAGCCAGCACGTCACACAGGCACTGTGTGCAGCGACATGGACTCGAATGCCCAGCTGGATCTCAGAGTCCTTGTTGTAAGATTAGGATGAGCTGTCTCTCAGGGTTGGGTTGATGTGGGAAGTACATGCATACAAATGTCCTTCGTAACTGGATCAGGACCACTGCCTGGCAGGGCAGGGATGAACTGTGATGAACTGTGAGGTGGGCAACCACAGATGGGTGTCATTTGCTGATCCTTTCAGCAAACCAGAAGGTCAGAGGAGGGATCCTTGCAAGTCCATGGTCAAGGACATACCCAGGACAGTTGCTGAGTTCCTCAACTTCAAGGGGAATGAAAAGGATGGAGGTTGAGGTAGGATCTCATGTACCTTCCAAGACTAGCTCCAGGGAGAATCCCAGGCTGCCCTTGGTATGTGTTGGGCAGATATATCACCACTAGGGGAGCAGCTGAGGAGGCCTGACACCAGGCTCTGCCCCAGGGCAGTTAGAACCACAGGCAATTTGCTGGGGACCAGGGGCAGCAGCTGCTTTAACCTCTGGACTAAGGGGAGTTGCTGGTGTTCAGGAGCCACTCAATCTTCAAGAACCTCTTCTATCTATTCCCTATCACGTCAGCTGGCCGGTGGGGAAATATGTCCTTGGAGGGCAAAGGGTTCCTATGACACCTTTCCTAGTCTCCTGGTCTAGAGCAATTAACTTAATATGTTGATTATTTACAGAGTGAATATGCGGTCCTCTTCCCTGGCAGAGAGGAAGGGAGGCCTGCATCTATGCCATTTTCTTCCTCTGTAGACCTGTCCCTGGCACGACACCTTAACTGCCTCTGTTATGCTGCCGTGAAGATGACGGGTGGATCTTCATGGCATTATAAGGACCTTTCATTTCCCTTAGCCTTTACTTTCATACCAATATTTCTTTTCTATTCCATCTTGTTTACCTTCAAGGTGCTGTCCGCTATGGTGTCCTGTTGAGCTGTTCATTCCCTGAGTCTCCAGGAGCCTGCTGTTGCATTCTCCTGCTTCTAGAAAGTAGGTCTTGAGCAGTTCACTTGGCTGCTAAGACTTCTCGAAGTCAATTTTGAAGTGTCATTCTCAAGCCAAAGAAGTTATTTTTGAGTACCGTTTTCGTGGCCAGCACCGTGCTAAAAACTGTGGGGAGGCTAGGAAGATTCTAATCTAATCTCTGCTCTCAGAGTTCATAATTCTAGTTCAGGAGACAAGGTGTAAATACAAAAAACAAATGGAAAAATAATAAAGGTTAAAATTGAAGTCTAATAGGAACCAGGGAACTCCTATTTGTCATGGATGTTATTTCCAGATGGTGCCATGAGATTGCTCTCCAGCCTTGGTCCAGTTTTCCTGTTGGTTTTAGATTGCTGTTCTATTCTGTGTCTGAAAGATCCAGTGGAGTGAAGGGGTGCTTTTCTTGGTCGAGTCACATTATCATTGCCTTTGTTTCCAATTGCATTTAATCTCCCTATTTCTTTCTTCTTTTGTTATTTAATGGAACTCTGTGACAGAGGGATTCAGTTTGTATCAAAGACCGGCCACAGAAAGTTAGCTGTGTCGTGCCTGGGCACTGGTCTTTGCCAACCATGGGGTCTCCAGCCTCTCCTCATATTATTGTATACTGCGACGATGAGTCACGCCTGAAAAATGCTGTGATTTTTGAATTGTAGTTGTCTTCCCCTGAAAAATGCAGCTTAAGAATTTGTTTGCATGCTCTTATTCAGCAGAGGATAAACACCCTCTTAATGTGCCAATGCATTGCTTCTCTTGTCACAGACATGCAGCACAACCTCCCCCAGGCTGGGGGCTAGGGTTGAGAGATACTGGAAATTGCCTGAGAGGACAGCGAATGGTCCAGGTAAGAGGGAGAAGAAAATCTTTCTATCCAGTAACACAGACATGTATGTGTGAGCCACCGATCGACCCCTTTGTCCTGTAGCTCCGGGTCAACACTTGCACTCTGGGGGAACTGAAGGATCAGAAGGGATCCTGGGCCACCAACAGTACCTTCACTTGGCCCTAGAACCTCCTTGCTGTGGGCTAGAGTGGCTGAGCTGGCCCAAGGCTCATGCATGGAGGCAATCAATCCCTTATTTTGTTGACTTTGCCAACATGATGACCCAACTGGAACCATGGATGGTAGAGTTATGTGATGTGAAAAGTCGGGAATGAATGGTGGGCCAGGACTCTGGGTCCTTGTTGCTGGAAGCTACCAGAGGGTGAGACTTTCTCAGGGGAAGTCTCCTGGGAGCAGAGCGAGAAAATAGTCCTTTAGTGCCATCCTGCCTAAAACCCTTTGGTGCATGTCTGTGTTCCTAGGACAGGCCAGCCCCCACAGATGGTCCGTGTGGTGCTCCAGTCACCAGGGAGGGCAGCAAGTGCATGGAGGGGATCAGGGTTACCGTAGACCATTTCCTGAGGTAAGGGTGGCCCTATTTTATATATGCTATAGGAGCGCTGCTTTGCAGTTGTTTTCACAGAAAAACATATTCTCTTAGTCCTCTGCTCTAAGCAATTATGAGCATGTAATACCTAGTAATTGAATACTCTTCACGAATGCAAGCAAAAGCTCCAATCTTGAGAAAGGGGTAGATCCTGGTTATACCCACACTCCCCCAGTACCAGCTATTCCTTTAATGATTGTTATTACAGTAACATTAAACAGATGTAGACATTTTTAAAAATGTGGGCTGGTCTCTTGACTTTCCATTTGATTTAAAAAGACTGATTTACTGCTGGGAAAAACCTTTTCAGAGGAAAGCTTTGTGCGAGTTTCATTAATTCCCTTGCCCTATGGCCACAAGCATGATGGGGCCACCAGTATTACCAGCCCATCCTCTGTGATTGGATATGTTTCAGCCCAAAAGCACATTTGTCATGGGGTTGTCAGAACTCTACTGTGCTAGAGTTAAGTGAGCTCTGTATTAAGAGGATTTGAAAGGCCACATCTTCAGCCCTGCCATCCCAACCCACCCTCTCGCTGGAAACAGACCTAAACGCAAGAGTATAAACCAGAACCAGGAACCATACCAATTCTAGAATAATTCTTGAAGTACCTGGGTGGCTCAGTCAGTTAAGTGTCTGCCTTTGCCTCAGGTCATGGTCCGGGAGTCCTAGGATAGAGTCCCTCATTGGGCTCCCTGCTCTGTGGGGAGTCTCCTTCTCCTTCTCCTTCTCCCTCTGCCTGCCCCTCCTCCACTCATATTTTTTTTCTCTCTCTCTTTCTCAAATAAAATAAAAAAAAAAAAAAAAGAGAATTTTCCCTAAGCTAGTGGTTCTTCAACTTGAGGGTGCAAAAGAATTACTTGGTAATTGGTTTAGCCCATAAAGTTAGGGGATCCTACCTCAGAGGTTCTGGATCTCAGGGACTCTGCACACTGTTTAGCCAGTGGTTTTCAAAACTGGTTGCATGTTGGAATCTTTAAAGAAATGGATACTTAGCTCCCACCTAATTAAATTAGGGTATCTTAGTGTCAGGCCCAGTGTTGAGAGCTTTTACAAGCTCCATGGGTCATTTTAATATGAAGCCAGAGTTGTCAGGCACTGGTGTAAACTACGAAGCCTTGGGTGAGGACAAGGCTGAGGGCCCCTAGAGGTTCTTACTGGATGAGGCAGCTAGTGTGACAGGCTCACACAGACAGGCATTCTGCTCCAGCACGTCCAGTGGACTATCCCAGAAACAAACGGCTTACTGTGGGTACACATTAGGTTTGTGAAACCCCAGGATTCACTCGCTACAATTTGTGTGGATGTGCCTATGTCCATTTTTGCAGGGAGAGGTGTCCTCAGCTTTCACTAGAGTCATTTTATTTCCTTTATTTCCTTCCCTGGTCCTTGTTTTATTCATTTATTCATTCACACGCCCCTGTCCTGCTCTCATTCTGCTCCTTCACCAGGTAACCATTCTTACGGTTAAAGTATGTGACGGTCTATCCTTATGTTTGGCTGTTTTTGTTTGTTTTGTGTGTATCTCTTTAGAGTCTCCATGAATTCTATGATCTTAGTGCTACCTGTGTTGGCATGTGTACATTCATCCATTGCTCCTGACTTCACGGGCAGCTTCCCCGAGATTTTACCTCTCTGCTTCCCCAGTGATGGACACCCGGGCTTCCAGCTCTCCTCAGCCACAAACTGAGCTGCCGTGCACATCCTCACATACGTCCCCTTCTGAGCCCACATGAGAGCTTCTTAGGAGACACACCCAGAGGAGGAACCACGGGCTGGATGGGCCACGTGTACGTCTTTGGACTACAGGGGGTGCAGTGTGGCTCTCCAGACGATTGCTCCTGGCGACACCCCTCCCACCATCGCTGGATCCCTAAAGTGATCTGAGACCCCCCACTCACACGCCACCAAAGCGAGAATGCTGGTGGATAACAGTCAATCTTGGCCCTCAGTGCTGTTTGCCTTTCCTTTTCTTTTTCCAGCTCTACCCTCTTTCCTGTTCCCTGTGACATCTGTATGTAACCTCAGCTGCCACCTTCACGACTCTTATTCCACTTCAACTTCCACAGGGACAACAGAGGCCATCTTTACTTGTCTCCCTTCACTTCGAAGAGCATCATTTGCAGCTTCATCTCGCCCCATTTTTCTCTCCAGGCTCACCTCACCGGGATCTTTGATACCCTCCCTGCCAGACCTTCTCTCTGAGGCCTTGCTGGGTCAGCTCCACCCCTGGGCTGTCAGTCTGCCTGCCTCTCTCTTCATAGGCTTGGTTCTGCAGCCTATAATGTTGGCCAATTCTCTCAACAAACTTCCCTTCTTGTTAGGCCTCCCTTCTTCCTCCTTCAAATGTTTGTTGTCTATCACAAACTTTCTGAACACATGTTTGCATGTGCTCTGCTTGCTCAGCTCTTTCTCATGTTCTCCGTCACTCCCAGCCCTCCGACCTGTGGTCCCCAGTCGCCTGCTGGCTCAGGGCCCTCCGTCCAGCTATTCCCCACTTCTTTCTTTCTAGGGTCCAACACCACTCGCAACACGCTGCTTGGAGCTGCCTCCCTTCTTGGCTTGAAGGACAACATGTTCTCCTGGCTCTCCCCCGCTTTTCTCTCTGCTTCCTCTCAGGCTCCCTGATGGCCTCCTCTCCCTCCCTGCCCCTTAGAGCTTCCCCCCTGCTTCTACCCTCTAGACTCTTGCATCTCCACATGTTCTCCTGAGCTTGGCCACCTCTTGGGCTCTCTTGAAGCATTTATAAGCATACGACTCTCAAAACTGGCTCTCATTCTAATTCAACGAATTGGTTTTGAAAATTCACAAATGTTTGTTTGTGTGCCAAGATCCAGAATCACATGTGACTGAACGTAACAGTTCATAGTCCACAACTCTCTCTTCTGAACCCTAGACCCAGGCACCCCGCAGTCTTTCTGTTTGCCACAGTTTGAGGCTATGCATCTACATCACAGATGAGCTGAAACGAATTATACACCTCTAGGTCTTTTTCTAAAGGGTTCAAGGCTGGCCTGACAGTATGTCAGCAGGCGCTGCTGCCCACTCAGTCTCCACTGGAGAACACACCAGAGGCCTCTGCGTCAGGAGAGGTGTGCAACGTCTACTCCCTCTGAGTAGGAAGTGCAGGGCAGCCGCAGCTGGAAGGTCTAGAGTTCTGAGACAACAATTTGGTCTATAGACTTATTTTCCCTTGCCTTTGGAACAGTGTGATATCGACAGTCAGGCAGAGGGGAATTAGTGTAAGTAAGAAGTGACAACTGTATACAAAGTCAGTGCTGTCAGAACAGACCCCGCCATGATGTTGCTTACCCCACAGCACAGGGCTGAGGAGGTTTCTATGGAGGAAAGTCCTACCAGGCTGGACATAGTTCACTGTGAAACTGAGTATGCGTCGTGCCTTCTAGAAGTTGGGTCAGGCGGATTAAGGAGAATGGAGTAGCAAGTTTCCTTGAGGCTGGGCGGGCTAAGCCTCGGAGGACCAGTGGCACTCTGAGCCAGCCTTACCTCTGCTTCAAGATCTGTTTGTTGTCTTCGATGGTGACGCTGTCAGCGTGGTCCCTCTTGAAGATTTCAAAAGCCTCTTGTCGTCCTAATGACATTTCTTCTCTCATCCCTGTTTGGAGACACGGGGAAATGGCCTCAGTCGCAGCATCAGGATCCCATTAATTTCACTGTCACTTTAGTGGGACTGCAGAGCCAGCCCTGGTTCTAAGAGGCTCACAGCGGAGAGTCTCCTGACCAGACAGGTGGCCCTGGGCTCTTCCAGCTGGCCACCGACCCACCACGGAGGCCAGTCCAGTGACACCCTGCACCCTGTGGGGCTGTGCCGGTGCATGCATGTGACTTGTGGGGGGTGGAGTTTGGAATGTCTGGTCAGAGGAAATGAAAACCAGAGCACCAGGTCCTGGATTTGCTGAGAACATCTGCAAATGCACTTTCTGCCATCATTCAGTGCCGCATTTCTCCCCGTTTTCCTGTTATGCCCCATTTTGGTTTTCTGTTAAATTTCATGCTGAATTTCCAGGCATTTAGTTGAAAGAAATACAATCCACACTGGAAGATATAGAATCTAGAAAATTCTACCCTTAGTCTCCATATAATGTCTCATCCTTGTTTCCTGTGTCTTAAGGAGGGGCCTCAGTTCTTACTCAGAAGTTAGGTTCTCTATCACAAGACCCATGAGCAGGTTGTGTTGGAGGCTCCTAGTTCACGTCTAACCTCAACACCTCATGTTGCTATGGTCACTAGGTGCCAACCCTCACTGCTGGGCCCTGTTTGAAGGCCAAATTCTGAAAGCCAGAGTCAGGACAGCCAGGGACGTTGGAGTGAGCAAGGAGCATTCCTGTACTGCATCCCTCTTCCATCCAGCTTCCCAGAGCGAGGGTCAATGAAGGCCTGTGCCTGGGACTCTCACCTAGGCTTGTGCCTAGGTGAGAGTTGAATTCACAGCTGGATTTTGGATGAATTTGTAGAGTTTTTTTTTTTTTTTTCAATGCCTCTTTTAAAAGCATTGATTCCTTTTCCCCATGTTTTCATCCAGTTAATTCTACTTATCTTTGAAGTCCTGGCTGAGTGTTACCAATCCCTCAAAATTTCCCTGAGGCCCAGGCAGCATGAATCCTCCCTCCACTATGTTCCTATCAATGCATCTGTAACACACACAGCCCAGTAGACACTGTTACTTCACATGACAATCCTTGCTGGTGACAGGTACGTTTCCAGGAGGTAGAGATTACATTTTTGTGAATACCTAGTGTCTTGTCTGGCATTTAGAAGGTGCTCACCATATGTCTGTTAAATAAATCAGGTCAGGAATGAACCAGGATTGACAACGAACCTTGCTCTAATTGCCACCTGAACATGATCCAGGGCGAGAGGGGTTTGCTGTGAGGCTTCAGGTTCTGGAGATGCATTCATGTGGGCCACATACCACATCTCCTCTTGCCTGGAAAAAACCCGCTGAGTCTCATCACCAGGCCTCGGGGTGAGGAACTGGACCAGCCCATCTGACACCAATTTAATGATTACTGTTGATAAAAATAGTACCATGAAGAATGTCTGAATGGTGAGGCACACAAGACACCCCACCCATTTCCAATCAGAAGCAAATGGGCACATCTCAGTTTTGTCTCCACATCTGTCCTGCACACTCCAGAACTGGGTTGGCCTGGGAATGGGTTTGTGTGAGACTCAGAAAGATGAGCTCTGCTGCATGAGAGACATTAACCAGGGGACACTTTTTATCCAGCAGAGCCCACCAGGAGCCAAGGGACTCATGCCATACCTCTCCCCCACTCTTGGTCTGTGCCCAATTCTGACAATGTGTGCTTTTCACTGCCAATTAAATAGCAACAGAGGGTAGAGGGAGTGAATCTCTCTGGAATAGAGTTGGGGACGAGGAGAGCTCCATGGAGACCACATGGGAGCCTGCCTGGGGGATCCCCCAAATTGCCTCCCACAGAGGAAGTGATGAGAAGGCAGCAGCAGCAGGGGGCGGGTGGGGGGGTGTGGAGGGAGTGTTGTTCAAAAGGCTTCAGTGAGGGAGACGGGTTCATGGCCTTTTCTCTCCCAGGCTCGGCTTTCTTTTAGAGCTGACAGTCCGAATTGACAGCTGGGTGGAATGGAATGGCTGTGCTGCAGTTTCTCAGGGCCCATGGCACTGTTACAGCAGTAGGTCCCAGAAGAATTTATGACCAACTGAAAACCCCACTGTGTTTTCCCCAAGATGTAGAGGGGCCTGAGTAGTTGGAACAGAAAGAACATGGAGTACACAGAGGAGGGAAATCCAGGAAGGTAATTTACTATCGTTTTCCAGAGAATCTTGAAAGTCTTGCTAAAAGTATTTGGAGCCGGCACCGTATCACAGTGTACAGGAGTCACCAATTTTCAATGACTTAAAATTCAGTGGAGTATGCATTATGAGAAAGTTACACTGGAAGCACTTAATACTTCTGGTGATTTAGGAGATGCCTGGGGTCTTGCAGTGCTAAGGCTTATTGTCAGGAGTATGGCAGGTATCAGCTTTCCTCCAGTGACGATGGAGAGAGTATTTGGCATTGGAGTTCTCTGATGGTGGTGAGCTCAGGTGAGTGGACATTCATGTGAGGGCTAGAATTGTGGCAGCTAGCATCAGACATGTCTGCTCAGGGAGGCCAAAGGGCGGTTGCTTGATGATGCCCATTGTCTGAAGGAAGAGAGGGAAGCCTACTGAAGAGCTGTCTTCCCCTCTCAGGATTTAGAAAACGGCTTTCTCATCTGGCAAGCCCTGGCCTCTGAGCACACAATGTCCACATTAGAAGGAGTAAGAGCAGTTGGAGCACAAGCTAATGAGATAATCATCTATTTATTTATTCACTCCACCAATATTGATTTATCTTAGGCACTGTGGTTGGCATGTGACAGAGATATAAACTTGAACAAGAAGATGAAAGCTTTGATCCTTGCCCTTAAAGAATTGAAAGTCTAGTGAAGGAGAAAAAAATGTGAACAATCACAATGAAAGCTGCTGTTTGCTGTAAGGCAGGCCTGTGTCCAGTGCTGGGAAACAGAGAGGAGGACGGTCAGCTCTGTCAGGGGAGACTGGGAAGGATTCTGAGGGACGAGCAGCACATGGCAGGTGGAGAAGTGGAAGAGGATCCCAGATGGAGGGGGCAGAGGAGGAGTATGGGTTAAAAGGGCAACTTGATTAATATGCATGGTTCTGCCGCCCAGTAGGAATGGCCTTTGGAGAGAATAAAATGAATTTCTTACATACTTTATGCTAATCACCGTATCAAGTGTTTCCTCACCTATTAGGTCAGTTAAACTTCTTCATGATCCCTGGTCAAGTATCACTTTACAGATAAAGGAACAGAGGCTCAGTCAAAGAAATTTTACAAAGGGGTAAGAATGGTCTGGCTTCTAGAAAAGTCAGCTCTGCTCTCAGATCACTCTTTCCAGGGAAAGTCTGCCTGAGAGAGGAGGTAGTTGGTGGGCCTGAAAATGACCTGGTAGGAGTAGATCTGCCTGTGAGATTATACTCTTATTACCGTCTATCTTGTCCAAAACTTTGAATTTTCTTTTCAGTAGCACAGAAAAAACAGAACCATGAATTTCGACTTACTATCTCTATGATTATTTCTAGAATTTGTGTACTCCATGGGTGGTAGTGTTTGTTAGTTTTGTTTGCTGCGGTCTTTCTAGTACCTGGATGGTCCCTGGCACATAGGAGGAGCTCAAATTCTTTTGAACGAATACATGAATGCTTCACATGCTTGATGCTCTTCCCTTGAGTATAGCATATTGTGACATGATGAGGGAAGTGCATTCACTGCTCTTCCTCCCTCCACCACCACACTGAGTGGGTGCATACCCTGTGTAGTGTGATTTTAGAAATTCACACATACACACAAGAAATTCAACACCATCTTCTCCCACCACATGTCACTGTGCTTCACAGCCCGCCCTTAGAGATTCCAACTCCAAGAAGCTTTTATAAAAATGCAAATGCTCTGGAAGGCATCACTATCCTAGAGCTAGCAAAGACAAACTCCACGATTTGTTGACAATTAGCTAACAGGTCCTGCAAAGAAGAGACATAAGATGGTGTCTCAGGCTGGTGCCAAAATGGGGAAAATCTGAGCTTGAAAGTGAAGATGTGATGGCAAAGACAAATTGTGCCTTCTCCCCAACTTTGTTTAGTCTGTCAGACTCAGCTGCTCATCAAAGCTGAGGACCTTAGGAATTCCCCCTTGCCATGACCAATTCTAGCTCTCGGTCATTTCCTTTTAGTGAATTTCAATCCCAGGTCCCCGTGTCGAATCCCAGAAAATATGGATGACTCAGAGAAGCCTGCTGGTCTGCTGAGACACTGGACTGTTTAAAACCTGGAGGAGAGCAAATAAAATTTCAAACAAAGCAAAGCAAAAACCAAAAGACAAATAAACAAAGAACCCTAAAGAAGAGGAGTTTTCTCTGTCTGGGTCCCCAAAACACAACATCACAGTTTCAGGTGGTGAGTTAGATGGAAAACACTTCCAAATCCTAAAGGGGCAGCCTTTCTTCTGGATATTGATACTTTTTCTGAACAGCATTTAGGCAGAAATGACAGACAACAAGGCACTCACAGAATCAGCCCTGGAGTGGGGCTTCTGAAAATGTTAGGCATACAAAATTTTTAGGCGCTGGTCCTCATTCTTAACGCTCTCTTTTTTGCCATCCTGAAATCTGGGCTCCTTATTTTGCCGAAAAACATCCATCAGTCCTTTTGGAAGTCCTCCCCGCCCCCCCAACACAGGGTCCCATGGAAACCAAATGGAAAGGAAAAACATCGGAAGTGGAGAGTTTATGCTCCTGCCTTTGGGCCTGCTGTCTGATTTCCTTTAGTCTGGAGCACGAGGGCCAGAGCTCATTTTCCTGGCTGCTCCAAACAACCTACTGCTGCTTAAGCTATTGCTTAAAAATGGACAAATATAAAATGATGGAGAGTTGTGTTATTCAATGCTGAAAAATGATTTCTCAGTCAGAGCCAAAAATATCTTTTCCTTGGGAAACACATCTATTCATGTGGTGCCTCAGTTCCTCCTGACTAACGAAGGAAGGGGAGAAAAGAAGACCTACAGGGAATGAGGAAAAGTGAATGGTGGAGTGGACGCTAATGAGGAAGAGGGCATGGATCACTCCAGCTGGGACTAAATGCAAGAGAAGGCTCAGTGCTGGGTGGGGGATGTTCAAGGCTGAGACAGAGAGGAAGCTGGATGTGGGAGGTGATTACATGATTTGTGGCTTTGTAGCAGAACCTTTGAAACCAAAGGTGAGGGAGTGGTTTTGATACAGTGATATGATGAATCCCTACAATTTGTAGAACGTGGAAGTGCAGATAGTAATGAGAAGCAACAGGCAGGGATAGAGTGTGGTTTTGTATGATATCAGATATAAGGTTCTATATGCATTGAAATTTCTCAGTAAATGCTGACTTAGGTGAAATATACAAAAATATTCTCATATAATGAGAAAAGATTTCCATCCTTTGGTATGTAGGGAAGTTAGGATGAATGTATCAGTGGGAGGGAGAGAAAGGAAGAATTTAGATGAGAGGAAGGGATAATCTACCAAGGCAGCAAGAAACATAAAGATCAGGAGGGAAATGAAAGAAAGGTCTGTGGTCCAGCCCTCTTGGGAATGGTGCTTGGAACAAGGATGTCCCCAGGGCCATCAAAGGAAATGATGGTTATAGTCAGAAACCCTGGGGTGGAGGACAGGTCAACCGCATCTAGCATGGAAAGCAAAGGGTCCACTGGTACGGGACTGAATACATTCATGAGATGAGGAAGTGCTGAAAGATCTTATAAAGAGAAATGGCCCATCTCTCAGAAAGATTAGGAAGGACATTTGAGATGCTTTACATTCCTCCTCTCACTGCGGGGAGGATGCTGTCATTTAGGATGGAGGAGGTTTCCGGAAGTTACATGGAAGACCTGGATGGCATGCATATAGCCCCTGCATTCCCACTTTCCTTCCTCACACTCACCAAAGACATTGTCAGGCAGCCTGTCACTCATCTCCTTTAACAGATGGCTCCCAGATTCCTACCCAATCAAATGACAATTGCTGTTACTTTCATGATTCCTATGCTTCCGGGGGAAAAATAACTGTCTAGTTCTACCACCTTAGGAACTAAGATGCAGGTGATTTTCCCCAGGGAGCAGCATCAGGCCCTCAAGTGCCCAAATCACTGAGAGTGGCTGGCTGGGAGTAGATGCCAAGAAGCCCTCTGTCCATGTTTCTCCACCACCAGGGTCCTGGAGGTCGCCAAAGGAAGCAGCGCCATGTGCCATGGCTCTGTTTACTTTAAGGGCCAGGAGTGGCTCAGCTACAATTTGAGGGGTTGCTGGGCGGGTACAACAGGGTATGGAATCTGAGGACGAGGGGGAGACAAAACCACTTAGCCACGGCCAAAGTGACTGCAGATGTGAAGACCAAGAGTAGACCTTTTGGGGTGACCAAGGACACTTGCCCAACCTACTTCCTGCTTTTGAGTGACACTTCTGGAATGAGTCGGTGCCCAAAGCCTTGGGGTTAAAGGCCTATGTTCAAACCAGAAGATACCACCTGGGCTAAAGTCCTCAGATTAGGACTGGCCTTGGAGTTTCCTAAACTGCCACATGAAAGCCATCAAAGGAGAACCTTTAATTTGTAGATTCTTAGGGCTGGCTTGGACCAGGCTGAAGCATGGTAGGCTTGGCAGGGGCCAAGGGAGTGGAGTAAAGGGAAAATCTGAAGTGGAAAGCCACGGAAACCTTAGGAGACCC
This sequence comes from Canis lupus baileyi, assembly GCF_048164855.1. NCBI lineage: Eukaryota > Metazoa > Chordata > Mammalia > Carnivora > Canidae > Canis > Canis lupus. The sequence goes on along the minus strand of NC_132844.1, from coordinate 64,225,860 downwards.
ACCCAGTAGTGGCACCACATCTAAATAAATCAAATGGGTTCCTGACTCCTGGTGCCAGAGATCACACATCCCACCAGCAAGCCTTGCCGGCCCAGCAGCGCAGACCATGTGGGCTGGGTGGAATTAAGGGGCAGTGTTCAAGGCTGGTTGTGTTTCTCTTTCGTCCTGGTAACCATGTCTGATTCACCCTCCTGCTGCAGCTGTATCCTGGATGTTGGCCTTAGTGGGTGCTGAAAGGCCCAGTGTGCCAACTGCATGGATGGACATGGAGCCCCTGGAAGAATGGCAGCTGCTTGAGGGCAATGGCCCATTTCCAGCAGTAACATAAAGCCTTGAAAATGTGGTCCTGAAGATCATCTGCTAAAGACCTTCATTTTCCTGACCTGGCCTCTCTGGGGTTTTTATTTTGTGAGTGTTCTTATTCAGGACAAAGTACCCATGTGGGTTGCTTAGAAAAAATCTGTGGACAGACACAGGCATGGAGCTTGGAGAACAGCCTGGGTCATGTTGGCATTTCTGTGTTTTGGAGTTAACTCAGGAATCTGGAGGCTAGCACATTTCCATGAAATAAGACAGCATGCTGAGGCTCCTGCTGCCAGGCAAAACTGGATCTAAGGAGTCCTTTCCATCCATTGTAGTCCCGAGATGTGGCAGCCTGGGTGTCCAGTCAGTCCCATGCCCAATATTTGGACCAACCTTGGAAATCTGGGTGGAAGGACATGCGTGCTCTAGCTCTTTATGGATTAAAGGACAGTTGACCGAGAGGGCCACTGAATAGAAGAGGCTACAAATTCTGCAGAATCTGAAAAATACAGGATTCCCTGAGTTTGAAATGTCCTGACTATTTCCAAAGGCCATGGTTAACAGGGTTCTGTTGACTGGCTTCCACTCCGATGAGTTCAGTTCTCCTGTCAGCCTGTGCTTTGGGGGGGCAGTGGCTAGAGCATTGTTCACATGCCCTACTGTCTGAAAAATGAGGCAGGTTTTTTTTTTTATCTGTAGCAGAATTGGGAAAGAATTTCACTGTAGCCTCAAATTCATTTTGATACATACTTACGAGGGAATTAAAAAAATACATTCTAGCCTAGTAGCCCCTTCCCTGAAATGCATGTAGATTTAATTAAAATTCTGTTTCTCTGGCTTGGAAGTAAGCAAAAGGCTATATGGAGTTTGGGTATACTTGTATTCATTCTTTGGGGGCAAGAAAAGGAAGGGGAAAAGCATTTTTGTGTCTTCTATGTGATAGGCACTGTTTCATGCTTCACAAATATGAATTCACAGATATTAACTCAACTAATCTTTACAACAAGTTTATTGGCACTAGTGGGGGAGGAGCTAATGCTTATTGAGAACTTCACATGTACTAGAGGGATTACATATGCTGTCTCATTTAATTCTCACAGTGACCCTGTCAACTAGGTAGTATTGGGCCTGTTCTATAGGTAAGGTAATTGAGGTTGAAAGAGGTTAAAAAAAAAAAAAAAAAAAAGAAAGAGGTTAAAAGTGACCCCAAGACAACAGTAAAATGGCAAAGCCATAACTTGATCCCAGGTTTGTCTCACTCCAGAAACCTCCTTCTGCATACTGTGTTGCTAAGGGAAAATCATTTGCCAGGTAGAAACGATCTCATTAATGCCAGCAAACCACTGAGGTCAGACCTATGGGGCCAAGAGGTCAAGAGAAGAAGGCAGTGTTGGGCTGTGAGTTGGGATGTGTACTGAAAACCATGAATGCACATGGCAGCTCAGAAGAGCTGGAGATGTTCACGAATGGCAAGCTGGGGCAGGTACCTGATGGCCAGGAGGAGCTGCTTGACCTGGAGTCCCAGGGCCTGGGTAAGGATCAGAGGGAATGGGAGGGTTGTAATGGAGCCTTGACTCTCTGCCATGAGGACTTTATTGGTTAACCAACTAGGTCAGGTCCAGTTAAGTAATTATCTTTCCCTAATCTACATGGAGCTTGAGTTCTGAAGAGTCTCCACATTCTAAGAGTTTATGCACTTAAAATGGTGGTGTTGGACCAAAGCAGGGAGATACCACGAGAAGAGGGGTAGGGTCTAGGTTCCACGAGTGTGGATTTTGGCAGAAAAGAATTTCCCATCCCCACATGAGCAATAGCCATGAGAAAGAGGTGAAAAATCTCCAAGGGGCCATCATTTTCCCCTTGACCCCTCTGTATCCTGACTGCTTTTTCTCTGGAAAGAATTTCATTGTTTAAATGTAAAATTTGTTTATTCACTGAGGCAGTGAGTCAACCGGTGAAGCAGACCATTTGTCAACAAGTACTAAGTATCTGCTCTATTGACAACCCTCTTCTATGCATAGTGTTACACATAAATCAAAGAAATATTATCCTTGACCTTGTGATAGAAAGCACTGGGGCTATGAGAAGGTCAAACCTCACGTTATCAAGCAGGCGAACACTCATAGACAAAGCTTTGGTGGTAGTATGGTGTTGGTGGTGTAGGTGATTGCTAGAAAGTGAAAGAAGGGTCGTGGTCTGCAATCTGCAGAGGGCTTTCCAAGGCAGGGTTTAGAGAAATTGAGGAGCAGGAGCTGGAGCAATGGAGGCCAGTGTCACTCCCTTCACAGAGGGACACAGAGAACACAGAGGCAAGGTCATAGGGGTGGGGAGGCGCCCACCATGTTCAGGGACTGGCACAGAGATGGACTAGGAGGACCTTAGGGTTTCCTTTGACTGTGGGGGGAATTGGGGTCCAGTGACCTCCAGGTCCAGACACCACACCCTTAATGAGTCCCCCACATCCCCAGGGCATTTTCAGGCAGAGGCACACTAGCTTTTTCCATAGGCTTGTCAGGCTATTCTCCTTCCCTCAGATGGAAAAATATCTGCTTTAGAGTGTAACTCTGGGCTGCTCTTCTACTACTCTTATGTAGTGGTTGGAGAAAGGCAATAGAATTCAAAGTAGGAGGACATGGATTTGAGTGCTGGTTTCACTTACTAGCTATATGACCTAGGGTCTGCCATTTAAATTGCTTTAAGTCTTAAGCTCCTCATCTATCAACTGAAGCTAATAAAAACTCTCGTCTCTTAATATTATTGTGAAGTGTTAATAAGACATGGTGGCATTTTGTGCATCTCTCCATTTTGGAACTGCTGGATACCTTTGCATGACTACTACATCTGCGCACCTTCCCCCCTCCTCCCCCGCCCTCAGGCCATGAGTTCCAAAAGTCATGTGATTTTGCCTTAGACATTTGTAGCTCCAGCTCCAAGCTCAGTGCCTGGAACATTGTAGATACTCCAAACAAGGTTTGTCAACGGAATGAATGAACAAGGATGAGGTATCTCTAGTTAACTTGTTTTTCTTAAAAGCATTATTGGTTAAACTGTGCGTGCATCTCTAAGGCAGTTTTCTATGTATACATTTTACAGTAATAAAACTGAATATGGCAGCTATGAATCATTTATTTGAAAGTCTGACAGAATGAATAAATATGGAATACACTATAAAAAGTGAAAGTGCAAAAATGAGTTATTATTGTAATAATGAGTCATCTAAAAACCTACCCACGTCAAACTGTTTAGAGCACAAGAACTACTTCAGTAGGAGAATTCTGAAGGTAGTTGCTAGTTATGAGTTAGCAATGGAGGAAGAGAGAGTGGTTTAACTGTCAGGTGAGCTCCACTGCTTCTGTGTTCTCTGCTTTCTGACCCAACCAGGCTCATTCCACAGTAGTAGCCTCATCTCATTGGGTAGATAAAGGCAACAGGACAGGGGCTTCCTCATCAGCCCTGACTGGTGGACTCACTGCAATCCAGGCTTTCCTTCTGGTGACAGTGGATCAAGGATCCACCATTTTATCAAAGGCCAACTCCCTCTACCTGGGCTGTGGTTCCCAAACTCCTCTGGGCTTCTTCTCTTATCCCTTCTCTCTTGCCTGAGCAACTTCCCCCTCTTCTTTGGATTATTTCCATCACACAAAATAATATTTTAAAATTCAAGTTGAAGTGGTTATACTGAGATGTAGAAATATCTGAATTTGTAGGTACAAAATGGAAGATTAAAGCATTCAATGTTCACTGGTCTTGATTTTATTAACAAAAAAGGAGACAAATTCATCTATTTATAGAGGGATGACATAGTAAGAGATTCAGGGACATTTAGATATCCAAAGGAAGGAAAAAGAATACTGTTTAACAATATCTCCCCCCACCCACCCACCCATTAGCCTTCTAGTTATCTTCTTATTTCTCTGGTCCCTTTCCAAAAAAAAAAAAGCCTCATCAGGGTTGTCTATATTCACTGTTTCTGTTCCCTTACATTCCATTCTCTCCTCAATCTAGTCCAGTGGAGTTTCATTCCCTTCACTCTGTTGCAAGTATTCTTTTGACATTCTCAGTGATCTAAGCATAGCTAAAACCAGTGGTCAGTTTTCTGTTCTCATTTTAGTTGAGCTCTCAGACAATGGTAGGGCAGTAAAGTCACCAACTATTCCACATGCCAACACCCAGTTCCTAGGTCCCCTGCAGGTGAGGAGGTGCATGTTACTGGTGTTGGCCAGTGGGTTGTGAGTGGCTATGCTATGCATTACCCCTTGGCTGAAGCACTGAAGACCCGCTGTGCAATTTTCCATGCTCTCTCTTCTCTCACTCTGGTGATTGGTGTAGTGTCATCCCAGATACATCAGCCTGGTTGCCTGGTGATTGTGGACTAGAACCTCCATCCCTCTGACCCGCAGTGTTCATACAGTGTGAATGAGAAATAGATGCTATTATGATAAACTACTGAGAATTAGTGCTAATTTATTACCAGAGCATAACCTAGCATAGCCTGACCAATACACACCACTGTTAGACATAGTTGACTCCTCCTTTTTGCCTAAAGCACTTCCTTCCTTGGCCTTCTGTGACATCATTCCCTCCTGATTTTTCTCCCACCTTCCTGGCTTCTTCCAACCTCCAGATGTTGGAGTGCAGTAGGTCTCAGTCTGGGCACTCTTCTCTTTCAACAGGTGATTTCATTTAGTCTTGTGGCTTTAAAATGTATTATATACCAATGGCTCTAAAATTTATATCTTTAGCTCCAACCTCTCCATTGAGGGTGAGATTGGGACATTTAACAGCCCACTTGAAATCTCTACTTATGTCTAATTGGAATCTCAAAGTTAACATGTTCCAAACCGAACTCTTAATTTCATGCTGTTCTAAAATCTGCCCCAAGATGTTTCCCCTAATTGTTTCCATATCAATAAATGGTACCACTTGCTCAAGCAAAAAATCCTAGAGCTCATCCATGATTCTTCAGACAACCAGAAGATTCTGTCTGAAATCTTTTCTTTTTTTTTGACATCTTTTAAAAGCATACCTTAGACCTCTTGGTTTCTCTCTGTTTCCTTGTTTATCCCAACTTAAGTCACCATCATTTCTTACCTGAAATGTCTTCTGCTTTGCCAGCATCCATCTTGCCCTCCCAGAGCATATTCTCTACATAGCAACCTGAGAGATTTTTTTAAGAACATAATCATGTCACTCCTCTGCCTCAAACTCTTCAGTAGCTTCCCATGGCTCCTGAACAAACTCCAAACTCCTCAGTCTGGCAGACCTCGCATCATGATGTCTGCCTATATCTCTCCCTCCTCAGGATCCTCACACATATCCTTTGTTCATGTCTTCTCAGCTCACCGGCCTTCTTTTAGTTCCTCAAATATGTCAGCCATATTCCTACCTCTGGGCTTTTACACTTGTCTTTTGTTTCTTCCATCTGGAATGTTCTTTCCATGAATCTTTATGATATCAATTTGTTATTCAGTTTCAAGCTCACATATTACCTCCTCTGGTCTCCAATCCACTCCAACGGTTTATGTTATTATTTCATTTTATATCCTTCCCAGCACTTGTCATCATAAGAAACTACATGTATATATGTATTGTACAGAACGAAAACTCCACAAAGGTGTATCTGTCTTGGTTATTGCTCCTTTTCCAATGCTAGGGAAGGAAGAGATTATGCTCTTAAAAAAATCACTTAGGCAAGAAAGAGAGGAGGGCAAGAAACAGAAGCCATGGAAGGAAGGAAAGAAGGAAGGAAGAATAGAAAATAGGAAGGAAGAGAGAAATAAAGGAAGGGAGGGAGGTAGGTCAACAGTTGCATTGGAAATAGGTGTCCCTAATATATACCAGATTTGCACCCTTGCTTCCTGCCCTCCTGCTCAAAACCATACTGCTCTCCTAGGAGAACCTTGATGCCTGAGTTTGAGATCTCTCTCCACACCCACAGTCAGAATTTTTCAAGTGCCTCTCTTTCTCAAAAACCTAGCCTGGGTAAACTACCATGGCTTCCTGCTCACCCACCCCCTGATTAACCTCACCAGCTCACTCCTCTATCTCTCTCTCCTTTGGTTTTCACTTTTGTGGTTGTTTGTTTTGTTTCTGTTTTAGGCATAATAAACCTATAAATAATTATTTCTAAAGGGAGCCAAACTAAACTCCACACCTAAATGATGAGTGGGCTTGTGAGAACAGCTCTCTTTCCTTTTCCTGGAAAGAGCTTCCATTTCCAAGACACAGAAATGACAGTCTTTGAAGATATCTAACATTATTTCAGAACACCACAGGGTTAGCCAGTTAATATCTGTGCCTAGCATTTGTACATTCTCAACAAGAGTACCTCTCTTACTACACAAGAGAGGTAATTTGCCATTATGAACCATTTATAATAAGCCATTCAGGAAGGCTTCTGAGGAATTTTTCTTTTACAGATGTATGATCTTATAGGAATTCTTAGAAGAATACAATTCATGCAGAACGCAAGTCCTAAAGATTTAAACCCCATAGTTTTGCCTAATAGGGAAGAACATCTATAGAGTATTATTTACTTTTCCTAATTATCAAAGTATAGCTTGTCCCTTGCAAAAAACCGGGAAATAAGGAAGCAGGAAAAAAAAAATAACTCACAATTCCTCTACCTTCCTTCCAGTTTCTTCTATGCTTTGTTTTATTATAGAGTTAAGATAAGGTATACATAATTTTGTAGCTTGCTTATTTCACTTAACATTATCTCATAATCTTTTTTCCTGAATCATCAAAATTTTTTATAAATATTACTCTTTGTGGCTATGCAATGTTTCCTAGTTATAGTGTATTCTCTAGAGTTAGAATTTTACATCATATATATATATATGCTATGTAAATAATGCTGCAGTGAGCATCTTGGTGTGTAAATGTTATTCCACATTTAAGTACTTAATTAGTTAATTAACATAAATATTTTCTGAAAAAAAAATGTTTTCTGAGTGCCCACTATATTCTAGTTATTGTTCTTGGAGCTGGTCAACAAAGGCTTATTTCCTTGGAGTGCTGACAGTCTACTGAGGGTGACAGACAAGAGAAACAGATTAAATACACACTATCAATTAGCTCTGTGAAGAGAGGTAATGCAAAGTTAGGGGATGGAGAGATCTGAATGATGCATGAGACTTTTCCTTAGGGGGTTAGAGGAAGGTCTCTCCAAGGAAGTGGTATTTACACAAAAGCATTTTGGATTATTTATGTAGGCTAGACTCCTAGAGGGAGTTTCTGAATTAAAGTTGTTGCTTTCTAGGAAGCCAGTTTATTCCCTGACAGCAGTTCTCAGCAGTGCCTGGAAGAAATAACAGTTATAAAAATGTACCCTACTAGGGTATGATCTTGAACAAGTTACTTAATTCTTGTATTCCTTAGTTTTCTTTTGTGAAGTGGAAATAATTATGCCTTTATGTGTACATGTGTGTGGGTGTGTGTGTGCGCATGCATATGTGTGGTGGAGGCAGGAGGATTGGGGGTGGCCATGGGGATGGGATATTTAGGTTCTTGCATCCCAGAAAGACTAGATTAGGGAGCAAACACACGTCTGTGAAAAGAGAATGATCAAACTGTGAAATGTGTGCAGGACATTCCAGTTGATGCAAACCTAATTGAAAGAAGGTTCTGGAAGATGTGGCATGGACACATACTGTGCTTGGCGCAGAGTAAGTGGTTGGTAATGCAGACTAAGTAAAAGAAAGACTCCAATCTTTTGGGAAGAGCTTATTGACACTGGGGAAGCTGAAAAGGGAAGGTCAAAGATGACCGGTCACCACATAGCAGTGCAGTGTGGCTTGTGATCTGTCAATCAGATAAGCTTCTTTTCATCCAAAAGCTTACAAATAGGTGGTATCTTCCATTTACTAAACTAGAAAATGGGGCTAGTAATATTGGCCTCATAGGGTCATTTTGAGAATTAAAAGGGATTGAAATATGGAAAGAACACAATACTGTGTCTTAGTCACAGTAGGCCCTCAGTAAATGCACGTTTCGCTCCTTCATCTTGTAGATGAATTCAGTAGAAAAGGATCTGGGATAGTAAAGAAGTAGCTCAGTGGGATTTAAATAAATTCTCTCTCTCCAAATCCCAGAACTAGGTGGTGTATTTGCTTATGCACCTGCATTTAGGTATACTTTTGAGTTCTCAGATCTATAGTAATAAAACTATTCTGTTGGATATAAGAAAATTAATGTGTGCTGCTGTTGACAAAAAACTCCAAGGAAGGAGTTCCAACGCCCTAGTTTATGGCTGATCATAAACAAAGTTATCAAAGGCATCTATTTTAGCATCAGACATAAATGCTCCCTTCATTTAAAACGATTAACTTGATTTGGAAAACAGCTGAAATCACACCTCCTTATTTCCTCTTGGTCCTCCCAGAGGAGTTTCTCCCTCATATGAAGATCCCTTCACCTTCATTCTCCACCCCTCTCCTTTGGCTCACTCCCCTCCATCATGTCTTTCTGATCTCAGCAGAGGCTCTTTGTAGGGTCTTCCAGACTGGACATCAGGCACACTCTGTTTGGGTAGCGCATATCTGTATGGCGTAGGACACACACATTGAACACGACAACCAGTATCATTCTTCCTTTTCCCAAATTCAGTGATGTCCAGGGTTCCTAGCCAAGGTGCAGCCATAGATCTGTTCCATCTACTGCTGGGCTCCTAGCTCCTACTTGTGTCTATCTTCTACTCTCTCTGTCATCTCTCTTCACGTGGTAGCAGCACATGAGCAGCTCTTCACTCATTACTTGCAGTAATAGCTTTGTCTGACTTATTTCCCCAGTGTTTAGTTTTTTTTTTTTTTTTTTTTAATCCTGTCTTTTCTTTAAGCCAGAAGCAGAACTGGATTGTGGGAAAACAATGCCAAGGCCATGGGGCCCTGACTGCTGCCATCTGCTACAATATCAGGAACAGGAAGAAGGAGAGGGTGCTAAAAGTTAAGTAGATGAAGTAGTTAGTTGATGAAGAGGATCTAAATTTAATTTGCTTAAAAGCTTCTCAGACTGGCATTCATCTGTGGTAGAAAATGCTCACTGGCAGATGCTCTAGGAGTTGGTTAACTGTTTGTGGTTCACATGGCTGGATAGAAAGAAAGACTCCTCTCTGTCCAAGCCCAAGAAGCTGCCTGTCTTCACTGGGTTCACTAATGAGCTTTGGGTTGCCTTGGGCAGTAATTTGCTCTCTGGATAAAAAGAATGCAAAGAGTGAGCAGGCTGAAAGCCCCTCTGGCTGGGTTTCCTCTTCTTACTAAACAGCCAGGCTTTGAACTTGTAATTATGAGTCATGGGGCTCCCAGTCTGGCACAAAAGTGACTCATTTTAAGCAAATTATCAGTTTTTGCCCTGTTACCAAATTCTGTGATCAGCCATTCTGTATTTAAAAAAAAAGGAACAGTTTTATTAAAAGAGCAGGATGTGTGGAAGGAGAATGAACTGCACTATGCTTTCCAGACGTATGGACCAAAGTCAAGCTCAGGCCCAGTGTAAGCCAAGCAACAAAATAAATAGCAAAAATGGCACAGAAAGCAAACGATCAGGAAAATTCATTTCAGAACAGATGCAAAACCAACTTTTGCAGCCAACAGCATACGATTCCTATAATGCTATGATTCCAGGACATTCTTCCCTGCCTGCTTTCCAACTCACTTGGACCTACTGGAATTGAGGTCAAGGAAGAAATATCTTTCTTTGGATTGATTTAACTCACAATTTTGTTAAAGAGTCAGTGCTGATAGATGCTTCTGAGTTGCCCAAAGTTAGTTACTTAGACAGATGGACTGATAGAGCAATCATAGTAAATAAACATGATCTAGTGATGAGTCTGTGGTGGAAGGAGAATTCCAAGGCCCTCTGTTATAGAGCCCTCTCCTGAGGACACCTGCTACATTAATGGACTTTGGTTGAGGAAAAATTTGATATGGTCATTACTTCTTTGTCAGTTGTAAGAATAGTAACTTATCTGAAAAGACAATTTTTCTTCTCTGATGCCTTGGATATGGTTAACACTTTCCTAAAACAACAATAAGGAGAAATGGACTGAGAGTGAACTGGAATGCTGTGTGGTCCAAGTGTGTGTTTTTTTTGAAGAGTGGTTTGAAATTTCTAATTAATTACTTTAAATAGCTGCCCATTCACCTGCACCACTGTAGAAGATACCACAAGCTATATGGGGGAACTTGGCTCTGAGTTAAATTGTCTGACTTACTATGAAACTCTCAATAAAATGGATATAGGTGGAACATACCTCAGCATAATACAGGCCATATATGGCAAGCTCACAGCTAATATCAGACTCATAAGTGAAAAGCTAAAAGCTTTTCCCTTAAGATCAGGGACAAGACAAGGACATCTGCTCTTACCACTTTTATTCAACATAGTATTGGAAATCTTAGCCAGAGCAATTAGGCAGGAAAAAGGAATAAAAAGCATCCTAATTGGAAAGAAAGAAATAAAACTGCCACTATTTATGAAATACATGATTTTATATTTAGAAAACCCTAAAGAGTTCACCAAAAATTGTTAGAACAAATTCAGTAAAGCTGTAGAGAACAAAATCAATATAAAAAATTCGTTGTGTTTTTATACACTAACAATGACTATCAAAAAGAGAAATTAAAAAAAAATCCCCTCTAAAATTGCATCAAGAAGAAATAAAATACCTAGAATAAATTTAACCAAGGAGATGAAAGACCTGTACACTGAAAATTAAAAGGCATTGAAGAAAGAAGTTAAAGAAGATACAAATGAATGGAAAGATATTCTGTGCTCATGGGCTGGGAGAATTAATATTGTTAAAATGTCCATATTACCCAAAGTAATCTAAAATTCAGTGTTATCCTTATCAAAATTCCAAAGGTATTTTTCACAGAAATAGAAAAAACAACTCTAAAATTTATATGGAACCAGAAAAGATCCTGAATAACCAAAGAAATCCTGAGAAAGAGCACAGGAGAAGACATCATGGTCCCTGATTTCAAACTGTACTACAAGCTTTGGAATTAACAGTATGGAATTGGTATAAAAACACATAGATCAAGGGGTGCCTGGGTGGCTCAGATGTTTAAGCATCATCTGCCTTCAACTCAGGTCATGATCCCAGGTCCTGGGTTTGAGCCCCGTGTCAGGCTCCCTGCTCAGTGGGGAATCTGCTTCTCCCTTTCCCTCTGCCCCTTCCCCTATTTGTGCTCTCTCTCAAGTAAATAAATAAATAAAATCTTTTAAAAAATCAACAGAACAGAATAGAGAAACCAGAAACAAATCCACACATGTATGGTCAATAAATTTATGACACAGGAGGCAAGAATATACAATGGGGAAAAGGGCAGTCTCTTTAACGAATGGTGCTGGGAAGCCATATGCAATAGAATGAAATTGGACCACATTTGAGTATTTATCTGAAAAAAGAAAAAGAAAACTCTAATTTGAAAAGTTATATGCATCCTTATTGTTTGCTGCAGCATTATTTATAGTAGGCCAAATACGGAAACAATCTAAAGGTTCATCGATGTATAAATACTACCCAGTTATAAAAAAAAATAAAATCTTGTTATTTGCAATGTGGATGGACTTTGAGAGTATTATACTAAGTGAAATAAGTGTGAGAAAGACAAATACCATATGATTCTACCTGTAGCTGAAATCTAAAAAACAAATCAAATGAACAAACAAAACAAAACTCACGGATACAGAGAACAGATTGGTGGTTGGGAGATGGACTGGGAGGTGGGTGAAAGGATAAAGGAGTTCAAGCGGTACTAACTTCCATTTATAAAATAAGTCACGGGGATATAATGTAAAGCATGGGATCTACAGTTAATAATATCGTAGTGCAAATGTGAAATTAGCTAAGAAAGTAAATCTTAAAAGTTCTCATCCCAAGAAAAAAAAAATGAACTGCACCTCACTGACCCAGCCTGTATAGGCATTGACTACTACTACCCCCTCCCAAGCCTAGAATGACCCCACCAAGAAGAAAGAATCTAAGGCATGCTGGGAAATGAACGGAAATTGTTTATTATAAAATGTAAAAAAAAATTGACTTATAAATTTTACATCCTTTCCAAATTACTTTCAATTTAAAAGTTCCTTTCTTGTTTTTTGAATCTGTTATCTCTCGCCCCTTACATAGAAACCATGGTGACTAAATGGTTATACTTGTATGTTCCCAAATCCCCAAATAAAATCCATTAATCAATCACTTAATGTTTTTTGAATATCCATCTTCTATGCTTTCTGCTCATCACTGTAGTTAATAAAAATTCAGTGAAATCCATGAAAAGTAAAGGAGAATATAAGACTCAGCAATTATCTCTTCATTGGCAATTCTAGTACTCATTTTTCAATTCTCATACTTCTTGTCATCTCTGTAGTATCCTTAACTATTAAACTGAATATTCCTTAACTGTTCAGTTTAATATTCAGTTTATTCAATATTCCTTAATTGTTCAATATTTATTCAATATTCCTGAATTATTCAGTTTAATATTCAGTTAAATATTTAATATTTAGTTAAGCTGGATATTAAACTGAATGTTTCCTACTATTAAAATTTCATTCTCTTGCATCTTTACACAGTTCCCTTATTATTCTCCTTTTATGTCTCTGACTGTTTATTCTGAGCCTTCTTTACTGGCTGCTATACTGTCTGCTTATCTGAGCTGCATAACTGACAAGGAGACCAGTGGGGATGGAAAGGAAGTGTTGAATTCAGTACACACTTCTGATGGAAAATGATGACTAGCTGGCTGTGTGAGTATATATTAGAATTTCTGTGTTACAAATAAAGGAAACTAATCTTTAAGCTGGCTTTGAAAAAATGGATTGTGTCGGGTAATTAGAAAATGCAAAGGCAATGCTGGTTTTGGCACTCTTTGAGACAAAGGTTCAAAAAGCAAAAGCAAAAGACTGAGTTAAAGAAATCAATCAAAATGTAGCACAGACATCTAAAGAGATAGGAAATATGAATGAGAGGTTGAGATGTGAGAGATAGAATAATAAGGTCCAACATAGGTCTAGTAGGAGTTTCCAAAGATGAGAATACAGAGAATGGGGCAGACTCAATAATTAAAAGGATAACGGCTTTGTATTTTCCTAAAATAACAAATATGTAAATCCTGGTACTTGGGAAGTACAATAAATTCAGGGCAAGAAATATAAAAACAAAACTCATTCTCCAGGCATAAAATTGATACCAAGAGCACCAAAGACAAGAGAATCTTAAAAGTAGACAGGGGTTTAAAAGGCATATTGTTTATTAAAGAATGATAGATTGACAGCATACTTCCCAATAATAATGAAAACAAAAAGATGATAGGATAGTGTCTTTAAAACACT